>NC_064618.1:202085935-202391213 GCF_023898315.1 Schistocerca nitens | reverse complement strand
CATTCTGAATAAATTGAAAATTCTTACCTCAATTAGGTCGCCGGATAACGCGTATATATCTGTTCCTATAAGAAATTATGCTGACACAGCCGAGTGCAATGCTGGCCGATAGATTTTTCAAGTATAAAAAGAAACAACTGATTTTCCTTTTTCAATAATCGGGATGACCAAGGATTGGAGAAATTAGTAAATTCTTTAAATTGAAATGAATTATTGTAAAAAATTACTTTTTATGAGAAAGATTATTATTCAGAGATTTTTTAAAAACTTTTACATGGGACTTGATATAACAATACTACATATGCGCGAGGCTGCTTTTACCTTATATTATATCGCTCAGGCTCCGCCATCGCTCCCCACGACCGGCCCAGCCAACTCGACACACCAGACTGCCCGCTAGCAACTACTTAATGCTACTGCTACACAGATCCTACTGCAGTCAACACTGCTCTTTGGTCTCAGATTCTCTTACACCTTACATATCGCAGACAGCGCGTGAGCAATCCATCGAAATTACATCTGCTCGAGTGCGCTGACAGCAAATGCCTTAATCATGGAACTCTTACATAACCCTCCACTGGGGGGGGGGGGGGGCGGGGGGGGGGGGCAAAAATTTGGCAGCGATGGTGAGTCAACTGGACTTGCCATGAGAAACAAATTTTTCTATAATCTAATTAATTAACTAAGTCTACAGTCACAGAGTATAGACATATTTATAAGTGCAGAACATGAAATGAAATAGAGTCCACATGCAGTGAGTACAGAACATATCAAGAAATGACAAAATGTATACGCAATGAGTACAAAACATATTAACGAAAGCCTTAAAGTGCACACGCACTGTAAAAGCCTTTATCATTTTTACATAACATATCATGGAGTGAAATAAAGTGCAAACGCACTGTAGAAGTCTTTAGCATTTTTACATAACATATCATGATGTGAAATAAAGTGCACACGCACTGTAGAAGTCTTTAGCATTTTTACATAACATATCATGGTGTGAAATAAAGTGCACACGCACTGTAGAAGTCTTTAGCATATTTAGGACAACAAATCTTATTAACAAATGAAACGAAGTGCACATGCACTGTAAAAGTCTTTAGCATATTTAGGACAACTGATCATATTAACAAATGAAATGAAGTGCACACACACTGTAAAAATCTTTAGTATTTTACAAGAACTGATTACCCTAAAAAATGAAATAAAGTGCACGCACACTGTAGAAGTCTTTAGCATATTTAGGACAACTAATCTTATTAACAAATGAAATGAAGTGCACACGCACTGTAAAAGTCTTTAGCATATTTAGGACGACTGATCATATTAACAAATGAAATGAAGTGCACACGCACTGTGTATGTCTTTATCATTTTACAAGAATTTAAACGCACTGTATAAGTCTTTACCATTTTACAAGAACTAGGAAAGGAATGGGAAGGATTGCATCATGGTTGTAGCACAGTGGGTTGCACGTAGCTGCACTGAAAGTCCATATCTTCCTACAGAAGCACAACACCAAGTGAGACAATCTGAAGTTCTCTTCCCTGAAGTATTAATCAGTGTAGCCAAGACACTGAAATGTTGTATTAATAGTCAATGTTAGCATTTTGGTAGTACATTAGGTACACCAAACAGTAGGACCATAATAACATCTCCATCGTTCAAGGTGGTGGACAGCTTGATATGTCAACACCACATTCTCGTAGAATCCATACTCTCACATCAACAGAGAATTAGTGCAAAAACAAAATATAGTGCTCCATGATCATGAGGATGGACAGGACAAACGGATATTGCAGTAATTTCTGGTAATGAGGTCAGAAGGTGAAGGACATTACGTCTTATGCTAGTTATCATAGAATTACACTAGCGTATCAACCAATTTGAATAATTATTGGCATCCATTGGCTATTTACATAGCATTTAAGTAGTATGTATGGAGTATTACAGAACATTATTCATAAGTCCTCTCAATATAGTAATTATTGGCACTCATTGGCCAGTTACAAAGCATTGTTTTATGCATTATTCAGAAGTCAGCATTCAAAATGAGTTAATTATTGGCATAGCATTTATACATAATTCATCTAATTATAGTAATCATTGGCATTCATTGGCCAGTTACTAAACATGTAGCAAGTACTGAATATTACAAAACACTATTCATAACTGATCTGACTGCGGTAATTATTGGCACTCATTGGCCAGTTACAAAGTATTCATATAGTTTTACGAAACATTATTCAGTATTATTCAGAAGTCATCATTCAAAACAAGAGTTAATTATTGGAATAGCATTAATGCATAAGTCATCATTCAGTATTACTCAGAACTCATCATTCAAGTGACATAGGACATATTTAAAATGTAACACACTGTAACTATTACTCAAGGTCTGTAGTCCAATAATACATAGATCTAATGGGTTCAATACAACAGAGAAATTTGTATTTTATTTAGAACTAGAAATATATCTTAAACTGGTAGCATTATTAGGTTGTATACTGGTAATAGTTGGGACTGTTAATAATTTTTTTTTTTTTTGCTAGCAATGCATTGCGTTGGGATCGATAATTAATTGCTGGGGCATGAAAATATTTGCTTTTGACTTATTGCTGGGAATAAGAATTAATAACGTCATTCGTCATGAGTCAGCTGTAGCAAGGTTATGAAACAAGTAGAGTATATGTGATCACATTCATGAATGATATACACAAATTGGTAAAAAAATGCAAGTACTAGAACAGGTTTAATGACTAACTGCTTATAGCACATTAAATTCATGAATAGCTTCTCCTGGAAAAAATACAAAATGGATTATTGAGCTGAAAGAAGAAACGCATATTATGCTGAAAAGTAGTGAACTTCAAATTAACAGGTAATGAAACGTGTACTCAGTATGTATGTACTCTAGCTGTCTTTTCCAAAACATTCAGTCATTATACCATGCGACATAAGACATACTGTCAAAACGAACTGCAACAAATACTTAAATAACTACATAACATCTCTTAACTAATAGAAAATATATAAACTTCATCATTATTCTCATCTGCAAGGAAAAACTTCATTATTCATATTATAATAACTTCATCATTATCATCATCTGCAAAGAAAAACTTCATTATTCATATTACCATACTCTTCATATAACTATTCATCATCATTTATTATCATCTGCAAAAAATAGACACTTCATTATTCATTATTCATATTACCATTTACTTCATACAACTATTCATAGTATAGAGTTTCTTATTTCTAGCATATTTCATCACTAAAATTAACATGTGTAGTTCTGTCCGACAGCCTGCATCAATCGCCTCATATTCTGATAGAAAAATAATTAGTCAAGACTGCTATCGTACGATGTGTATAGTATATTCTGGTTAATGCTTGTTAATTCTGATCCATTTACTCTTCATGACAAGGTATTGCATTTTCTTTCGTTCATTCCGAAGGTGAAATTCCATTTCATTGTAATCCACTGTGGTTTGTTTAATTTATTTCTTTTACACGTTATTGCTTTCTCAAAATGATGAATAAGGATTAATATCTTGCATTTAAATCATATACACATTAAATAAAAACTTGGTTCTAGTGATATAATTAAGCATACAGCATAGCATGACAGAAAACGTATTATGTCAAAAACATAGACAGTTTTCAAGTGCAAAAAATGTACACAGGTATCATAATGTAGTAGCAAAAAAATGTAGAACAGTCAAGATGTTGAGATATCATAAGGAAAAATGTCAAAGTCAACTGGTGTTTGTTACATCTTAAAGATTTCATAGTGCATACAGACAAAAATTCTACTTTCGATGGGAAAACAATCATACACACACAAAAAATGAAAAATGTGCACGGTCTGAGATATAACGACAAGAAAAGCGACCTACTAACCTTATCTTGCCGAGCACTTGCCAAGAAAAATATGATCATCATCAGTAAGTAGTCACATAGATAGAATTGCATAAGTGGTCTTAAAACATGTAAGTTTATCTGGAAAAATGTGCACGGTCTGATGTGTAATGACAAGAAAAGCGACCTGCTAACCTTACCTTGCCGGGCACTTGCCAAGGAAAAATATGATAATCATCAGTAAGTTTTCATATAAATATCTGGAAATGGCATTACAGTGTGATAAATCATAAAGTATGTTTATTCAATAAAGGGTTTAATATTGGAGACATGGTGATTGCACTTGCTTTTTCTGGTTCTCAAAGTTTCAACGTGTACTACATTGGGGTGAGGAATGCTGCGAATTCTGTATGGACCTGCGTATAGAAGCTCAAATTTACTGCATCTAATCTTTCCTCTGTTGGATAAATAGTGTGTACGTACTAATATCTTCTGTCCTATGTGAAAGTCACGGCGTGCACAAACCTGTTTTTGCTGTCTTCTCCGGCACTCTGCGGCACGCTTGATGTTGTTGAGTGCAATGTCAATTATTTCATGGTGGCGTAGTCGACGAGATGTAGGAAAAGATAGTAATTATTTAATTTTGTTATTTGGTTCAACATTTTTTAATATAACTGTCGGAGATAGCATAGTAGATTCATTTGGTATCGAGTTAATTACATCCTGGAATGACAGTATGTGTGTATCCCAATCAATATGTTTTTTATGGCAGTATATTCTACATAGTTTACCAATTTCTTTCATCAGTCGTTCACAAGGGTTCGAAGACGCGTGATACTTGGATATATAGATCGGAGAAATGTTTCTTGCTCGTAACATACGTGTCCATATCGCAGATCGAAATTGTGGTCCAGTGTCGGAAATTACTTTCAATACAAGTCCTGCATGCAGTAGAAAATGGTTTACAAATGCATTCGAAACAGATTTAGCAGTAGCTTTGCGTAACAGAGTAAAGGTAACAAATGTCGAATTGAGTTCAAAAGAGACAAAGATGTAGCAAAAACCTCTATTAGTTCTGGGAATTGGTCCAAAAATGTCTACAGCGGCCATGTGTCTCAATTTAACTGGTACAATAGGATGTAACGGAGGAATATGTGAAGTCGTGTCTGATTTAGCTTTCTGGCAGATTTTATATGACGCTAAAACTCATCGTATACGTTTCTCCATGTTGGCAAAATAACAGTTCTGTCTCAGTATAAGAAAACATTTTCTGGCTCCATAAGGTGCGTAACTTAAATGAGTATACCAAATTAATTTGTTAAAAAGCTCGTTAGGAATGCATAGTAACCAATTGTTGCTGTCAGGGTGAGAGCGGCGAAACAGAATCTTATTGCCTACGGTGTAATGGTTTCTGATGATAGCATTATTCCTATCTTGCCAAAGGTGTTTAATTTCTTAAAAAAACACGTTGTCTTTGCTCTGCTCTTGTGCTATGTATCGTAATGACGATGAAATGAAATTTTCAAATGCGACCTGTTGAATATACATGACGCTAGAATTTGCTTGGCAGAAGTTGGTTGCGATGTCTTGCTGATTGTTGCTCAAAGAACGGGATAGTGCGTCTGCTACAACATTTTGTGTACCGGGAATGTGAACAATTGTAAAATTAAATTCCTGTAAATAAAGTTTCCATCTGCTTAATATGTCATGTGTAAATTCTGCGGAAAGAAAAAACTGGGTAGTTCTATGATCTGTGTAAACGGTAGTATGTCTTCCATAAATAAAATGCTTAAATCTCGTAAATGCCCATACAACACATAATGTTTCAAGTTCTGTAACAGAATAATTGCGTTCAGCAGGTCACAGAATGCGACTCGCAAAGGCGATGTTTTTAATTACTGTAGTACCGTCTTCTTCAATTTCCTGAAAAATATGTATGCCTAAAGCGGCAATGTCGGTGGCAATGGAAAAATTTCTGGTAGGATCAGGGTGTGATAAAAGAGGTGCGTTCAACAAAGCTTGTTTTAGATTAACAAATTCAGAATGTGCTTGGCTATCCCAGTACCAAATAGCGTTTTTACCCGCCAATTGGCATAGTCTAGGGGTGTCTAAAGCAGAGTAATGAATAAATTTACGGAAAAAGTTAATTAATCCCAAAAAGCTGCGTACTTGTTTCTTCGTCGTTGGAACAGTAATGTCACGTAAAGCTTGAAGTTTTTCCGGGTCAGGCGCAATGCCTTCTGCTGAAATTATATCTCCAAGAAATTTTATCGAAGTTTTGCCAAAGTGCGATTTGCTAAGATTAACTGTGAGTCCTTGTGCACGAAAAGTTTGCAACAGTTGTTCAAGAATCAAATTGTGTTCAGACCAGTTAGCTTCTGCAATAAGAATGTCGTCTACATACGTTGTGATTCTGTCTTTTAGTTCTGTCGGAAGTATAGTATTCAAACCGCGAATAAATGCTGCTGAAGAAATTGTTAAACCGAACGGTAATTTACAAAATTGATAACAGTCACCAAAACAGAGAAATGCTGTATACTTTCTACAGTTCGGATGGAGCTGAATTTGCCAAAATCCCGATTTCAAATCTAATGTGGAATAAACAGCAGTACTATGAAATTTCTGTAGAAGTTCTTCTAGTGTTTGAGGGCGATCTGTTTCATTAATAATAATGTCGTTGACATGACGCGAATCAAGTACAAGTCGAAGTGAACCATCCTTTTTCTTAACAATGTGGAGCGGGTTTATGTACGGACTAACTGCTGGTTCAGTAATTCCTTGGTCTAGCATAGCTTGTAATTCTTTCTTAACTTGTTTTCTGTGGATATAAGGAATGGGATAATGTTTGACTTTAAATGTGTCGTGCTGTTTAACTTGAAATTAATACATAAAACCGGACATAGTACCAGGGACGTTGTCAAAAACTGGAGCTTGCTGTAAAAGAATATTGCGTAGTTGCGTACGTTCGTCGTCTGTATTTGCGCTGCTTTGTTTAACTTTCTCAGAAATCATTTGCATAACGTCATAGTCGGCTTCGTCTGGTGTATTGTAGTTATGAACATACGTATCTGTGAACAATGTGGAATGACAGTTTATGTTACGTGATGCAGAAATGACCTCTGTCCGATTAATTGTTTGTTCTTCTGCAGATAAAGAGTGCTGAAATTCTAATGCCAGTTGTGCATTTTCATCCTTTAACATTAAACAGGAATTTTGAAAGTTCATAATTGCGTCGTGTTGTACCAAAAAATCCGTACCTAGAATAACGTCTGTTGTCAATAAGGGAACAATCCAAAAATTTGAGTGGAACGTATGACCTGCAATACAAAACGATAAGTGTGTCTGTAATTTTACATCTACTCCTTTACTAGATACTGCTCCTTTTACTTTAGTTTTGCCTAATGGTAACGTAGGATAAATATCCTTTTTGTTTCATTCGTTGAAGGTTTCTTCATTTATAACTGACATAGGTGATCCAGAATCGATTACTGCTGAAAATGTGGACGATCCAATCTTTACTTCAATGACAGGGTGGGAAATGGTTTTTTGAACATCTGGTCTTTCATGCAAAAGTGTGTCTCGGATGTCGTCAAAAGTAATAACATTTTCGTGAACAAAATTCTGTGTGCCAAAAGTAGTGCTTACGTTGCTGGAAGATTCATTCTGCACTGTATCTAGTCAAATTCTTTCTGACGTGCTGTTATTTGCGGGAGGATGCTGTGGCATCTCGACTATTTGTACTGTTCTGTTATTTCTTCCTGACGTATTACGTTCGGGATGATACCGACTGTCTCGTTCATTCATGATAATCTGTTGTTGCGGATGATTCTGCTGCTGGTAAGACCGACTGTTATTAAACGTACGCTGAAAACTGTGCTCTTTACTTTTACGTCTGTCATAATAATCGTTGCTATACGGCGCATTGCGATAGGAATTGAAATGTTGTGTCTTCTGTACGTACTGATTTCCTTGTTGCTGTGCATTACTATTTAGTGTGGCCGACGCTATACGTGTAGGCGGCGAAGCATTAAAGCTTGGTTGACCTTGCAGACTACTTTGTTGGTTAGGTATGCTAACCCTCTGGCTTTGATGCTGTTGTGGGGAGAAACCTCTATTGTTACCAAAATGTGTTTCCTGTTGCTGATAATTTTGACGATACTGATAATTAAAATTTTGTCTGGTATTAAAGTTCTGGTGGTTGTTATTCCTGGAGAGTATAATGATAACTGTCACTTTCAGGTAAAACTTGTCATATCAGG
The DNA here is from genome assembly GCF_023898315.1 of Schistocerca nitens. NCBI lineage: Eukaryota > Metazoa > Arthropoda > Insecta > Orthoptera > Acrididae > Schistocerca > Schistocerca nitens. Next base: position 202,383,084 of record NC_064618.1, on the reverse strand, counting down.
TTTTCTTTACTCATTCCTAATTCTAGATAGATCGATAGTTGAAGAGCTGTTTTGATAGATATAAAGGATAGTAGAAGAGAAGGCAGCAGTGCAGAAAACTGAAGATGAAATAGCACTACTACGGCTCGGGGCCCTGTGCACGCTACGGCACATATTCATCAATGCATAATGAATCCCCTGAGGTCACTTACGCGCTGCAAATAAATTTTAGTTACTGCATTACAGGCAATGCCGGTGAAAATTCAAAAGCAAATTGTTGTATCCAGTCCAAAGAGTGTATCTGTGTTCTGTCATTCTTAAATACGTTAAATTTTCTCACGGATAGAAAGTGCTTATAATCAAAATTATCGTCTCCGTATGTCTGAACAGGTTCAGGATTGAATGATAATCTGTTTGTCTGTGACTGTTCGGAATCTAAGTCACGTACTCTCTGTAAATTACCTAAGATACACTGGCTGTGTGAGTCTGAGAAATGTTCGGAAAGTGGCGTATGCTCTGATGTGTTAAAGGCTGAAATATTTTTCATCTCCGTCAATTCGTGCTGTAAAGATGGCAATTTTCTACGCAATGTATTGTTGGACGAACCTATCTCACTGACTGTCTGCTGTAAATTTTGGAATTCCGGTGTTTGATTAAACGAAATTGGTGACGTATCGTCTGATTTAGTGTCGTTGTTATTTTCGATAACCTCAATGCGACTGGCCAATTCATAAAATTTTTCAGTCAATGCTTTAACCTGATCATCATTTTTAGTATCACAAGCATTAATTTGTTTTTGGATTTTACGGGTGGTTTTGATCAATTTCTTAACGTCTGCTTTAATGACATCGGGATCCTGTATTAATTCTAATTGTTCAAGTCTGTTGGTCACTGTCTGAAAGTCTACTGTGTGAGTTTCTGTTTTCTGTTTGATTTCGTCTGATACTGTAGCAATGTTGTTGTCTACGTTTGTTTTTGCTTTCGTAAACAACTTTCGCTTATCTTCTTGTCTCTGTGCCGTAATTGTTTCCATGACTTGTTTCTTTACTTTATTTTGTTCCTGTATAAATTTACGGTAACGCGTTTCACTGTTTTGTAGGTGGTGATTAAAACGTTCGTCAATTAGGCTGTTTTGTTGTTCAAGTTTCTTGTCGACTTTCGCATCCAGCGTGTGTGAAAGTTCTGCTGACATTAATTTAAACTCGTCGCGTAACTGTGTTGCGTTTTCAGAACATTGTTTAGCTACTGCACTAATTTCTTCTCTAATTAATTTCGTCGTGGCTGCATGTGTATTACTTAATTCTTGTGCAACAGATCTAATTTCTTCACTGCTATTCCTAGCACAAGCCTTAATTTCCTCACGTAATTGTTCTTTAGTATCATGACATTGCACGGCAACGGCTGTAATCTGTTCACTAAGCTGTTTGAAATTGTTGTCTTGTGTTTCATTTAGTTGTTTGTTCGATTCATTAAGTTGTTGTTTGAGATTTTCATTAATTTGTTGTTTGAGATTTTCATTAAGTTGTAGCAATACCGCCATAACTCGATCCATGCCAAAATTAGCTGCTGTATTCTCTGTGCTGTGTGATGGTGTATGTGCATTTGTCACGTTTTGTGTACCGGTAACCATTTGGTCATTGTCTGATTCACAAAAAGGTTTGCCAATCGGATGTGCACTGTTGGTCACTACATCGGAATCAAATAAACTTGACGTGTTTTGTGAATATTGTTCACCTTCGTTAGAATCATTTATCTGTTCACTGTGTAAATTTTGGAAATCAGATGTGTTAAACTGGGCAGCGTTCATTGTAACGAATCGTCCTGCGTCATCAATTGCCGTTAAATTAAGTGTAGACATAACTGAATGTGTTTGTCATCATTTGGAATAAAGTCATTAGTAGTCATCGGAACACACTGATTATCTGTAACTAGAGGATTATCACTATGACACTGAGTGTCGCTAGTATTATCAGTCAAATTATTCGAGTCGGCTATTTCACTCATTGCACATCGCGATGTACCGTTAACAGTTTTTCGCGGCATTTTCACAAATCAAAGCTAAGCACAAAATGAAAAAAAGACAAAGCAAAAATGGAACAAATACAATTACAACAAAGAGCAATAAATTGCCGATGATCTGTGAAAGAAAGAGTAACAAGTTAGTAAATGCGTTGCGCCAGATGCAAACTATATTTAAAATTAAGTAAATAAGAGCAGATATATAACTGACTACCTCTCAGAAATTCACAAAAATACGATCCTGGCCGGTTGTCGACAAGTGTAACCTCCCCACAATAAAAATAATATTATTATGAATAATATCCTCATTTAGGGTATTCTCACAAAAAATAAATCCAGTAACCTGGTAATAATACAATGTGAGTAACCTCTCAAATAAATTATTGTGGGTCACATATAACCTTTCAATAATGACTGTGAATTTGAACTGGTATATTTTGGACGTCAGCAGTGCTGCGTCATGGCCCTGAAAATTCATTCTGAATAAATTGAAAAATCTTACCTCAATTAGGTCGCCGGATAACGCGTATATATCTGGTTCCTATAAGAAATTATGCTGACACAGCCGAGTGCAATGCTGGCCGATAAATTTGTCATGTATAAAAAGAAACAACTGATTTTCCTTTTTCAATAATCGGGATGACCAAGGATTGGAGAAATTAGTAAATTCTTTAAATTGAAATGAATTATTGTCAAAAATTACTTTTTATGAGAAAGATTATTATTCAGAGATTTTTTTAAAACTTTTACATGGGACTTGATATAACAAGACTACATATGCGCGAGGCTGCTTTTACCTTATATTATATCGCTCAGGCTCCGCCATCGCTCCCCACGACCGGCCCAGCCAACTCGACACACCAGACTGCCCGCTAGCAACTACTTAATGCTACTGCTACACTGTTCCTACTGCAGTCAACACTGCTCTTTGGTCTCAGATTCTCTTACACATTGCATATCGCAGGCAGCGCGTGAGCAATCCATCGAAATTACATCTGCTCGAGTACGCTGACAACAAATTCCTTAATCATGGACCTCTTACAATGTTACCTTGGCCTACTCGTTCAAAAGACTGGTCACCAGTCGAGCACATATGGGACATCATCGGATGAAATCATCCACAGACAGCATTAACAGTCCCTGTGTTGACCAACCAAGAGCAACATGGATGGAAATTCATCCCACAAACTGACATCCACCACCTGTACAACACAACGCATGCACTTTTTCATGCTTGTATTCAACATTGTAGCGGTTACACAGCTCATTAATCTACCAGTATTTCACATTTGCAAATGGCTTATCTAGCGCGTACGTCGATTTGTGATCTTGCAATGTTAATCAAAATGGCTCTGAGCACTATGGGACTCAACTGCTTTGGTCATCAGTCCCCTAGAGCTTAGAACTACTTAAACCTAACTAACCTAAGGACATCACACACATCCATGCCCGAGGCAGGATTCGAACCTGCGACCGTAGCAGTCGCACGGTTCCGGACTGCGCGCCTAGAACCGCGAGACCACCGCGGCCGGCGCAATGTTAATCACGTGAATATGTCACCTAGACAAATATATTCCCGAAATAATTAATACTAATTATTTTTTGGTGTTGCAATTTTTTCCGTCAATGTGTTATTGACCGCAATGATCAACTCGTAATCGCTAACCATTTCTCTAGTGAGATAGCAGGTGCCGAAACTGATAAGGAACTTCAGCTATGCCCAGAGTCGCGAAATGTAACGAAAGTTTTTTCGCAAACTGCTAGTCTCAAACATTTATTTCAGCTATACTCGTGGTGATACATGAAAATTCGTACCAGAACGGGACTCGAACACGAATTTCCAGCTTATTGCAAGCGGTCGCCTTAACTACTTCGGCTATTTGTTGACGCCTCCCGGAGCGACGCAGACATTCAGATATCACATTTGTACATATCTGCTAATAGTCGCACACACACATTGTGTGATTGTCGCAACAGGAAGAGACCCTGTGGTCGTTGTTTCAACAATCGCGGCATGTACTACTTATTATTTCGTTGCACAATGTGAGCTGTAAACACAGACAAGTAAATGTACAATAAAATAATAAGCAGTCATGAACGATATTCTCCTAGGCTATTTACTGTCTCCAGCTTTCTTCAACATTTATTTCGATATAGTTTTCATCGAAACATTGACAGTAGAGTGTGGAAAAATCACAATAAATTGGTAAGTTACATCAAATATGCCGCGACATTGTCATCATAGCAGACAAGCTACCTGCTTTCCAGTTCTTAATAAACCATCTACCTGAGCGTATTGCAGAATTCGGTCAACCTATTAACACTTCCAAAACCAAACTCACTCTATTCTCTGAAAGAGAAATCCAGAAAGCCTCATACATCAAGTTGTAAAGGTGAACAAATGTCCTCCTTCATGTACTTACGTTAGCCACCAATTTGGACAAACATTGCAACTGCAAGCGAGAGTTGAAGTCCAGGAAATAATGTGTCATCGTGAGAAACTTTTGAATGACGTCAGCATCAGCTTGCAATGGAGAATCAGATTGATTCGGTGCTACATTATCTCTGTCCTCCTCTGTGGCGGTGAAAGCAAGACATTGGATTCAAGTATTAGAAAATGGACTGGCCACTGAAATGTTTTCGTATGGTAGTCTCTTCAGTATACCTTGGATGAGGATAAATATCAAATGTCGCAGTCTTTTATCGGATGGAAAAGCGGAAACAACTGCTACGACACAACACTTGGGACATATTACGAACGAGCGCGAGATATTAGTAACCACAGCTAATAACTTAAGAAAAAATACATAGTAGGAAGTCTTTTGGAAGACGGAAAAGCTCGTGATTAAAAGATGTTCGAACATGGCACAGTTACAAATCAGAAGAAGTTTTCCACGGTGCACTGTCGAGATAAGAAATAGATAGACGGAAAAGCTCGTGGCAGAATGATGTTCGGAGATGGTACAGTTACACATCAGAAGACGTTTTCCACGCTTCACTGTTGAGATGAGAATTAGATAGCTACATGGGTCGCCAGTCTTCACTAAGATATGGCATCTTAGGAGAAAAGAATTCCATCAATTCTTTATCATCAAATAAGATGGTCAACGTAATATATTTTTACTTGGCTTTCTGTACTTGTTCCTTTTGCGCAAAAATGAAACTGATGATACGAAATGATCGTAAGGCATGACTGTCTGTTGTTCGACTGCCTTGTACAAGGTTTCCACTTTGACGTTATTTAGACAATTTTCGCGTCTTTGTGATGAAGATGTGATGAAATGATAAGGATAACACAATCACCCACTCTCCGAGCGAGGAAAATTCTAAATCCAGCCGGATATCGAACCCGGAGGCCACGCTATCTAGAGACAGCGAAGGTAGAACTATTTTTTTGTTAATATTCTGTTCCACAGCTTTGATAAATCGTAGAAATGACACACTGTAAGACGGGACCTCCCCACAATTTATTTTTAATTGTATGATAGTTTCCGTTCACAGACCATTTCCCAGTACTAATTCTTGTTAATGTCAATTATTACAGATTCCGGTCACAGACCATTTTCCAGTACTAATTCTTGTTAATGTCAATTATTACAGATTCCGGTCACAGACCATTTTCCAGTACTAATTCTTGTTAATGTCAATTATTACATATACATCTCCTAAAAAACGTCAAAAATATATTTTTAAAAATATTATATATATATAAAAAATAACAGGCTCGACATTATTTTCCTGGAAGGTGATGTGGGAGTGAGAGCGGGGCAGTAATTAACCTATCCTGACCCTCATTGGGTACGCTCTCGCGTTCGAATAGTTGGCTTATTCCGCAATACAGGGTTATTACAAATGATTGAAGCGATTTCACAGCTCTACAATAACTTTATTATTTGAGATATTTTCACAATGCTTTGCACACACATACAAAAACTCAAAAAGTTTTTTTAGGCACTCACAAATGTTCGATATGTGCCCCTTTAGTGATTCGGCACACATCAAGCCGATAATCAAGTTCCTCCCACACTCGGCGCAGCCTGTCCCCATCAATGAGTTCGAAAGCATCGTTGATGCGAGCTCGCAGTTCTGGCACGTTTCTTGGTAGAGGAGGTTTAAACACTGAATCTTTCACATAACCCCACAGAAAGAAATCGCATGGGGTTAAGTCGGGAGAGCGTGGGGGCCATGACATGAATTGTTGATCATGATCTCCACCACGACCGATCCATCGGTTTTCCAATCTCCTGTTTAAGAAATGCTTCTGCTTTAGCCTTTTCCGTAAGATTTTCCAAACCGTCGGCTGTGGTACGTTTAGCTCCCTGCTTGCTTTATTCGTCGACTTCCGCGGGCTACGCATGAAACTTGCCCGCACGCGTTCAACCGTTTCTTCGCTCACTGCAGGCCGACCCGTTGATTTCCCCCCACAGAGGCATCCAGAAGCTTTAAACTGCGCATACATCGCCGAATGGAGTTAGCAGTTGGTGGATCTTTGTTGAACTTCGTCCTGAAGTGTCGTTGCACTGTTATGACTGACTGATGTGAGTGCATTTCAAACCACTTTGTCTCACAGCGCTCTCGAGCGCTCTGGCGGCAGAAATCTGAAGTGCGGCTTCAGTCGAACAAAACTTTATGAGTTTTTCTACGTATCTGTAGTGTGTCATGACCATATGTCAATGAATGGAGCTACAGTGAATTTACGAAATCGCTTCAATCATTTGTAATAACCCTGTACATTTGTTGAAATATACTTGTGAATATACACTGAAACAGCCAAAGAAACTGGTACACCTGCCTAATATCGAGTAGGGCCCCCGCAAGCACGCACAAGTGCCGCAACACGACGTGACATGGACTCGACTACTGTCTGAAGTAGTGCTGGAGGGAATTGAAACCATGAATCCTGCTGCGCTATCCATAAATCCGTAAGAGTATGAGGGGTTGGATATATCTTCTGAACAGCAGGTTACAACACATCCCAGATATGCTCAGTAATATTCACGTCTGAGACGTTTGGTGGCCAACGGAAGGGTTTAACCTCAGAAAAATGTCCCGGGAGCCTGTCTGTAGCAATTTTAGACGTGTGGGGTGTGGTAGCGTTCTCGCTTTCCGCGCCCGGGTTCGATTCCCGGAGGGGTCAGGGATTTTCTCTGCCTTGTGATGGCTGGGTGTTGTGTGATGTCCTTCGGTTAATTAGGTTTAAGTAGTTCTAAGTTCTAAGGGACTGATGACCATAGATGTTAAGTCCCATAGTGCTCCGACCCATTTGAACATTTGAACCGTGTGGGGTGTCGCATTGTCCTACTGGATTTCCCCAAGTCCGACGGAATGCACATTGGACGTGAATGGGTGCAAGTGATAAGACAGGAAGCTGCCAGAATCGTATCGAGACGTATCAGGGGTCCCATAACACTCCAACTACCACACCTCAATCTGTTACAGAATCTCCACCAGCCTGAACAGTCCCCTGCTGACATGCAGTGTCCATGGATTCATGAGGTTGTCTCCATACCCGTACGCACCGTTGATACAGTTTGAAAAGAGGCTCATCAGGTCAGGCAACATGTTTCCAGTCATCAACAGGCCAATGTCGGTGTTGACGGCTCCACGCGAGGCTTAATGCTTTGCGTCGTGCGGTAATCAAGGGTACATGAGTGGGCCTTCGGTTCCGGAAGTCCATATCGATGATGTTACGCTGAAGGATTGGCACACTGACTCTTGCTGATGGCCAAGCGTTGAAATTTGTGGCAATCTGCAGTAGGGTTGCACTTGTGTCACGTTGAACGATTCTCTTCAGTCATCTTTGGTCTTGTTCTTGCAGGATCTTTTTCCAGGCGCAGCGATGTCGGAGATTTGATGTTTCACCGGATTCCTGATATTCAACGTACACTCGTAAGAGAAAATCCCCACTTCATCGCTCCCTTGGAGACCTGTGTCCCATCGTTCGCCCGCCGACTATAACACCGCGATCAAACTCACTTAAATCTCGATAATTTGCCATTATAGCAGCAGTTACCGATCTAACAACTGCACCAGACATTTGTTGTCTTATATAGGCGTTGCCTACCGCAGTGCCATTTTATGCCTGTTTACATACCTATGTATTTGAATACGCTTTCCTATGGCAGTTTCTTTGGTGCTTCAGTGATTATTTTTACATTTGATGTATGAAACACGTGAAATAACAAGAATTTGTCCTGGAAAATAGTCTTTGACCGTACAGTTGAAAGTAAATTATGCGGAAGCAAATGGAGTGAATGTTGTTGTTGTTGTGGTCTTCAGTCCTGAGACTGGTTTGATGCAGCTCTCCATGCTACTCTATCCTGTGCTAGCTTCTTCATCTCCCAGTACCTACTGCAACCTACATCCTTCTGAATCTGCTTAGTGTATTGATCTCTTGGTCTCCCTCTACGATTTTTACCCTCCACGCTGCCCTCCAATGCTAAATTTGTGATCCCTTGATGCCTCAAAACATGTCCTACCAACCGATCCCTTCTTTTAGTCAACTTGTGCCACAAACTTCTCTTCTCCCCAATCCTATTCAATACCTCATCATTAGTTACGTGATCTACCCACCTTATCTTCAGCATTCTTCTGTAGCACCACATTTCGAAAGCTTCTATTCTCTTCTTGTCCAAACTAGTTATCGTCCATGTCTCACTTCCATACATGGCTACACTCCATACAAATACTTTCAGAAACGACTTCCTGACACCTAAATCTATACTCGATGTTAACAAATTCCTCTTCTTCAGAAACGCTTTCCTTGCCATTGCCAGTCTACATTTTATATCCTCTCTACTTCGACCATCATCGGTTATTTTACTCCCTAAATAGCAAAACTCCTTTACTACTTTAAGTGTCTCATTTCCTAATCTAATTCCCTCAGCATCACCCGACTTAATTTGACTACATTCCATTATCCTCGTTTTGCTTTTGTTGATGTTCATCTTATATCCTCCTTTCAAGACACTGTCCATTCCGTTCAACTGCTCTTCCAAGTCCTTTGCTGTCTCTGACAGAATTACAATGTCATCGGCGAACCTCAAAGTTTTTACTTCTTCTCCATGAATTTTAATACCTACTCCGAATTTTTCTTTTGTTTCCTTTACTGCTTGCTCAATATACAGATTGAATAACATTGGGGAGAGGCTACAACCCTGTCTCACTCCTTTCCCAACCACTGCTTCCCTTTCATGTCCCTCGACTCTTATAACTGCCATCTGGTTTCTGTACAAATTGTAAATAGCCTTTCGCTCCCTGTATTTTACCCCTGCCACCTTCAGAATTTGAAAGAGAGTATTCCAGTCAACATTGTCAAAAGCTTTCTCTAAGTCTACAAATGCTAGAAACGTAGGTTTGCCTTTTCTTAATCTTTCTTCTAAGATAAGTCGTAAGGTTAGTATTGCCTCACGTGTTCCAACATTTCTACGGAATCCAAACTGATCTTCCCCGAGGTCGGCTTCTACCAGTTTTTCCATTCGTCTGTAAAGAATTCGCGTTAGTATTTTGCAGCTGTGACTTATTAAACTGATAGTTCGGTAATTTTCACATCTGTCAACACCTGCTTTCTTTGGGATTGGAATTATTATATTCTTCTTGAAGTCTGAGGGTATTTCGCCTGTCTCATACATCGTGCTCACTAGATGGTAGAGTTTTGTCATGACTGGCTCTCCCGAGGCCATCAGTAGTTCTAGTGGAATGTTGTCTACTCCCGGGGCCTTGTTTCGACTCAGGTCTTTTAGTGCTCTGTCAAACTCTTCACGCAGTATCTTATCTCCCATTTCGTCTTCATCTACATCCTCTTCCATTTCCATAATATTGTCCTCGAGTACATCTCCCTTGTATAAACCCTCTATATACTCCTTCCACCTTTCTGCCTTCCCTTCTTTGCTTAGAACTGGGTTTCCATCTGAGCTCTTGATATTCATACAAGTGGTTCTCTTCTCTCCAAAGGTCTCTTTAATTTTCCTGTAGGCAGTATCTATCTTACCCCTAGTGAGACAAGTCTCTACATCCTTACATTTGTCCTCTAGCCATCCCTGCTTAGCCATTTTGCACTTCCTGTCTATTTCATTTTTGAGACGTTTGTATTCCTTTTTGCCTGCTTCATTTACTGCATTTTTATATTTTCTCCTTTCATCAATTAAATTCAGTATTTCTTCTGTTACCCAAGGATTTCTATTAGCCCTCGTCTTTTTACCTACTTGATCGTCTGCTGCCTTCACCACTTCATCCCTCAGAGCTACCCATTCTTCTTCTACTGTATTTCTTTCCCCCATTCCTGTCAATTGTCCCCTTATGCTCTCCCTGAAACTCTCTACAACCTCTGGTTCTTTCAGTTTATCCAGGTCCCATCTCCTTAAATTCCCACCTTTTTGCAGTTTCTTCAGTTTCAATCTGCAGTTCATAACCAATAGATTGTGGTCAGAATCCACATCTGCCCCTGGAAATGTCTTACAATTTAAAACCTGGTTCCTAAATCTCTGTCTTACCATTATATAATCTATCTGAAACCTGTCAGTATCTCCTGGCTTCTTCCATGTATACAGCCTCCTTTCATGATTCTTGAACCAAGTGTTAGCTATGATTAAGTTATGCTCTGTGCAAAATTCTACAAGGCGGCTTCCTCTTTCATTCCTTCCCCCCAATCCATATTCACCTACTATGTTTCCTTCTCTCCCTTTTCCTACTGACGAATTCCAGTCACCCATGACTATTAAATTTTCGTCTCCTTTCACTACCTGAATAATTTCTTTTATCTCGTCATACATTTCATCTATTTCTTCATCATCTGCAGAGCTAGTTGGCATATAAACTTGTACTACTGTAGTAGGCATGGGCTTTGTGTCTATCTTGGCCACAATAATGCGTTCACTATACTGTTTGTAGTAGCTAACCCGCACTCCTATTTTTTTATTCATTATTAAACCTACTCCTGCATTACCCCTATTTGATTTTGTATTTATAACCCTGTAATCACCTGACCAAAAGTCTTGTTCCTCCTGCCACCGAACTTCACTAATTCCCACTATATCTAACTTTAACCTATCCATTTCTCTTTTCAAATTTTCTAACCTACCTGCCCGATTAAGTGATCTGACATTCCACGCTCCGATCCGTAGAACGCCAGTTTTCTTTCTCCTGATAACGACGTCCTCTTGAGTAGTCCCCGCCCGGAGATCCGAATGGGGGACTATTTTACCTCCGGAATATTTTACCCAAGAGGACGCCATCATCATTTAATCATACAGTAGAGCTGCATGTCCTCGGGAAAAATTACGGCTGTAGTTTCCCCTTGCTTTCAGCCGTTCGCAGTACCAGCACGGCAAGGCCGTTTTGGTTAATGTTACAAGGCCAGATCAGTCAATCATCCAGACTGTTGCCCCTGCAACTACTGAAAAGGCTGCTGCCCCTCTTCAGGAACCACATGTTTGTCTGGCCTCTCAACAGATACCCCTCCGTTGTGGTTGCACCTACGGTACGGCCATCTGTATCGCTGAGGCACGCAAGCCTCCCCACCAACGGCAAGGTCCATGGTTCATGGGGGGGATCCATGGTTCATGGAGTGAATATCTCGACAAAATGAACAATAGCAGACTATCTTAAAAAGTTGTAAAGAACAGCCCGATAGACCGAAAAACTCAGGAAAGGAAAACGAGCAGGCGACTACCATAATAGGAACAGCCTTAACATGTGAAGTGTGAAAGAAGAAGAACGTTGATACGAAAATCTGTGTATCGGGATAGAATGCGAGTTCTATTTGCGACAGTATCATAATTATTTTCTTGGGAGGTGAAGTAGGAGTGAGAGCAGGGCAGAAACTATTCTACCCTGACCCTCATTGGGAACGCTCTCGTGATCGAATAGTTCGCTTATTCCGTAATAAATTTGTTGAAATATCTGATATTCATGCCATAGAAAAAGCTTTTTAGCTCAGTAAAATTTTGTTCCCAAGTATCTCTGCTGATTTTACCTCAGTATTTGCCCTATTCCTCCGACTTCAGTCGAAGCTGTTAGTCTTCCTCATCTACTGGATGTCCTAGAAATGTTGGAACAAACATCGAGGGATTGTAGAGGGCTACTTGAGGATCCAATCGAGGATAGCAACCTATGTCCGGAAACGTCATCCAACGACGTTACAAAGCGTCGAAGTTATAGGCGCCAGTGCTTGCCATTACTCCACACCTTCGCCGGTAAACGTGACATTGTATGCTGACGGAACGCGATTGATTGCCACGATCGCCAGTGCAGAAGCGATAGCTAGCTGCAGCGCAGGAAGGCCTTATCGCCTATGAATGCGATGCTCTGTTGCCTTGGTAGATGGCGGTTTCGGACACGGGTTTCCATCAATAGTTTATTTTCCTCATGGAACCCTCTAACATCTCCAATAGTTTGTCGGTGTATAGGAGAAAAATAAACTGAAGACGGAAACCAGTTTCCGAAGCCATCATACACCAAGGCGACAGAACATCGTTTTCATAGGAGAGACGGCCTTTCCACGCAGCTCTATGTTCTTCGCTGGCGATCGTGGCGTTCAGTTGCGACCACTGAAAGACAAATAATATTTGCGATACGTTCCACCTACCGTACGTCCGCCTACAGAGTCACGCTCCCTGCCGAAGGTGTGTCCTAGTGGAAGCACCAGCAACTGTAGCCTCGACGCTATGCAGTTTCGTTAGATGACGTTTCGTGACACGAATTCCTATCCTTGATACGTTCCTCAATAGCCCCTCTACAGTCCCTCGAAGTTGGTCGCAACGGTTCTGGGACAGCCCGTATAAAGGTTTTTCAAAGCGCTTCTTGTTCATCACCGTTCCATCCTACCCTGACCTTCGGTGGATACGGAACTCATTTGTCTGTAGTGGTAAACAACATTCAGATTCTCCCTTTGTATTATAACTCAATACTCATTATTGACTCATTATCTCTAACTCGCCATTGCTGAGTTTGGCCTTTAGTGGGAGATCGCAAAACACCAAGAAAGAAAATTTCTCGGTAATTTTGGTACTGGAGGGACGACCTTTTCTCGTGTTTACAGTCTATTATATATCTTTCTGATTAACGCACCCTCTCGAGAACACAGGGCCTAAACAGCGAGTTTGCTCTGCAGAAACTTGATCGGTCCTTTCCGTAAAGACGTCTGTAGACGGGCCCCAAAGTCGCCCTGCTACTCTGCGGAAGTCTCCAGCCTCACACTGTGCGCCGAGATCCAATTAATTCCCGCAGCGGCGTCTCGCCGCGTTTCTTTAGCAGGCAGCGGGCGGAGAGGCCAGCTCGGTTTTCCCTAATGACGGCTGACGACCGGTCCCGCGATCACATCGACCCGTGTTTATCGGGGCGCCCGCCTTGCCATTGAGGCAGCGTGGGCCCCGCTTTCCGCTGCTTTCCCCGGGGCCACGAGGCAGGGAACCGACGTCCGCTTCGCTGAGGGCCCCCTCCAAGGTCTCCTGGCCTCTTCTGAAGCCACCCGGCCAACCAGCCTCCCCTCCCGTTTGATTCCTTCCTTCCACTCAGGAGCAAGTAAAATTCCGGGCCCTTTTCACTGGGGCCGTTTCTATGGCGGCAGCAAAATTGATGGATGCAGTGCGGACTCTCCGAGCCCCTCATCAATTACGCAGGCCGTAACAAAGAGGGCCAGGATCCCACGCCAAGAGGTCACGTGCCGCTGTCTTGGTATTTCTCCAGTGATCGCCAACAGTCACCACGCAAGCGATTCTTCGCACTACTCCAAGAGACGAAAGCACGAACGACAAAATGGCAGATATGGAAATAAGTGACCATGGTATAGAAACGCAACTGAAATTGCTCGACAGAAGGAAGACCACTCTACATGACGGAACGACAATACGATCCAACGAGGGCGTGCTGAAAAGTAAAGTTTCCAAATTTTTTATACGAATACTCGTACAGCTTTTTAAATAAAACGAACGTTATGAACATTCTACTCTTACTAGAATGAAATATTCACTCTACAGCGGAGTGTGCGCTGATATGAAGCTTCCTGGCAGATTAAAACTGTGTGCCGGACCGAGACTCGAACTCGGGACCTTTGCCTTTCGCGGGCGCGAGTCGTGCTTGGGAAGCTCAGTCGGTAGACCACTTGCCCGCGAAAGGAAAACTCCGCGGGGTGATTTGAGGTGTATAGATGTAGAACTAAATTCAGAAAATTGAGGGACTATTGGACGACAACAGGGTCGACATTAGGAAAGGTAAAAGCGATAGAGAGACAGTTATAACCTTACGGATGATAATGGATGCACGAATTCAGTAAAATAAAGACGCGGTTATAGTATCTGTCGATAGAGAAAAAAAAGAGATAGTGTTAAATGGTTCAAGACGTTCGAAATTCTTAGGGTAGTACGTGTAACCTATAGGGGAGCACGTTAATTTGCAATATCTACAAAAACAAAAAGGGGAAAGAAAGAATGTAAGACCAAGAAGGAAGAGCTCTGATTAAAGTGGGTATAAGACAGGGATGCAGTTGAGTCATGCGCGACTCGTGTTCATGTCGTTTCTTGCTTGACAGCTTCTCTTTACGGAACTGTCGCGTCGTTTCTTATTCGATATACTGGCGTCACTAAGTTGCTGGCTTGCCTGCCCGTGAGTGGCAGCAGCAACGCGTATCGATAAAAGCACTGCCATATTATCTTTGAAGCAACTATTATCTTTGAAGCAACCGCTAGTATTTCCGGCTCGTCGTGTGTAGTGGGTTTAGTTGGGACGCAGCGCCAGTGAGGTCCGGGCAGCCAGTACCCGCCGACCACTTGCGACACACATGCACTATCCGACAGGAGGAGACTGGATCGGGAACGACCGTTGATTGGTGGTTCGGTCGGTCGTCTCATCTGGCGATGTGTATTTGGTTTTTTGACCGTTTCTGGGCCTCGTCAGTTGGTCATCTTGCCGGGCGTGGGTCGGTTCCTTCCTTTGTGCAGAGGTGTCGGGTGGCCAATGGGCAAGTGTTACTTCTGCATGGTTCGGTCGGAGACAGTGTGCCCGGGTCGCAGTGTCGCCGAGCTCCGAACGGGTATGGGGTTGAGTCTGGATGGAGCTGCATTGAGGTCCGGACAGCCAAGACTCGCCCGACTGTTGCTGACACATGGCTACAGTGGGGACGACCGTGGTTGGTGGTTCGGCCGGTCGTCTTATCGGACGACGTATATTTGGTCTCCGACCGCTCCGGGTTCTCTTTGTGTGTCGACTTGTCATTTGTCGTGGTTGTTCCACAGTAATTGCTTTTACGATTGTTCGAGTCCTTCTGGAAGTGTTTTCGTGGAACTGTGTCTAGCTTGTGTAATTTCGACTGAGCAGTTATGTTAATGCTGTCTACGTACTAGAGTAGGCAGTCGGTCGGCTGGGACAGTGCAGCGAGGAAGTCTCCGCGGCGAGGGCATTAGCGTAGTGTCCGCAGTTTGTTTTTCCTCGCCGTGTTGATGCTGTCCATACCGCGTGTAGTTTGACAGCCTTCGATGTTGCTCTTATTTTTGAGTGATTGTGCTTTGGCTGGTTTCCGACGCCAATTTTAAAGACGTAGTGCTGCTGGTATCTTCGTCCTCGGCTGATATTTTCCGTTGTCGTGCCGTTGGTCGGCGCAGCTGAATTGATGAAGTTGTTGGTCAGTCCTTCGGCCGCCCCTGGTTCGGATTGTCATCTGATTACTTAATCTTATTCTTGGCTGCCTATTTCACCTAAACTTACGTTAGAGTTACCTCCTCAGGCCGACCCATGGAACACTTCTGAGCACCATTGTTCTGTTGTTTTTAGATGGTGATTATTGTCTCAAGTACGGTGCGAGGCCGTCAGCCGCCTATTAATTTAGTGTGTTTTAATTTTAAAATAAGGCCTTCAGCCGTCTTAAGGTAAAAACTTGAAGATTGTTGTTTGAACTAAACATTTTTATAAAGAAAAAAGGGGAATTTTGCTCTATTGCAAATCCTTGTTATCCAGGCCTTAAGCCGTGAGTTGTTCTACGTTCAGTATGTGGCCTTCAGCCGAGCTTTTATGTCAAATATTCTTAAGATAAAGCCTTCAACCGTCTTAAATTGAAATTTGAAAATTCACTTGTTTAAAACCGTTTTTAAATTTTCTTCTCTATTGGAAATTCTTGTTGTCCAGGCCTCAAGCCACAGTTCTTCTGTGTCCAGTGTGTGGCCATCAGTCTAGTTTTTACGTAAAGTTTTGTAACTAAGGTCTTCAGCAATATTCCTTAAGGCACTTTTCATAACTTGTGTCCGGGCCTTCAGCCGGATTGTTTTTTAATGCTTGTAAGGGCATGTGTGATTACGTGTTTTAGGAAAACAAAAGTTTGTGTGTTTTGTGCAACTGACAGTAACTGATTTTGGCCTCTTTCCACAGCCATAACCTGATCCGCTCTGTCCTACGAAACAACATTTCAACAGTCGTTCATCGCAACTGTTCAGTCTATACATCGAAGAAGCAATGACAGAAATAATAATTTTAAAAAAAAGTTCGTGAGTGCGGTTTAAAATTGAAGGTGAATGCTTATCAATGATAAGAAACGCCGACGACCTGACATCCTCAGTAATAGCGAGTAAGAACAGCAGGACCTGGAAATGGAACGAACAGTCTAAGAGCACGCACTGTGGATCAAGGGGAACCCGAGGAAAGATGGCAGTAATTAGGAACACCGTAAATTTCATTAGCTATAAACTTACTACCAAAATTGGGGTCTACGAAGTGCACGAAATGTAGGAATTCTGCTACCTTGGTAGCCAAATAAGACATGACGGACGAAGCAAGGAGGACATAAAACGCGGACTGGCATTGGAAAACAGTTCTAGAATGGCAAATGGAGTTCTCGGTGAACGATTGTACACAAATGAAACAGTATATGAGCAGTGTGTTCCTGCGAGCTCAGTGTTCAGTGTTTAGTGACAATGTATTGCTGTTCTGTCCAAACGCGCGTCTTTCTTATGAAACAATATTGAATTACTGGTTACGTTACGACATGCCAGCTAAAGTCAGTTGAACAGTTTTGTGACCAGCGTATAACGTCTAAATGCTGTATACATAAGTTGGTGAACAAGAGAGAAGTGGAAAGGCAGGGGGTGGCTGCCATTATTGGAAGAAAAAATATCTGACGTGAAACGATTGTAGACCTCTCCTGCAAAGTCTTTTCAGCGTCTATCGCCTGAACGCGGAATGTCACGGAGCACACATCACAGAGCTGCGAAGAAAGCCGGCACGTCTCCATACAGGTTTACAGTCGTTCAGGAACTGAATGTCAGTGGCAGAGGCAAAGGCATTACGTTTTGCCGTTGATTTCAGCAATATCTTGCAGCGAGGCCAGGAATATTGAAGGACACATGGTTCAGTGACGAGCTCAGAATACGCGTTTTTGGTGTAATAGAAATCCACATGCACTGGCGGAACAAGCTATGCATTCACAAAGACTGGTGTGTTCTCTGCAATATCACAGCGTCGCGTCATCGGACCAAATTTTTTCGGGTCTACTGTGACAAATGCAGTTTACATAGAAATGTTTTGGGATCTGTGAACCACTTTGACGATGAAGAACTTACCCTCGGCTGGTACCAACAGGAAGGCGCCACATCTCACACATCTCCAGTGACCATGGCTGAGGTCGAATCATTTTTCCCTGGCAGAGTGATTTCCAAAGGACTGTGGTTTCCAAGGTCACTTGATTTAACAGCGCCTGACATTTTCCTCTGGGGTGACCTAAAAGGCAAGATCTACAGGAACAAAAAGCACGACTTGGATGATTTACGAGAGAACATCATCCATGAAATCCAGCAATTACACCAGATGTTGTGGCAGCAACATTCGAGAATCTGCAGCATCGTGCCCAACTTTGTTTACAAGTCGAGGGCGGTCACTTCCAGCACCTTTTGTGGTTTTCCTTTATTTCCCCATGAACAAGGTATGATATGTTCATTTCATTTCTTTCCTGATTTTTGTGCAAAGCCTTTAACTGTAATTTAAGCACGTGTTTGCTTGTGGGGCCTCTTTCCAGTGGGACACTCAGTGTATGGTTTACGCTGGTAACTGTTGAATCCGTTGCGATACTGAAATAAATATGGTTATATTTAATGAATAGATGTAGGCCTACTTTTAACTGCATTCAATATCACTTAAGAATATTGTTGTAAACCTTCATTTGCACAAATACTTTCCCTCAAAAAAAAGTGAGAAAGAAATATGTAGACGAAATATGCCATCTCAACGATGTTTCAGAAATATACCCTAAGCTCTGTTGGAAATTAAAGTGAAAACGTGCTGTTCTAGCAGTTTTAGATATATTACCTACAAGTAAATTGTCACAATGTAATTAATTTTCGACAATGACATTCTTTACGTAGCTACTCAAAGATTTTTAGTGACATTAGCCGCATTTAGACACTGAAAAATAAATCTGTGGTTACAAGTGAAAATTTATGCTGGACCGATAATCGAAACGTGGTCTCCCATTTAACGAGGTCTGTCGCCTTAACTGACTCATTTTTTTCTTCGTTTTGCTGTCACTGTTCTCGGCATTTGGTCTGGATGGACGCCACACGATACTCATTAAAGTTCACAGTTGAATACTTCCCTTAGCTTTCTATTACAAAGAGCAGCCAGCCCTTTGACCAAGCACGACCAGCTACCATGCTGGCTCCTCAAACCTCCGAGCGCGCTTTTGTATCTGACCCAAATTCCCGGCCTATTACACACTACTAGCGTAGTATCATATACCCATGAACCCCTTACTCGAAATTTCGAATTTCCGCAAGAGATCGGGTTTGATGCGCATCTACACAGAAAAAAATGGAACTCTGGTCGTCGCACTGTGCTGATGTGTACCGGGAGGTTATAAGTAAAGTATGGGTACTCACGGAGGTCCAGTGTAGACTATAATTATCGTATGTCAGCGAAACCTCGTAGATTTTCTAATGCGTTTAAGCGAAACTGATTTACCCTGGAAGAAATTTTGGCCTCCAGGCGCAAATCTGGCGTTGTGAATGCAAGAAAGACGTTTAGAAATGCTTCCATATATGATGGATTACGAACTGGTGATAGGCAGAAAAGGTAAAATAAGTGGTAAAGGCATAATATTTCTGTTGTGTCTAATTCATACAGCATAGACACAATGAGGTAGCTAGGTGCACGCTAAACTAACGCAGACGGGCTTGAAGTTCTGGAACATGAGACTTATTAATGAATAAGAAGAAAAGTACGTAGATGTTACTTAACTTTTATTCTCTTGTTGGAATACATCTCTCTTGAATATTAGTAAGCTATAAGCACTGATACAAATGGCGCCTTGCTAGGTAGTAGCTATGGACTAAGCTGAAGGCTATTCAATCTGTCTCTCGGCAAATGAGAGGAAAGCTTCGTACGTCTGGTCGCAAGCTATGTAGTCCGTACAACTGGGACGAGGTCTATTCCGTGTCTTGTGACCTGCCATGTGGTGGCGCTAGGTTTGCGATTACACAGTGGCGACACGCGGGTCCGACATGTACTACAGGACCGCGGCCGATTTAAGTTACCACCTAGCAAGTGTGGTGTCTAGCGGTGACACCACAATTTCAAACGCCCCCCAGGTGTCCAGAGTAAATCAAGTGGAAGGACTGGACTGGGTTTTAGGTACACATCATTTAACATTTTTGAAAGATTTTATACAAAAGATTATGAAGTGAAAATTTATAATGTCACATTAAGCAGAGTGATTATAAGTAGGAAATTTTCATCTTAAACAAACCAAAATTTCTGCGTATATACAAAGGCTGTTGCTGCTTAATAAGTTTTATAATTGATTGAATCCAAAAACAAACTTTAAAAATCTAAAAACAAACCTACAGCGCCCTAAAATAAAACATGAACAAGAAATAAAAGAATTTAGTCTAATTTTGATTTTTACACATTTAGGTTCAAATGGCTCTGAGCACTATGGGACTTAACATCTTAGGTCATCAGTCGCCTAGAACTTAGAACTACTTAAACCTAACTAACCTAAGGACATCATACACATCCATGCCCGAGGCAGGATTCGAACCTGCGACCGTAGCGGTCGCTCGGCTCCAGACTGTAGCGCCTAGAACCGCACGGCCACTCCGGCTGGCATAACCGAAAGAACAGACAGTACATATATGTACATATCAATATGATGCATCTACTTCTACATTTACACAGATGCTTGCGAATCACCCTTAAGTGTGTGATAGAGGGTTCATCGAACGACCTTCAAAGACACTGAAGCGCAAAAAAAAAAAAAAAAAAAAAAAAAACTGGTATAGTCATGCGTATTCAAAAACAGAGGTATACAAACCTTCAGAATACGGCGCTGCGGTCGGCAACACCAGTATAAGACAACAAGTGTCTGGCGCAGTTATTAGATCGGTTACTGCTACTACAATGGCAGGTTATCAAGATTCAAGTGAGTTTGAACGTGGTGTTATAGTCGACACACAACCGATGGGACACATCCTCTCCCAGGTAGCGACGAAGCGGGGATCTTCCAGTACAACCATTTCACGAGTGTACCGCGAATATCAGGAATCCGGAAAACCATCAGATTTCCGCCTTCGCTGCGACCTGAAAAAGATCCTGCAAGAACGGGACCAACGACGACTGAAGAGAATCGTTCCACGTGACGGAAGTGCAACCCTTCCGCAAATTGCTGCAAATTCCAATGCTTGGCTATCAAAAAGTGTCAGCGTACGAACCATTCAACATCATAGATATGGGCTTTCAGAGCCGGAGGCCCACTCGTGTACCCTTGATGACTGTACGGCAGAAATCTACGTCTCACCTGTGCCCCTCAACACTGACATTCGACTGTTGATTACTGGAAACATGTTGCCTGGTCCTTTCGTAACAAGACTCATTAATACAATCTGTTTTTTCTCTGCCTCGTGATGACTGGGTGTTGTGTGCTGTCCTTAGGTTAGTTAGGTTTAAGTAGTTCTAAGTTCTAGGGGACTGATGACCATAGATGTTAAGTCCCATAGTGCTCAGAGCCATTTGAACCAATACAATCTGTTTGAATGTTGTCTAGCGATCCGAGAAAGCAGGTTTCCTAGACACCGCGTATTTGAAGACCAGGCTGGATTTAACGTTTGCCGACGAGTTGGAAGAACCCAGCGCCTGGCTGCTACAAATTTTTGATTTGTTGTGGGCTTTTGTGTTTTGCTGGCGCCTTAATTCTACCTAATTCTTCTAGCTAATAACTTACGGATCCTCACCAAGGGGCAAGGGTTTCATATTGTATCCAGACGATGGACTTGTACGGTATGGAGACAACCTCATTAATCCATGGACCATGCATGTAAGCTGGGAACTGTGCAGGCTGGTGAAGGCTCTGTAATGGTGTGAGGCGTGTGCAGTGATATGGGACCTCTGATACGTCTAGATACAACCGTTGACAGGAGACACGTATGTAAGCATCTTGCCTGATCACCTGCAGCCATTCATATCCTTTGTGCATTCCGACGGACATAGGCAACTCCACTAGGACAATGCGACACCCGACACGTCCGAAATAGCTACAGAGTTGCTCCAGTAACGCTTTTCTCAGTTGAAACACTTCCACTGGCCACCAAACTCCCCTTCCATGAACATTATTGAGCATATCTGAGATGCCTTGCAACGTGCTGTTCAGAAGAGATCTCCACGCCTCGTACTCTTACTGATTTATGGACTACCCTGCTGGATTCATGGAGTCAGTTCCCTTCAGCACTACTTCAGCCGTTAGTCGAGTGCATGCCACTTCGTGCTGCGGCATTTCTGCGTGCTCACGAGGGCCCTACATAATGTTATGTAGGTGTACCAGTTTCTTTGGCCCTTCAGTGTAAATTCTCCATTATTCCACTCCATAACAGGGCCCGGTATAAAGGAACGACTACTGTGTATCTTTCTGTGCGAGCTCTGATTTCCCTTATTTTATTGCCATGACCGTTTCTGCCTATGTAGGTTAGGTTGGCGTGAAGAAAATATTTTCGCACTCGTAGGAGAAAAATGGTGATTGAAATTTCGTGAGAAGATTCCGCCGCAACGAGATACACCTTTGTTTTAATGACGTCCACCACAAATCCTGCACCATTTCAGCGACTCTCTCTCCCCTATTTCTCAATGATACAAAACGTGCTGCTCTCCTTTTGCATTCTCGATGTACTCCGTCAATCCTATTTGTTAAGGATCCCACACCGCGCAACAATACTCCGAGACAGGACGGACAAATGTAGTGTAGGCATTCTCTTTAACAGATCTGTTGGATCTTCCGAGTGTTCTGCCAGTAAATAGCAGTCTTTTGTTCGCCTTCCCTACAACATTTTTATGTGTTCTTTCCAATTTAATTTGTTCGTAATTGTAATTCCTAATTTACGCCGTTTACATTTGACTGATCTATCATGTAACGGAATTTTAACGAATTGCTTTTGCACTCATGTGGATGACCTCACGCTTTTCGTTATTTATGCTCAATTGCAAGTTTTTTCCCCATACACATATCTTTTCTAAATAGTTTTGCAATTTGTTCTAATCTTCTGATTACTTTACTAGACGATAGACGACAGCATCATCTGCAAACAACCTAAGACGGCTGCTCTGTTGTCTCCTAAATCGTTTATATAGATGAGGAATACTAGAGGGCCTATAACACCATCACTATATTTCACTCGGTGACTTTCCGTCACTTACTACGAACTGCGACCTCTCTGACACGAAATCACGAATCCAGCCACATAAATGAGACGATTCCATGAGAACGCAATTTGATTAGAAGCCCCTTGTGAGCTACAATGTCAAAAGCTTTCTGGAAATGTATAAATACTGAATCAATTTCAAATCCCTTGTCAATACCCCTCAACACTTCGCCTGAGTAAAAAGCTAGTTGTGTTTCACGAGAGCGATGTTTTCTAAATGCGTGTCGACTGTGTGTCGATAGACCGTTCTCTCCGGGGTAATTAATAATGTTCCAACAAAATATATGTTCCAGTACCCTGCGGCTTATCGACGTTAACGATATAGGCCTCTAATTCAATGGATTACTCCTACTGCCCTTCTGCAATACTGAAACGACCAAAAATCCATTCCTCCGAAACGGCGAGTGAGGGGTTCAAGGTTAGGTGACGCTGAGCTAGAAGTGGTTACAGGCAGGGAATTTGGGCCAGATGGGAAGTGTGCTCGGATTGCTGAAGCGTTTAAGGCGACAGCTTGCACTTGTGGAAGGTCCGCCACATATTTTTACCTATTACCACTGGTTCATTTCAATATCCGAATGTCGCTGACATCACTGAAAATCATTGAAAAAGTGTTTGTAAGCCCGCTGGACCTCATAATGTGTCTTTTCTTTCGGACAAGTCACATTCTAATATTGAAGGTGTGCCCTGCAGCAACATGCCTATGTTTAAGTTCTTTATTATATGTATGTACTCTTACTAACTGGAAAAATCTGTACATATTATAAAAGTGTGCATGTATATATGTATGTTTGCATGTACGTATCTCCTCCTAAACTGCCGGCCGGTGTGGCCGTGCGGTTGAAGGCGCTTCAGTCTGGAACCGCGTGACCGCTACGGTCGCAGGTTCGAATCCTGCCTCGGGCATGGATGTGAGTGATGTCCTTAGGTTAGTTAGGTTTAATTAGTTCTAAGTTCTAGGCGACTGATGACCTCAGAAGTTAAGTCGCATAGTGCTCAGAGCAATTTGAACCATTTGAACCTCCTAAACTAATCGATCGATACGAAGACAACTTGGAACGCATCTCACTTACTGTGTGATTAGAAGTGATCTGTGGATAAGAATACCTATCTACCAAAGGGTTGGCGGTTGGAGTGAAAAAGAAGGGTAGCTCACAATGTTCAAATACCCAGACTTATTCATCCACTATTTGAGAATCAGAGTCCCTTACAACAAATTTAGACATACTTCCAAACCTTCGCATCTACACACATGACTGAAACTCCGGGGAAAAGCTCATCTTACACTCCTGGATTGATTTCAACCAAACTTGGTTCAAATGGCTCTAAAGACTATGGGACTTAACATCAGAGATCGTCATTCATAGGAATAAGAAGCACCAACTCCTATTGGGGTGTGGGTGATGGACACACAGGTGTTAGGGAGGACGAGATGGAGAGACAGACAGGGCGATGTAGGAGGTGGACACATGTAGTGAAAGAAAGTGATACACAGAGAGAGGGGGAGGTGGGGATGGAGAAAGATGGGGGGGGGGGATAAGATGAACAGAGAAAGGGAAGAGGAGAAGATGGAGAAAGAGACAGAAGAAGGATACTGACAATAGGCGCCAAGAGGTCAGACCAAGAGGCGATGGACAGAGAGAGGGGGCGTGAGAGATGGGCAGAGAGACAGGGAAGAAGGAGGAGCACAGAGGATTTAGATCAATACATAGCAGGGCAATGCCGGGTAATCAGCTAGTACGGAACAATAACATTTCATGTTTCACGACCCTTCGCACGTTGCTGCAACGTGTTAGACCATTATCGGATATAGTTGTTCGAGTTACATGAAATGATCAACGTCTTCGGCATAGAATCTCATTGGCTGGAGTAGATTTGTCTCCGGTGAAGAGTCGCGAACCGAACTGAGCTTCGATGACTGACGAAGATGTGCATGGAGACACCACAGACGGCGGAGGGATACCAACAACAATGTCGCCCACCATACTGTCCGACAACAATGAGTGATGGTGCGAGATGGCACATTAAATTCGTAACAGGTGTAGGGTTACCGTCTTTATTCAGGAAGTGAAGCGCTAGTTCCGCTTCGAGCGCCTTGCGGGAATGTCCTTGTTTATTTCACTTGCCGCAGCGTCGCTTGTGTGTTTTCCTCGTTGTTGTTGTTCTGTCTGCCGAGTGAGTCGTAGCGCCTCTGCTCCGCGATACTGTCTGTTTGTGTTCGTCTACTTGCAGTGGCGTCAGCCGCTCCGCTATGGCTACCATGGTTTCGACGTGTATTCCACGAAAATGTGCTTGAGCTTTACTTTCGATAACCCGACACGACACGTGCAGCCCGGGTCTCTAGAAACCCACGTTGGGCATGTCGATACAATTCATGTGAACTCTACCGAGCGAGGTGGCGCAGTGGTTAGCACACTGGACTCGCATTCGGGAGGACGACGGTTCAATCCCGTCTCCGGCCATCCTGATTTAGGTTTTCCGTGATTTCCCTAAATCGTTTCAGGCAAATGCCGGGATGGTTCCTTTGAAAGGGCACGGCCGATTTCCTTCCCAATCCTTCCTTAACCCGAGCTTACGCTCCGTCTCTAATGACCTCGTTGTCGACGGGACGTTAAACACTAACCACCACCACCACCATGTGAACTCTGATCAGGTCCACACCGCTTATTTTGACGCAGACGAGTACGTGTTTTACGTAAAATTTAAGGATCCCCTTCACGTTCAAAGATTACTGTTGAGTCGTGGATCTCAAGTTCAGTTCAAACACCGCGGTAATTTCGTTAGTATGGTGTCACTCGCAGATGCTGAAATCGAATATACCAATGTCCGAGTATTCAACCTCCAGTCATTCTAAGGGACATATTGACTCCTTATGGTAATGTGAAAAAAGTCCGACGTGAACGCTGGTCTACTCAACACAGATTACAGTGTTATAGTGGAAATCGTTTCGTGGAAATGCATGTCAAACCCAATATTCCATCACATTTACAAGTGTGTGGTTACCGCGTCAGTGTCATGTATACTGGTCAAGAGGGAACCAGCTTCCTACGTAATGAAAGTGGACACATTCGGTCTAATTGTCCGCGGAGGGTTTTTGTATTAAAGCCGTCATTAGTGCAGCGTCAAGAATTGACGGTTGGTGATATTGTTCCTTCCATTCCCGCCGTCGGACCTACTTCTGCTTCGGATTATAATGAACAAACAGTCAGCTCTGATAATCGTGTCAATGAATTTCCAACTTTACCTCCGCGACGGTTCAGAATCCTATTGGCCCCAGGATAGAACCTGTAACGGCGACAAACAAGCGACGTCACACTGAGGATGGTGATGGTGAGGATATGGCCGTACCTTCTGCGCCAACCTCCTCCTCATTGATTGTCCCCCCTCCTCCTCTCGATGCTGCGACACCTCCCGTCCATGGTACAGTGAGCGTCGAAGAAGTTATCTCCAACAACCCTCCTGCTCGCGAAGTGGCTCCTTCTGAGCTGCCTGTGTTTGCAGAGGGAGCGGATTCCCACCCTCACTCCCAGCCCCTTCGTGTTTGATTCCTCCGTTACCCTCTGAGACGATTCAATGTCCTCCTGCTCTTTCTTCTTCAGCCGCCGACGGATTCCTGCATTTGCCGACTACAGGAACCCCCGAGGAGAATAAATTTAGCGACCAGGTATCACGTGTTGCATTGGCAGTTCCAGTGACTGGAACTGCATTACGTGACCCTAGGTCTAAGGGCCAGAAGGCTGTGCCTATGACCCCTCCCACACCTCCGTCTGCAGTCCGCCATCCCACGTAGCCGACAGAAACAGAGTAGACAACCTGACCGTCCGGTGGCACGTAAGAAATCTAAGAAAAAAGGTTGCAATGAGGAGGGTTCTGGTCCCCTGATGTCTCTGTGGATTTCGTAATGGACCTTGACTCTCAGCTGTCTGTCTAATTCTACTCAGACGTTCAGTACATCCCTGTATAGCTGTGTTCAGTGGCTCAAGCCTACAAGTTCCTTTCCTTAAAAGTTGAACATGTGGAATCAGAACCGCGATTGGCATCGCTGCGTCAGTTCATTTATTATTCATGTGTGTCTTCTTACAGGAGGTGCTATTTAGGCATTTCTCCTTACCTGGTTTTCGTGTGATCCTTAATGTAGCACCCGAATATTCTACAGGGACCGCCTTATCCTTTCGGGAAGGCATTCCTGTTGTTGAGGTGGAAATGTTGCATTCTGGCAGGAGCACAGGTTGTTAACTTTTTAATCTTAACGTGGATCATTTATATATTCCATCTGCCACTGGTCACGCAGATTTTATAAAGAGGATATTGTTTATCTGTTGCGTAAGAATCAGATGGTTCAAATGGCTCTGAGTACTATGGGACTCAACTTCTGAGGTCATTAGTCCCCTAGAACTTAGAACTAGTTAAACCTAACTAACCTACGGACATCACACACATCCATGTCCGAGGCAGGATTCGAACCTGCGACCGTAGCGCTCTCGCGGTTCCAGACTGCAGCGCCTAGAATCCTCCGGGAATTCTGTTAGGTGGCGATTTTAACTGTGTGTTGCATCCTGCAGATCAATCTCCAAATTTTAATTTCTGTCGCAGATTACATGAATTGGTCTGCTGCTTACGCCTGCAAAACGCCTGGGTATGTAAATACCCGACGTTAGTTAATTTACTCACTTTACTGCGACTTCTAGTAGCCGGTTAGATAGATTTTAGTTATCAGACTGCCTGCGCGATTGCAATCTTAATGTTGAAGTCACCCAGCTTCCTGTACAGATCACTGTGCTTTGGCTACAACCATCAATCTAGAACGGCAACCAGTCAAATTGTTTCGCAGTCCGTGGATGTTAAACGTCACTCACCTAGCTGACCCCTCTCTCGATGACGTGATGCGAGCCGTGTGGGACCGTACTCTATGGCCCTCTGGGAAGTACTCTTTCATCCTTGACTGGAGGACACAGCTGGAAAAACCGAGGCTCAGGCAAACTTTGATGCTTTTCTGTGCTGCCAAAGCGCAAGACTTTCGGAGAACCTACGAATATTACTATTCCATCCTGCGTGAAATTTATGATGCTTCGGATCACGCCCCTCTGCGAATGGCGGATGTTAGGCGTGTGAAGGCTAAATTGTTGACCTAGAAAAGAATACAAATGGAAGAGTTGAAAATGTGATCCAAGCCACGATCACTGTCGACGGAAGGACTAACTTTCTTATATCATTTGCTTCGGCATCAGATCCGTCCCCGGCGCGCTTGTTTTCATTCACTCACGACAAATAACCGACGTATCGTGTTGGAGCAAGCTGATATAGTGCGTGTACCAATACTACGTAGACATCTAAGACATCGAGGAGTCCAGCGCAACGCCCTACGGCCCACTAGTCAGCATCTTGGATACGACAATTACTCCTGAACATAATGAAACTCCCTTATCTGCATTTCAGCCTGAGGAAGTTTACAAACTTATTGTCTGATCGCCCTCTCAAAAATCTCCGGGTCTAGATGGACTTCCTAAGGAATTTTAAGTACCCTTTTGGCCACTGTTGGGTGCTACCTTTACGTCTGTTTTGAATGAAGTGTTACAGGGTAGAGTAGTGCCGACCTCGTTCAAAGTGGGAAAAATTGTTTTAATCCCGAAGCGCCCTGGAGCAGCTGCCCCTGACAGCTTGGCAGTGAATAGTAGGATGTCGGCTCTGTTGGAGACGATTTATGCCAAACATCAAAGCTGCGTACCTGGTCGTACCATTCTTACTCCTACAGTCGAGTATCGTAACATGGTTTCGGTTGCTGCTGTAACGTCCGTCCCTTGTGCCCTTTCTTCCTAGACTTTGATAAGGCATTTGATCGTGTTAATCACGACGTCTTGCTTCGGATTCTGGACACAGTTGGTTTTACTGCTGACACACGGCGAGTGCTCTCAAATCGTTTTACGGGTATTTCAGCTTCGGTGGTTGATAATGGCCAACTGATGCCCCCGATAAATATCGCTCGTGCAGTGCCTCAAGGAAGCCCGCTGTCAATGACTTAGTTTGTATTGCCTCTGAAGTCTCTACTTCGGATGCTATCGTCCCAGCTGAAAGGTTGGAGCTTTCAAAAATGGTTCAAATGGCTCTGAGCACTATGGGACTTAACTTCTAAGGTCATCAGTCCCCTAGAACTTAGAACTACTTAAACCTAACTAACCTAAGGACATCACACACATCCATGCCCGAGGCAGGATTCGAACCTGCGACCGTAGCGGCCGCGCGGTTCCAGACTGTAGCGCCTAGAACCGCTCGGCCACCTAGACCGGCGTTGGAGCTTTCCGGTGGGACTATAACTGTTCGTGCACACGCAGATGATGTGATGGTTCTACTCCGCAATTCTGCGGTGATACCTCGTCTGAAGGCTGTCATCGATTGTTATTGTCGGAGTTCAGGTGTACTACTTAATGAAGGAAAATGCAGGCTTCTTACTTTGCGAGATTTTGATCGGCTACTGTGGTGGATCGTCATATATCTCTCAGTATCATCAATGATCGTTGTCCACTCAAAATGGCGACGCTCAAGTGGAAATCTGTTACGAAAAAAATTCAGGGAGCGATGCTATGACATGAAAGGTGTTCTCTTGTTCTGCTGCAGAAAGTGCGAATATGGATACGTATGTTTTATGCAAAGCTTATTACGGGGCCCAAGTTTCTCCGCTTCCCTCGATGATGGCGAAGAAACTACAGCAACCGTCTTGCCGTTTCTTATGGAAAAGACATATCTTTCACAGACGGAATGAGGTGATTACAAAGCCTCCTTCCGCTGGGGGTTGGGCCTCTCTGACATACGAAGGAAGACGCAGACGCTATATGTGCGAAGTACTGTTTTGATGGTAACTCAAGAAACTCACACATTCACGTTGGAACGTCCCCTTTGAAAAATTTATACATGTTTCTCTGTGTCCGTCCCGCTAGTCTGGAACCCTCTATTGATGTTGGATGCATAAATTATAAGTTAAAACACATTCGTGACTTCTATCTTGCGGTGAGCTATTTCGGGGCTGACCTTTTATGGAGACCCTTCCTTACCATGAAATTCCTACAGAGTCGTCGGAAAGCAGTCCCTTGCCCATACCTGGTTGAAGGATGATCGCCGCAAACAAACTGGGCCACAGTTTGGTGCAATATCAGACTTCCTATATTGCCGATGCGCGTTGCGTCCACTTGGTATAAGGTAGTAAATAACTTGATTCCAACTAACGAGCAACTTTTCCGTGTTGGGCTTAGCGACTCGGATTTATGTAGTCGTACGTCTACAGATACGATTCGACATCGCTTTACTTGTGGAGGTCATATGGCAAATTGGCCTTGGATTAGGACGCAATTGGCGTTCCTTAGTCGATCTTCTGAGACTTTATACACTACTGACATCATGGGTGTGTGTGATGTCTTTAGGTTAGTTACGTTTAAGTAGTTCTAAGTTCTATGGGACTGATGACCTCTGAAGTTAAGTCCCATAGTGCTCAGAGCCATTTGAACCATTTTGAAGAAAGTAGAAAGCCTTTTCCGCTTTTCACGGTTCTCTCCAGAGGCCGTAATAACATTTCTTTTTAAATTGAGAGTTTGAAAAAAAATGGCTCTGAGCACTATGGGACTCAACTACTGTGGTCATAAGTCCCCTAGAACTTAGAACTACTTAAATCTAACTAACCTAAGGACATCACACACATCCATGCCCGAGGCAGGATTCGAACCTGCGACCGTAGCGGTCGTGCGGTTCCAGACTGAAGCGCCTTTAGCCGCGCGGCCACTCCGGCCGGCTGAGAGTTTGAAGAAAGTGATAACATACAGGGCGTTAAAGACACTACTCTATATTTTGAGATGGTACTATGGACCAAAATTTAAAAAATTCCAGTAAACGTGAGCTGTAACGTGTATGATTTATACCCGCCGACTCGTGTCATAGGGTGCCTAGGAAGCTGTTTCCTCGGATAACTAGACAATATACAAGCAAATCATATTAATGGTGTTTACTACAGTTATTGAATTGACAATAATTAATTTTCGTTTGTGTATGATGGGTCGCAAGCAATTGGCGACATGCAAATAATCAGTGCCCTTTGGTACACACCATTTCCATGCAGCTAATCAAACAAGTTCGTAAGTCACTGCTGTCGTTAATATCACTGCGGTTCTTCTAGTGCCTCTCTTCTAGTCTGTCTTCTACTGCCAGTCTACTAGAGCACGTCTTCTATTGTCCATCTTCCGGTGCCTGCCCGCGGCTAGGCGGCGCGTCGGTTTTATCGTCTTCGTGTAGAGGCCGCTCCTGTCGTGGTGACGTCCTAGTCAGCGTGCTATTGGCTGACGTCGTCTCACAGCCCTCTCTGCTGTATCTTTCTTGATCTTTGGGCGTAGCATTGCAGAGCGATATGAAGTGGGACAAGCATGTAATGGCAGTTGTGGGGAAGGGGTTCATTGGTAGAATTTTGGGAAGATGTGGTTCATCTGTAAAGGAGACCGCCTATAAAACACTAATACGACCTATTATTGAGTACTGCTCGAGCGTTTGGGATCCCTATCAGGTCGGATTGAGGGAGGACATAGAAGCTATTCACAGGCAGGCTGCTAGATTTGTTACTGGTAGGTTTTATCATCACGCGAGTGTTACTAAAATGCTTCAGGAACTCTGGTGGGAGTCTCTAGCGGAAAGGAGGCGTTCTTTTCGTGAATCGCTACAGAGGAAATTTAGAGAACTAGCATTTGAGGCTGACTGCAGTACAATTTTACTGCCGCCAACTTACATTTCACGGAAACACCACAAAGATAATATAAGAGAAATTAGGGCTCGTACAGAGGCGTATAGGCAGTCATTTTTCCCTCGTTCTGTTTGGGCGTGGAACAAGGAGAGAAGATGCTAGTTGTGGCACGAGGTACCCTCCACCACGCACCGTATGGTGAATTGCGGAGTATGTATGTAGATGTAGATGTAGATCTTCATGCCGGCGCTTGGCGTTACGCTTGAACATTCCACCCCCCCCCCTCCGCCCTCCCTCAGCCCCCCCCCCCCAAAGCGACGGACTGTCATCGCGTAGTGAGCGCGACAACGGCAAGGGAGGCAGGAGTGTGGTCGCAGTGCTGGACCGGAAGCTGTGGCTGCAGGAGACGTCATCCGGCCTTCGTTCTGTCGGAAACGTCACCCGGTAAACGACCAGAAGCGGTCGCGTCCACCTCCTGACGCCATGAACCAGATGAAGGCGGCGACTGCTGCTGTGTGGGCGGATCCGGCTTCCCCGATAGGATGAGAAGAGGGGTCGTCCCGCGGTATCGTGATGACACCCTCTGGCGGCTGCTGTGGCCGCGCCATCCTCGGTACCCACGAATGTGGGGAAAGAGACACTGAAAGAACATCATACACATGGCAGAGGCGAAGTTGATTTTGATGTCGGTGCTGCAATCCATCTGGACCTGAAATAAAATGCATGCAAGCGCTAAGTCGACGGACGATCTCGCCCACCGTCTGCTGCTGCTAAAAATCTGTAAAAGACAATACCACGAGGCGCGAGCGATACTTGCGGCCTTCCTTCGGTGCCGGGTGCTGAGGAGGTCGGAGCAGGTGGAGCAGTGTCCAATGGCAGCAGCTGCGATGGTTCATCTCGTGGGTGTGAACGACAGAAGACGAGGAACAGTTGCAGTGCCTGATTCCTGGTGTGTGCCGAGCGAAGTTTGGCCAGCTGCTGCTTGAAGGTTCTGACAAAAGGTTCCGCTTCGCCGTGGTTGGAACGGTGCAGTAGTGAGATGCTGTACGTCATTGCGTTCCCAGAATGTTTCAAATTCATTTGATGCGAACTGAGGGCCGTTGTCTGACACTATGACTTCAGGTAAACCTTCGAGGCAAAAAATAAACACCTGAATTGCACTACGTGACGTCGTCGAGTTCATTGGCACGCCAAAAGGAAACTTGTTATACGAGTGAACTACAGAAAACCAAAGAGTGTTCCAAAAAGGTCCCGCAAAGTCTATGTGCACACGTTGTCATGGTGATTGCGACGTGGGCGGAATAGAGAATTTTTGTGCCGGAGCGGACTGATTTTCCGCACATGCATGACACTGACGTCATCTGTTCTATTTCGGCGTCCATACCCTGCCAAGTACAGTGTCGAGGCGCTAACGGCTTCGTACGAACAATCCCCCAGTGTCCTTGAAGTAACTGCAACACTTCCGTTTGCAAAGCTTTAGGGATCAAGACACATGACTGTTCATTGTCATTTTGAACAAGCATCACACCTTTCTGTACAGCGATGCTATGCCGACGGGCAAAGTATCGGCGCACTACTGAGTTCTTTATGCTATTCAGTGAGTGAGGCCAAGATGTGCGAATGTATGTTAGCAAAATGTTCAAATCAGCTTCCGTGGCCTGTTCAATTTTCCTATAGTATAGCGGAATAGATTGAAGCAATTCAGAATCCTGAGCATCGACGTAACAACAAGATGCATAGAAGCGTCAAAGTCTGTGTCAGGGCCAATCGGAAGGCGTGAAACTGCATTAGCATGTTGAGCTGTAGGACGATACGCAATCTCGTACTGGTGTTTAGACAACAACAAAGCTCATCTTTGCCATTTTTGGGCAGTCCGTACAGGAACCGGTTTCGTCGGATGAAACAAGGTCTGAAAAGTCTTGTGATCCGTTACTAAGTAGTTTTCTGCCATACAAATAATGGTTGAGTTTGGTGACACCATACACAATAGCCAAAGCTTCTTTCTCAATTTGTGAATAGTTACACTGAGCTTTGGACAACAATTTTGATGCGAAAGCAATAGGCCTATCCTTATCACCAATTCTGTACGAAAGCGTTGCACCGATTCCGTAAGAGGAAGCGTCAACTTGCAATATAAGTGGTTGGTCAGGGTCAAAGTGAACTAAGAATCGAACCCTAAGCAATGTATCTTTAAGTTTTTGAAAAGCTACTTGATACTCGTATGTCCAAACAAAGTGGACAGTCTTCCGACGCAAACGATACAATGGAGCCTCTATTTGCGCAGCTTTCGGTATGAACCGAATATTATGGTTCGCCAGCCGGAGTGGCCGTGCGGTTCTAGGCGCTACAGTCTGGAGCCGAGCGACCGCTACGGTCGCAGGTTCGAATCCTGCCTCGGGCATGGATGTGTTTGATGTCCTTAGGTTAGTTAGGTTTAATTAGTTCTAAGTTCTAGGCGACTGAATGTGGGGCGGCGGGTGAAGTTATTGTTTCTATATAATCTTTGGTTTGTAATGTAGAAAAGATGCATTTCCCGGCCGATTAGCAACATATCTGGGGCAGCGGGAGGAATAATTGTTATTATACAATGTTCCTATTATTTATTTATTTCTGTTGTCTGCCGTTCTCAACACTGGCTCTCTAACTACAATATTGGCAACCAGAAAGTGATTAGCAAAACGTGAAGCCTGTAATTAGAATTCCTAGTGCCCACTTCATCTGAGAAATACATTTATAGCTACAGCTTATAGCTCTGAGGAATTAGGAGATTGTCTGGGATTCATAATCAAAAACGATTTTCTCTAAAATGTTCACTATATTCTGAAAGTCACAGACCAAAAAGGATCCACACAATCCAACTACCAGAGCACTTCAGAGTCTAATGCGCTGATGCAACTGTAACTGTTCAAATTAAATGTTTAAGTGAATGCTCGCCATGATTTGATGATAATGTTCATCAAACGCCACGCTCAATAATGGTAGAATGTCTGTCCCGCAACGGCACGTGGAAATATGACATACGCAAACTGAAGATAGATCATTAAAGTCATCCCAGAATTAACACTTCACTCGAAAACGATTTCATGGTTACGCGTATCCCAAGTAACTTATTACGGCATCCGAGGCTGTTTATAGAAATGATACCGATGCGACGTGACTCCCGGCACAGATGGTGCGCTAATCAGCGTCTGGAGAGAACTGGGGCCTTCTTTCCTCTCGCAGCGTACTTATATATAAAGCGGCGGTGCGGACGGCTAAGGGAACGCCTGATCAAATCGGCTCTCCCGACTAGTCGCTGGGCTAGTAATGCACCACTTTAAGTTATCAAATAAATCATTGCTTCCTTAGCTGATGGCCAATGAAGCTCTCAATTTAAATGTGCAATCAGCACACATGTAAGTAATCATAATAAAATATCTGACGTGGCTAAGTCAAATATTTTGGGCGAGAGAATTAATTTAATTACACTACAAGCAGTAGACGAGCTCTGAACTTGCCCTTTGGAGATACGCTATCGCTATAGTTTTATAGTTGTTCAGTTGAAACTTCTCATATCTTTATGATTACAGCGGATCTTCCTACTACCTAAATTTAAACATCCTAGCTTTATTTATTCGCCTACTTAATCTATCTTGCTTCCTTAATTTTTAAGACAAAAACCAGAAAATCATGAATTTCAACTAAAATTTTAATTTGCTGGATCCAGAATACTGTTTCTACTAAATTATTATGAACAAGGAATCTAAATATAAATTTTTAAGTTTCTAGCCCTTTTCTGTTGCGCCAATGATTTTTACAGAAAAACATCCAAATTTCGAAAATGGTTAAAGTTATTGAACTGATATTCAACACATATTGATTTAGTATTACTCCTGACATGCTAGAAACGTTTCAGGTTATTTACTTGATTTTTAAAGTATTGCGCAACATTTATGACGTCAGAGCTAGTTCCAGTGGACTGGCTGGCACACAATGGAAAGACTGATGTGAATTTTATACGGCGTGAGTAGGCTGCTTCCATACATCACCCCCTGAAAGAAAACTTATTACCTACTTCAATTATTTAAATTGCTGGCATGTTCACTGCCTCTTAAGCAACATTATCACTCAAAATTTAAGCAAAATCAATGGAACACTTTGGCATACATATTGCCTTAGACAAACAAACACTTAAAAATATGTAAAATTATGAAAATCTTAAATCCATTAAATACATTTTTACATACACAAATTCAAAGAAAATAACACAGTTATTCATGATACATAAACAGATAATTATATCTTAGCACTCTTTTCTAAACCTGAAAGAAAATTTCACTAGTCATGGCCATTTTTACACACGTGGTTGTAGCCGCTTTGGCTGGCGTTCTACACTTCCATTCACAAGGGTAGAGGATGGGAAGTTGCTATGGAGTGCGTTCTTCACGTTCACTCTAAATTACATGGGGAAAGGGGAGGGGTCATTGTGAGTTGTGTCAAAGTCACTCCACGCTTTCACGCGGCTACCAGGCTGCCATTATCTGGTTTGTCCTGTAGAACAAACAAAAAGAGAGCCTCAGACTCTGTTCACTTAATATCTAAGGGGGGATCACAATGAAATGGGGATATATACATTTTATCTTTCAATATGTTACTGGAACGAAGTTAACAGAACTTTTTCAATTTTACTCTCGCGGTTACTTAACTGTCATAAAATCGGTAAACAAATAGCTCAAAACGCCGTTAGTCACGTAGTAAAAAATTTTATGCTCAAGGCATACAATCATAAATCCTATTTAATCTCAATTTATCATTTCTGGGCCGGAACACTGAACCAATGCTCGGTACATTCTTGATACATCTGTATTTTATTTACTTAACTGACTCATCTTCGATTACCTTATTCTTAGAGATAGTATGAGTATATTTGATTAGCAGTTATTTTATCAGCCTCTTTGTACATGTGAGTAACTTGTAGTAATAGTACAGTTCTGGGTGTTCAAAACACACTACGTTTAGTTGACTACTAAATCCACTTATTGGTCCTCTTCTGTTGTTCCACATCTGCAATTATGTACTTACTTCATCGAAGTGTATTTATGGTGAGCTATAAATAATGTTTCACGTCTGCCATTATGTTACTCAATTATGTTGCTAGTGTATGTACTTATTTAACACTCACTCTATTAACATTTAACGCATAGGATAGCACATTTCTTTCATATCTATAGTGTATTGCAGCTGATCAGTTTGCTCACGTGGCAATCCATTTCCACTCGATCGGACGCTGAAACCACAGGTAGTCTCTCTCGACCTACCACTAAAGTGCATTAAGTAATTATGGACTAGCGTAATGCTAAATTCCTTAAACCTATAGGACACAATGAGTTGCTCTGTCTCATCTAACATAAGGGTACCTATGTTCGCATTCACGCCTCCAACTCATAACCCCAATATCTGTAGGTGTGTCACCGCACACCCAACACCAAAATAATGGCCAGCTCCAACCTTATAAACACTTCAGGGACGTGTCCTTCACGTCTCAGCCACAAATACTGTTCAATTCTATTACACTGCCATTCCTTGCTACACAAGGTGAGTTCATTTTTACAACTTATCTGCATATTTTTCATAACACTAAGCAATCTCTTTTACTATTAACTAGTTAGCTCTACAGCATAAAATAGGTTTCACTACCACTTCAGAGCAAGCAATAAAAAGAAATCCAAAAGCAAAGAAATTTTCTGCAACCCCCACCTGAAAACAGTGATTAGCAAAAACGACAAGAGAATGTTAAAACAACTATACCCCACTGCAAGGAAAAGAGAGAATTATGGCACCTGCAAAACAAAACAAAAAGTCCGTGGCCGCCAGGCACTGGGTTATTCTGATATCTCGTCCTACCCACTCGTGTCTTATAGGGTGACTAGGAAGCTGTTTTCTCGGATAACTAGACAACATACAAGCAAATCATATTAATGGAATTTATGATAGTAACTGAATTGACAGTAATTAGCTTCCGTTTCTACATGATGGGTCGCAAGCTATTGGCAACATGCAAATAATCAGTGTCCTTTGCTATATACAATTTCCATGTAGCTAATCACAGAAGTTCATAAGTCACTGCTATCGTTACTATTTCGGCGGCTCTTCTAGTGCCTCTCTTCTAGTCTGTCTTCTAGTGCCGGTCTACTAGTGCGCGTCTTCTACTGTACGTCTTCTAGTGTTAGGCAGCAGCTAGGGGCGCGTTGCTTTTATTCTCTTCGTATAGATGCCGCTGCTGTCGTGGTGACGTCCTAGTCAGCGTGCTACTGACTGACATCGTCTCACAGCTCTCTCTGCTGTAACGGTCTTGATCTTTGTGCCGGCGCTTGTCGTTACGCCGGAATACAATGAACATATGTTCACGTTCGTTTTTGACCCGCCAGGGTAGCCGAGAGCGCTAATGCGCTACTTCCTGGACTCGGGTAGGCACGCCGGCCCCGGATCGAATACGCCTGACGGATTAACGACGAGGGCCGGTATGCCGGCAGGCCTGGATGTGGTTTTTAGGCGGTTTTCCACATCCCACTAGATGAATACCGGTCTGGTCCCAAAGTTCCGCCTCAGTTACACGAATCACAGACATTTGAAAACGTTCGCACTATTTCATGACTTACACTAGACGCAGACAGCTGGGGTACACTACTTCCGTCCCAGGGGGTTCGGGGTGGCGCCAGGGAGGGCATCTGGCCACCGTCTGCAGTTAACACTGCCAACTCCATCACAATAAAGCCGACCCCGCGTTGGAGCGGAACAAAGGCCCGAGAAAGAAAGAAATGTTCATGTTCGTTACTGCGAAACATATTCTTCTACTGCCGGCCGGAGTGGCCGAGCGGTTCTAGGCGCTACAGTCTGGAACAGCGCGACCGCTACGGTCGCATGTTAGAATCCTGCCTCGGGCATGGATGTGTGTGATGTCCTTAGGTTAGTTAGGTTTAAGTAGTTCTAAGTTCTAGGGGACTGATGACCTCAGAAGTTAAGTCCCATAGTGCTCAGAGCCATTTGAACCATATTCCTCTACCACTAACTTTATACTGTTGGGGACGTCCTACAGAATGCAGTAATAAAATGAATAAACAAATAAACAAATGAGGATACTTCTGTTATTGTCAAGCAGTAGAGCTGCTAATGTAATTTTCTTGCTATTATGCTGATAAGTTCAAAGATAAAACTACAAAGAAAAAGAATTTCTGAGACTTATCAAAATATAAACTGATTCCATTAAAAGTATTCTATATGTTGCACTTACCCAAAACTATGAATACGGCATGAGAGTCCGCAAGCGGTGATATACGGGGCAATGGCCGCCAGCCCCATCCTCCTCCATAATCTGAAATACAGAGTTTTTATTCATGTATTGTGTGGGTAATACGTTTTTTTTTTGTTTCATCTATAAAATGTAGTTGTTATGGCACCAGATGTCTTGAAACACACTCATCTAAAAAATGGAAATTTTAGAGCCGTGCGCCAACCCCTCCTCCCAGGGAAAATTTCTGCAGGTGACCATTGAGGGCAGTCTACAGTAAAAACACCAGTAGGTGCTCACTGCACGCTGATTCCGTGGACAAGAACGGAGAACTGTCTCCTCACTTGTTTACTGCATTCTGTAGGTCGTCCTTAAGAGCAACGAGCTCGCAGTAGCAGGGATGTGTTTCACAGTAGCGGGGAGAAACAAGTGCTCATAGCTTAGAGCGTGCATTTTAGAGACTGCATATTTTTGCCTTATTTTGGCTCACACTATCACAGCTCAAAATGTGGAATATGTTTTGCTACAACTATGTATACCATAAGATATGAGCACATTTTCATAACCTCTTCACGTGGACTAGTACTGAGATGAACTTAGACCTTTCAGGTGATATTATTTTTTTAATTTTTCGCTCTCTCAAATTTTTTATATCACCTGTCTTTGGTAACACCGGTTCCCGTCAGATCACCGAAGTTAAGCGCTGTGCAAGTAGGCTGTACTCAATCCTTGTGAGGCAAACTGAAGAGCTACTTGACTGACATACGCCCAAGAGAGCGGTGTGCTGACCACATGCCGCGCCATATCCGCATCCAGTGACACCTTTAGGCTGAGGATGACACGGCGGCCGGTCGGAACCGTTGGGCCTTCCAAGGCGTGTTCGGGCGGAGAGTTTTTTGTGTTACTAAAACTACTTTTGATTGCTATGGCATATTATTTACATAAAGAGCGTGCACGAAACTGCTGAGATGTCAAGAGTCTTGCAAAATTCGCATGTCATGTATTCATCTAGAAAATAAATCTACTTTGACTATAAAATATCAGATTTATGTAAGTATAATTGTTTTTTCTATATTTCCATTCACCTGTTATTCCTTTACAGAGAAAGCGATATAAATCCTTCCCAATATCTGTTTTCCAAAACTGCGATTGGGAAACTGAATCATCCTGTTTTTATGTATAAGATGTGCATATAAAAACATGTAATTTGTTTGAAGTCTGAAAATGAAACAATTTCTTCGCCATCCTGTAAAATTCAGGGAAATGGGCAAATCTAGCTTTTGCCAACATCTATTCCATTCATATGTGATAAGATATACAAACAAATAACATTAAAGCAGAGGACTTTAAACTAGTGCGAAGAATCTTTACACAGAATAAAATCAATAAACCGTATGGACGAGTGTCAACTCGATTTTTAAATCCTGGACATATGTCCTATATACTAGAAGGCTTCTGAAAATCGACTGAAAGGTTCACACCATTTTTTTAGATTAAATGTAACCAGGTGACGAAAATGTCTGGAAAGTGCATTGTGTACAAAAGTTATCAAAAGGTATATTTCTTCGTGTATGAGGCTTTATTGTTAGCCCCATATCCAAATACTTTGGCTCTTATAATTACTAACAGTGGGCAGAAATAAAATATCCATCGGTCTGAGTAGCATCACCTTGCGAAAAAATTATTGAGAAATCCTGAACTGTTTATGAAATATAATCAGCGCGGCACACTTTATCATCAGCGAAAATCAGTCGACAAAAATTCGAAATTTATACTTTTATGTAGGGTGCATTTTTTACGTTGTAATTATAGCTAACAATTTAATTGGAAAAATTTTCTGCTTTTCAAAACAGGCGTAATGGTATCCGAATCAGATCGTTTTGCAATCATGCGTGGATTTATTCGTGATCTCCCTGCGCTAACTTTTATTCCATTTCAAAGCGAACATGTTCGCTCGTTTCTGCGACGCACAAGCGGGTGCGCAGATAAAGGGGTCAACGGCAGAGTGGGAGCAAGTTAAATGGTCTGTTCCGTAACACAGGGTCTGTTTTTCTGGATTGCTACTCTGTGTTGCACTGTTACGGCTGTCCCCAGTCGTTTCGCACGTTGTTACTCTACGCTGTTGCCTTTTCAGAGAGGTAATTCTCACGTAGTACTACTAAACCGCAAATGCCATCAAAGGGATAAATGCATACAGCTCTGCATATACACGTACAGACATACTCTGCAAGCCACCGTGCAGTTCCCGACACCGCCATTAAATTCCTAGTCGTTTTTGTTGTGCAATACTACGAAAACAAGAAACTTTTTTCAAAATTTTCTTGCGATTTAAGTACAGTTCATGTTATGGTCACTGTAGCATAAATTATTTGTTATTGGGAAGTGAAATTTCAACCAAGTGGTAGCAGATCATAGTAAAATAACAAAATAAACGTACTTTATGATTTCTAGGTGAACTGAAATAGTACGATTTCCTTATTACTAACCGGCCGCGGTGGCCGAGCGGTTCTAGACGCTTCAGTCCGGAACCACGCGACGGTCGCAGGTTCGAATCCTTCCTCTCGCATGGATGTGTGTGATGTCCTTAGGTAAGTTATGTTTAAGTAGTTCTACGTTCTAGGGGACTGATGACCTCAGATGTTAAGTCCCATAGTGCTCAGAGCCATTTGAACCTAATTACTACGCCATATATTGCCTGTAAGGTTGTTCGGTTCGGAATCTACACCATATGATCGTAAGCCAAACGCTCATGCGGCTCGAAGCTGGGGATAAACGCCTGCGTACGATATATCCGCAACGTGCACCATTTTGAACATCTTTCACCAATTTACGCGCAGCCCTGAAGGAAGATCTGGAGAGGCAATTAAAGCTCGTGGAGAAGAAATTAAATGACTGATATTTTTAGACGGCATGTTAATCCTGTCAGGGCACCAGTGGACTTTGAAGAGTAATTGAACGGAATGTACGAGTGTATTGTCTTGGAAAGAGGTTGAAAGGTGAACATCTACTAATATAAAATGGAGGTAACTGAATTTCGTCGAATTAAATCGGGCGATGCTGAGGGAATCAGACTAGGAAATCATAAGTTAAAAGCATAAGTTAAAAGCCTTGTTTTACTGGGATAAGAAAACAAGTGGCGAAGGCCGAGGAACGTGCGTTGGAGTCGGCGACTTTGAAACCCGCCTGTTTCTTTAGATATGTTGACGATACCTTTGTTGTTTGGCCTCATGGTAGGGAGAATTTGGATGCCTTTCTAGAACATCTGAACTCGATCCACCAGAACGTTCGTTTTACGATGGAATTGGAAGAGGATGGTTGCCTTCCTTTTCTTGACGTGTTGGTTAGAAGGCAGGATGATGGATCATTGGGGTATGCAGTTTAAAGGAAACGTACTCACACCGACTTGTACTTGCCGGCTAATAGTTGTCACCATCCGGTTCAGTGTGAAGAGGTACTTCGTACCTTGGTACACAAGGCACATGTCATTTCCGACGTTGAGACTTTGCCAGCTGAGCTGTCCCATCTTGATGTTACGTTTCGTCAAAATGGTTATAGTGATAGACAGATTGAACGTGCGTTGCGCGATCGACCAGTTATACATCGGGTGACTGATGATAATTCTGAGTCGACAACTAAGACCTCTGCCTTTTTGCCTTACGTAGGAAACAATTCCAACAAGATCGGTCGTAGTTTACGGAAATACGATGTGAAATGTGTTTTCCGACCTCCATCTAAAATTAGAGTGCTTTTGAGTTCTGTCAAGGATGATCTTGGTCTGCGTAAGGAGGGTGTATATCGCATTCCTTGTAGCTGCGCCATGGCAAATATTTCAAATAACATCCGGGAATTCCACAAGGTAACACTTTCAGCGACCGCCGATATTTCGGTGGGAGAACACCCCACCATTTTCAAGGCAACTGCAACGGACAGGCGACGAACATGCAAATTTAAAACCTCGGTTCTCCGACTGATGCAGGAAAGATAACACACACACTGAACACTAGTGCCACCAAAGATGACCAAAGTGAGAGATATAACTATCAGGACCGTGAAGCACCGATGTACTGAGCATAAACGGCACCACGATTACAGCAACCAAGTAGATCTGCTATTGCCGAACACTGCTAGGAAACTGGTCACCCCATGTTAAACACCGAGATATTCGCATACATGCTGAGCTATTCGGACAGTGTTATTAAGTAGGCAGTTGAGATTAAATTAGCGAGCAGCCTCGTTAACAGGGATGGATGTTTTTGTTTAAACTCTGTTTTGGAATCCGACTCTCTCCCTTGTTAAAAAACAGAGGGACAGAGTCAATGCTTCCTCACCTGCGAGTTGGTAGTCGCACTATCGATATCTCTGACTTTAGTCATCTCTGGTGGCATTAGTGTTCAGTGTGTGTGTTATCTTTCCTGCATCAGTCCGAGAACCTGAGGTTTTAAATTCGCATGTACGTCGCCTGTCCGTTGCAGTTTGCCTAGGAAATGGCGGGGTGTTCTCCCACCGAAAAATCGGCGGTCGCTGAAAGTGTTACCTGGTCGAACTCCCGGAAGTTATTTGAAAGTTGTATACGCCAGGAGAACATCAGG
This sequence comes from Schistocerca nitens, assembly GCF_023898315.1. NCBI lineage: Eukaryota > Metazoa > Arthropoda > Insecta > Orthoptera > Acrididae > Schistocerca > Schistocerca nitens. The sequence goes on along the minus strand of NC_064618.1, from coordinate 202,339,860 downwards.
CCTCACCTTGGATTATATGGGTGGTCAGTTGCTGAACACTTGCACGACTCATCAACCATACAGATCGCTGCAGTTGTAGTTCACCCCCATTATTTGTGGTCCGTGGAGCTCCACAGTTAAGTCGCCGGTGATTTTCGATAGCACCGTTGTGCCGTGCACTGTATACTTGTAACCATGGTGCCACGTGAGCAGTTTATAATCTTAGTCGTTTCGGTTTATAATCTTTAGCAAAACACCATTTAGTTTGTTATGCCAAACATGATTCACTGAAGTTGCAGCATCATCAGTTGGCTTTTATTTTACGGCTGATACACATAAAGAATGTTCTTTATTGTTTTTAGACATGTAAATGTTAGTTCTGTATGTTTAACAGCCATCAATAAAAGCCCACCACTGATGATTCTGGAATGGCAGTGAAACAGGTTCAAAAATTGTTCAAATGGCTCTAAGCACTATGGGACTTAACATCTGAGGTCATCAGTCCCCTAGACTTAGAACTACTTAAACCTAACTAACCTAAGGACATCACACACATCCATGCCCGAGGCAGGATTCGAACCTGCGACCGTAGCAGCAGCGCGGTTCCGGACTGAAGTGCCTAGAACCGCTCGGCCACAGCGGCCGGCAGTGAAACAGGTCTGGGATAAAAAACTAAATTGTGTTTTGCCAAAGGCGGACCCCATACAAAAACATATGCATTGTTAAAGCAAACACGGACAAAAGAGCTTTAACCTCAAGATGATCATGAGTGTACTGTTTGCACGCACGTCGACACAGTTTACGTTCCCTTCACTGTTAATAATTCTATCAGCCATCTGTGAGTAGTTATTACACGTTGACGTCTGCTGTCACGTTCAGAGAAGACACAGGCAGAGCAAAAGCACTACAGGCGCAAAGATGCGAGCTGATGCCAGTGCCATAGAGACTCGCCACTTGCACGAGTTCCACCAGCGCCACGGGCGGCGCTGGGGATGAAGGTATCGACTTCGCCTCGGCCAATTGCCGGCCGAATAAAATCCGCCAGGAAGTTTCATATCAGAGCACACTCCACTGTAGAGTGAAAATTTCATTGTATTTACCTACGATTATTTGCACTTAGCCAGTGAGGGCCTTTTTCTGTCTAATATTACAAGTAGTGCTGCAGACTTCATTTTTCAACTATTCAAAAAGATAAGTAAATCTTTTAACGCATTTCTGTGACGTTGTTGCTAATTTTTTCAAGTGTTGTAGAACCTTTGTTCTCTTGTCCTGTTACCTGACCCTGGGGCTTAGCTGTGTAATAGTGGCAGGGAGAAATTTTCTTAGCGGTGTACTGCACCAGAAACCGTTTGACCAACTTACAACCTCGGCTTACCGTAATAACAGTGGCAACTCTGCCTCCACAGTAATAGTGACGAGGGTTTGCAAAGACGTCAAAAATAACGGAGGTCACATTAACGTGATTGGACCGTACTTTCAATTCCAGTCACACAGCCGTCCTCACTAAGCTTTTTTCAGTAGCAGATACCCGACTATAGACTGATCTCCCCCATACCACGCTTTTTTTCAATTTCTGTTTCATTTATTAGAATTAACAACCATTCTTTTCTTTCTAGACCTTTTCCATCGCTCAAACTCTCTAGCTGTGGCAGTCTGTAAAACATTTCGCTCTTAAAACTAGCTATGTCATCACATCTCGTTGTTGTACACTCATAAATACCCATGTCACTATTATTATTACTATTATCATTATTAATAACAGTACCTATTATTCCAGAATGAGATTTTCACTCTGCAGCGGAGTGTGCGCTGATATGAAACTTCCTGGCAGATTAAAACTGTGTGCCCGACCGAGACTCGAACTCGGGACCTTTGCCTTACGCGGGCAACTGCTTTACCAACTGAGCTACCGAAGCATGACTTACGCGCGGTACTCACAGCTTTACTTCTGCCGGTACCTCGTCTCCTACCTTCCAAACTTTACAGAAGCTCTCCTGCGAACCTTGCAGAACTAGCACTCCTGAAAGAAAGGTCCCGAGTTCGAGTCTCGGTCGGGCACACAGTTTTAATCTGCCAGGAAGTTTCATATCAGCGCACACTCCGCTGCAGAGTGAAAATCTCATTCTGGAAACATCCCCCAGGCTGTGGCTAAGCCATGTCTCCGCTATATCCTTTCTTTCAGGAGTGCTAGTTCTGCAAGGATCGCAGGAGAGCTTCTGTAAAGTTTGGAAGGTAGGAGACGAGGTACTGCCAGAAGTAAAGCTGTGAGTACCGGCCGTGAGTCGTGCTTCGGTAGCTCAGTTGGTAGAGCACTTACCCGCGTAAGGCAAAGGTCCCGAGTTCGAGTCTCGGTCGGGCACACAGTTTTAATCTGCCAGGAAGTTTCAGTACCTATTATTGTTGCTATTTCTCTATACCGCATCCGATGACGACATTGGCAGCCTATCATACAGTATTCGGACGGGCCCAATCGGTCCATCTATGGCCAGTGGCGGAACTTTTTGCCTTAGATCTTAGTTAGTTATTCGAAACGGCGTTACAAAAATTCAGATCCGGTACCCAAAAAATTTTTTGATATATATTATTAAGATTATTTGGTTATCGTGTTATCACAACTATTATCATTACTTGAGTGACTGTGAGGTAAGAAGTATTGTATGGGTGAAGACCTGGTCCCTATAGCGAAGAGCGCTCTAATGACCTAATCTGATCAAAATAAATTTATAACTAACCACTTAAGGGAGAAAAAATAATCTTTAATTCTTGTTGATAACGAATTCAATAACTGTTAATTCATTAGTCATGTCGTCAGCGAAACAGCTGTGAGAAAATGTCATTTTCTGCTTAGATTTGAAATCTGTCAGTACAGTCTAGGTGCCTGTCACTGAAAGCTCTGTTATTATATGATAATTAATTGAAACCCTCAGCTGCCGACAGCTGTTGTTGATATACCTCGATGAGGACAGCTGAAAACGTCTGCCCCGACCGAGACTCGAACCCGGGATACCCTGCTTACATGGCAGAGGCTCTATCCATCTGAGCCACTCATCATATCAACTATCTTCATATATAGTTAAATGCTACCCGGCCAGAGACCTTCGTCTGTGCGAATGCGCACAGATTGCCCGAACTCTTACGGGAATCGTCATCTTAGATGGCGCGAGTAATTAGTGGATGGCGAAATACCTATTAGGAACATTACGTATGTAGATTGTGGACAGGTGGGAATGTGGGTCTCACGGGAGGCGTGCAAGGGATAAGTCCCTGCAGTCGCGCTAATCATCTGTGTCCTCGGTGGCTCAGATGGAAGCCGGCACAGTAGCTCAACGTCTTCGGTCAGAAGGTTAGCTGCCCTTTGTAATAAAAAAACTGAGTTAATCGATCAACAGCGAACTTAAACGGACGTCTTACGACGTCCGCCCCGAGAAGATGCAACGAAGAAAAGCAATGAAAATGAGATTAAAAGAAATGCATAGAGCGTCTGCCATATAAGCAGGAGATCCCGGTTCGGGTCCAAGTCGGGGCACACATTTTCAGCTGTCGATATCGAGGTATATCAACAACACCTGTCGGCAGCTGAGGGTTCCAATTGATTATCATTTATTGTAGAGAAGCTGCACGGTCATCAATGGTATCTATTCTTTCGAGAACAGTTATTACCTTCATACCTGTTATTAGAATTTAACGTCCATGTTACTGCGAATGGAGAATGTAATTATGAACTTTACTTCTCCCACTAGGCTGTGGTTGCTGATAAAAATGTTACCGTTAATGGTAACCAATGGGAACATACAGTTTCACGGCAGTTATTTATATACTAAAAACTAACCTGAAAGCCCAAGCTTCACACTGCAGAGGACACATGACAGTGGTTATTAGCTTGCTGGTTTCTTTAAGTCGCGCTGTGCCAGATATGACAATCACACGAAACAGGCGACCGACATGTCCATATATTCCTGCTTCTATTCAGGATGAATGGAAAGCTACACTCCTGGAAATTGAAATAAGAACACCGTGAATTCATTGTCCCAGGAAGGGGAAACTTTATTGACACATTCCTGGGGTCAGATACATCACATGATCACACTGACAGAACCACAGGCACATAGACACAGGCAACAGAGCATGCGCAATGTCGGCACTAGTACAGTGTATATCCACCTTTCGCAGCAATGCAGGCTGCTATTCTCCCATGGAGACGATCGTAGAGATGCTGGATGTAGTCCTGTGGAACGGCTTGCCATGCCATTTCCACCTGGCGCCTCAGTTGGACCAGCGTTCGTGCTGGACGTGCAGACCGCGTGAGACGACGCTTCATCCAGTCCCAAACATGCTCAATGGGGGACAGATCCGGAGATCTTGCTGGCCAGGGTAGTTGACTTACACCTTCTAGAGCACGTTGGGTGGCACGGGATACATGCGGACGTGCATTGTCCTGTTGGAACAGCAAGTTCCCTTGCCGGTCTAGGAATGGTAGAACGATGGGTTCGATGACGGTTTGGATGTACCGTGCACTATTCAGTGTCCCCTCGACGATCACCAGTGGTGTACGGCCAGTGTAGGAGATCGCTCCCCACACCATGATGCCGGGTGTTGGCCCTGTGTGCCTCGGTCGTATGCAGTCCTGACTGTGGCGCTCACCTGCACGGCGCCAAACACGCATACGACCATCATTGGCACCAAGGCAGAAGCGACTCTCATCGCTGAAGACGACACGTCTCCATTCGTTCCTCCATTCACGCCTGTCGCGTCACCACTGGAGGCGGGCTGCACGATGTTGGGGCGTGAGCGGAAGACGGCCTAACGGTGTGCGGGACCGTAGCCCAGCTTCATGGAGACGGTTGCGAATGGTCCTCGCCGATACCCCAGGAGCAACAGTGTCCCTAATTTGCTGGGAAGTGGCGGTGCGGTCCCCTACGGCACTGCGTAGGATCCTACGGTCTTGGCGTGCATCCGTGCGTCGCTGCGGTCCGGTCCCAGGTCGACGGGCACGTGCACCTTCCGCCGACCACTGGCGACAACATCGATGTACTGTGGAGACCTCACGCCCCACGTGTTGAGCAATTCGGCGGTACGTCCACCCGGCCTCCCGCATGCCCACTATACGCCCTCGCTCAAAGTCCGTCAACTGCACATACGGTTCACGTCCACGCTGTCGCGGCATGCTACCAGTGTTACAGACTGCGATGGAGCTCCGTATGCCACGGCAAACTGGCTGACACTGACGGCGGCGGTGCACAAATGCTGCGCAGCTAGCGCCATTCGACGGCCAACACCGCGGTTCCTGGTGTGTCCGCTGTGCCGTGCGTGTGCTCATTGCTTGTACAGCCCTCTCGCAGTGTCCGGAGCAAGTATGGTGGGTCTGACACACCGGTGTCAATGTGTTCTTTTTTCCATTTCCAGGAGTGTATATACCACGGCGTAACCGTAGACCTACTGTTGTTCTAAACTACTGCAGGATTTTGGTGTCTGCACAAGTAATTGCTACGTGGTGTCGAACTGGTGTTTCATTCTCCTTCGTCCACATTGCAAATGATTGAAAAATAACTTGTTTTTATTTAACTGATTTTCCGTCAGTGCTTGGCAGAATATGATAATAATATTAAAAAAGAAAACCCTTCATAATGTTCTGCTAAATTATATTTGTTTGGTCACTTCGGCTTCCCAGGCCGTTTTCAGGTAACCATTGTATGTCGCAAAGGCAGACAAACATTATGTGTGACTTAGAGAGACTTTATTTTTACAGGACATTCAAACATGATAGACTATTTACGTAGGAAAATTGACAATATTTTTGCAACAGAGTAAAATTAAATTAACTAAAAAAGAGGGAAACTAAGTTTTTATGTGAAGATACATTTAATCACTAATGAGAAATAAGATGAATTTACAGCTTGTATCTAGAATTTTGTAACGAAATCTTAATTTAACAAATGGGATAATAGAAATTTTGTCTGTCCTTCTGTTTTAACTGTCTGACTTCCAGTATTACCAGCAGGAGCATTTTGGTTTATATAATTATGTCTGTATGACAAAAAATGTAATGTTTACTTATGTAAACACTATGTCATTTTGGATTTTCTATGCAATTAACGTCTTTGTAAGTCACACATCATGTTTCTCTGTGTTTTCGAAATTCAGCTGTAGCATGAAGATGGCCTGAGAAGCTAAAAGCCAGTAAATAAATATCATTTTGCAAAAAATTAGAAAGTATTTTCGCTTTAATATTCTTTGTTTGGTTAGCATGATTTTCCTCAATTCCTCTTCACGACTGAGCGGTACTCTAATCACTATCAATGCACTCTGGCCTCAAGTATATAGCTTTTCCGTCATTGGAAAACGGAAGAAAACTTAAGATTATGTTTTTACACTAGAGTAACATTGAACTAGTTATTTTCCATATTTTTATATAGTAATTCCCCATCCAGTAATGGCAGTAATTAAATGAAACGATAGCTGATTTAGTAATTTCGGGAATCCACAGAACAGAATAGATGTATGTCTGAACACTTATGCAGCATTTTTTTCCGTCACGCTCATCTAGTTAGAATTATAATTTTTCTGCGATGCGTGGCACTTATTTTGGTCTACTTCTCTACTGAACTGTATCACGTTCACTAAATCATGAATAACATCAACACGTACAGGCTGTATAGATTGGAACCACGCGCATGATATGAGTTGTCGCTAACCTGAGGACATAAAATTCGACGGATCTCCACTACCTGAGCGTGCAACGAGGCAGAGAGCACGATATCGCCATTACTTTTCAATGCGTTCTCTCGTTTACAACGAGGAGAACAAAGTGTCTAAATTCCTGCTTCTCTTGAAAAATGTCAAGGAGAAAGAGAGAGAGAGAGAGAGAGGGCGGGAGGAAGGAAGAAAGGGCCTGAGGGAGGGATAGAGAAGAAGCTCTTCAAGAAGACTGGTCTTCAAAATGTCCACTGAAATCATTACCAAAACTGTACCGACTTCTATAGTAAGTCAGTGATGAAGACACCAATAAGAAGGAATTATTCCGAAAATTCTGAAATGTTCATATAATTTGCTAGAACCCAGCGTGACAGAAAAGTAGGTGCCCCGGATGTGAATAGGACTCACAGCCTAGATTAATGAACATTGGCATTGAGTGACCCTTTGAGTAATTCCGACTCAAAATGTGCACGGCGCGTCCTACAAGACTTCAGGAACACGTACAGCACACAGGAGTGATATTCCAGTTTTACATCAATGGAATGAAATCAGTAATTATTTCTTTCACTTTATCGAGAAATTCATTGGCTGATGATCTGACGAGCGACCAGGGCACTCGTAATCTTCAGTGACATCACAGCCTCCTTCGAAACGCTTATATTGCTCGTAACCCCCCTGTTTTCCTCACATCAGACTCCCAAAAGCTATATTTAATATTTCTAAAACTTCACTGCACTTTATTCCGTTCTTATAGCAAGTTATCTGATCCATTCTTCTGCAAACCACCCTATTCTCGGCCGCGCGTTGCTCTGGTTTAGTCTGGTTAAATGGAAAAGAAACGAAAGACGACGCACACCTTTCTAATATATATGAGCATCGGATATACGTCATAACCCCCCTCCGTCCATGTTCTCCTGCCCCATCTCCGCCTTCTCCTCCCCATCTTTCCCTTCTCTCTGTCCATCACTTCCTCCCCCCTTTATCTGTCTACCTTCTTCTCCCTCTTTTCCCCCCTATCTCATCCTGCCCCCTCTTCCTCCCCTCCCTCTATCTATCTGACACCTCTTATCCCCTTTCTATGTCCATTTTCTCTTGTCCCTCAGTCTCCATCTTCTCCTGCTCCTTCTCCCTGTCCACTTCCTCCTTTCCCCTTTCTATCGCCATTTCATCCCACTCCTCTGTCAGTCTCGTCTTCCCCCTCTCTCTGTCCTTGAGCGTTGTTTATCGTAATTGCACATTCAGATTCTGTGGGTGAAATCTTATGAGACTTAAATGCTAAGGTCATCAGTCCCTAAGCTTTTTTTTTTGGTCATCAGTCTACTGACTGGTTTGATGCGGCCCGCCACGAATTCCTTTCCTGTGCTAACCCCTTCATCTCAGAGTAGCACTTGCAACCTACGTCCTCAATTATTTGCTTGACGTATTCTAATCTCTGTCTTCCTCTGCAGTTTTTGCCCTCTACAGCTCCCTCTAGTACCATGGAAGTCATTCCCTCATGTCTTAGCAGATGTCCTATCATCCTGTCCCTTCTCCTTATCAGTGTTTTCCACATATTCCTCTCCTCTCCGATTCCGCGTAGAACCTCCTCATTCCTTACCTTATCAGTCCACCTAATTTTCAATATTCGCCTATAGCACCACATCTCAAATGCTTCGATTCTCTTCTGTTCCGGTTTTCCCACAGTCCATGTTTCACTACCATACAATGCTGTACTCCAGACGTACATCCTCAGAAATTTCTTCCTCAAATTAAAGTCGGTATTTGATATTAGTAGACTTCTCTTGGCCAGAAATGCCTTTTTTGCCATAGCGAGTCTGCTTTTGATGCCCTCCTTGCTCCGTCCGTCATTGGTTATTTTACTGCCTAGGTAGCAGAATTCCTTAACTTCATTGACTTCGTGACGATCAATCCTGATGTTAAGTTTCTCGCTGTTCTCATTTCTACTAGTTCTCATTACCTTCGTCTTTCTCCGATTTACTCTCAAACCATACTGTGTACTCATTAGAATGTTCATTCCGTTCAGCAGATCATTTAATTCTTCTTCACTTTCACTCAAGATAGCAATGTCATCAACGAATCGTATCATTGATATCCTTTCACCTTGTATTTTAATTCCACTCCTGAACCTTTCTTTTATTTCCATCATTGCTTCCTCGATGTACAGGTTAGGGGCGAAAGACTACAGCCTTGTCTTACACCCTTCTTAATACGAGCACTTCGTTCCTGATCGTCCACTCTTATTATTCCCTCTTGGTTGTGGTACATATTGTATATGACCCGACTCTCCCTATAGCTTACCCCTACTTTTTTCAGAATCTCGAACAGCTTGCACCATTTTATATTGTCGAACGCTTTTTCCAGGTCGACAAATCCTATGAAAGTGTCTTGATTTTTCTTTAGCCTTACTTCCATTATTAGCCGTAACGTCAGAATTGCCTCTCTCGTCCCTTTACTTTTCCTAAATCCAAACTGATCGTCACCTAGCGCATTCTCAATTTTCTTTTCCATTCTTCTGTATATTATTCTTGTAAGCAGCTTCGATGCATGAGCTGTTAAGCTGATTGTGCGATAATTCTCGCACTTGTCAGCTCTTGCCGTCTTCGGAATTGTGTGGATGATGCTTTTCCGAAAGTCAGATGGTATGTCGCCAGACTCATATATTCTACACACCAACGTGAATAGTCGTTTTGTTGCCACTTCCCCCAATGATTTTAGACATTCTGATGGAATGTTATCTATCCGTTCTGTCTTATTTGACCGTAAGTCCTCCAAAGCTCTTTTAAATTCCGATTCTAATACTGGATCCCCTATCTCTTCTGAATCGACTCCTGTTTCTTCTTCTATCACATCAGACAAATCTTCACCCTCATAGAAGCTTTCAGTGTATTCTTTCCATCTATCTGCTCTCTCCTCTGGATTTAACAGTGGAATTCCAGTTGCACTCTTAATGTTACCACCGTTGCTTTTAATGTCACCAAAGGTTGTTTTGACTTTCCTGTATGCTGAGTCTGTCCTTCCGACAATCATATCTTTTTCGATGTCTTCACATTTTTCCTGCAGCCATTTCGTCTTAGCTTCCCTGCACTTACTATTTATTTCATTCCTCAGCGACTTGTACTTCTGTTTTCCTGATTTTCCCGGAACATGTTTGTATTTCCTCCATTCATCAATCAACTGAAGTACTTCTTCTATTACCCATGGTTTATTCGCAGCTACCTTCTTTGTACCTATGTTTTCCTTCCCAACTTCTGTGATGGCCCTTTTTAGAGATGTCCATTCCTCTTCAACTATACTGCCTACTGCGCTGTTCCTTATTGCTGTATGTATAGCGTTAGAGAACTTCAAACGTATCTCGTCATTCCATAGCACTTACGTATACCACTTCTTTGCGTATTGATTCTTCCTGACTAATGTCTTGAACTTCAGCCTACTCTTCATCACTACTATATTGTGATCTGAGTCTATATCTGCTCCTGGGTACGCCTTACAATCCAGTATCTGATTTCGGAATCTCTGTCTGACCATGATGTAATCTAATTGAAATCTTCCCGTATCTCCCGGCCTTTTCCAAGTATACCTCCTCCTCTTGTGATTCTTGAACAGGGTATTCGCTATTACTAGCTGAATCTTGTTACACAACTCAATTAGTCTTTCTCCTCTGTCATTCCTTGTCCCAAGCCCATATTCTCCTGTAACCTTTTCTTCTACTCCTTCCCCTACAGCTGCATTCCAATCGCCCATGACTATTAGATTTTCGTCCCCCTTTACATACTGCATTACGCTTTCAATGTCCTCATACACTCTCTCTATCTGTTCATCTTCAGCTTGTGACGTCGGCATGTATACCTGAACTATCGTTGTCGGTGTTGGTCTGCTGTCGATTCTGATTAGAACAACCCGGTCACTGAACTGTTCACAGTAACACACCCTCTGCCCTAGCTTCCTATTCATAACGAATCCTACACCTGTTATACCATTTTCTACTGCTGTTGGTATTACCCGATACTCATCTGACCAGAAATCCTTGTCTTCCTTCCACTTCACTTCACTGACCCCTGCTATATCTAGATTGAGCCTTTGCATTTCCCTTTTCAGATTTTCTAGTTTCCCTACCACGTTCAAGCTTCTGACATTTCACGCCCCGACTCGTAGAACGTTATCCTTTCGTTGATTATTCAATCTTTTTCTCATGGTAACCTCCCCCTTGGCAGTCCCCTCCCGGAGATCCGAATGGGGGACTATTCCGGAATCTTTTGCCAATGGAGAGATCATCATGACACTTCTTCAATTACAGGCCACATGTCCTGTGGATACACGTTACGTGTCTTTAATGCAGTGGTTTCCATTGCTTTCTGCATCCTCATGTCGTTGATCATTGCTGATTCTTCCGCCTTTAGGGGCAATTTCCCACCCCTAGGACAAGAGAGTGCCCTGAATCTCTATCCGCTCCTCCGCCCTCTTTGACAAGGACGTTGGCAGAATGAGGCTGACTTCTTATGCCGGAACTCTTCAGCCGCAAGTGCTGATTATTTATCAAAATTTAGACGTTTTGTTTATCAAAGACGCTACCCCTTTTTTTTTTTTTTAGAAAACAAAAGATTTTAAAACAAATTGAAAGGAACAGGGATGTTGTTTTTATTTATTTATTTATTTATTTTCAAGAAGGATCACTCTGTTAAAAGGAACATATAGACCATTTCATCGTATAGTATGTGCATTACATAGTGAGTGGTGAGAGAAGCGTGAGGTTCATCATCAGCTGTCAAATGTGCACACCGACTGCACCCGGCACATTCCAACTGCGTGGGGGGTCAAGGAAGACTGCCTGAAGATAATTGGCAAAGGTTTTCCGATAGTGGGACCATCTATGAACCTCACTGTGGGCTTGCTGCAAGAAATACCAAAAGTCAAGTCGCGACGTGGCAGTATCCCCATAGAGGTACGCGATCGTCCAACCTTTGATCCAGATGATCGACTGTGATTTAGTCGCCGGAAAGTAGTCACTCTCCGGATGTAAGAAGGAAGCAGGTGTAATATGTTGCGGGGTCACACGGAGGTAGCAAGCCACCATCTGTCTTCCTAGGAGCCAGACGTCCTCCACCGCGATACAAGTTAAGCGGTGATGGTCGTCATCCACTTGGTGACATTTCGGGCATAGTGGAGTGTCCACTAGTCCAATTGCATAGAGCCGTTGGTGGGTGTTGAACTTGCCACAGGCGACAGAGAACCACAGTGCCCGAACGAAGGTAGGAAAGAATTTTTGGTGCACATGTCTCCAAATCTTCGGCCAATGCAACCTGGGGTGTTTCAGTTCAATTACATTACAACTTATCCGTCGTAGCAGCCAAACATAAAAATCCTTCGCGCATGGCGGTCTCGTGCGCGGAAGCTCGTCTCTGATATAACTAAGTTCCACGATAAATGTTGAGACATGCGCAAAATGTGGCGTAATGTTGCCCACCGCCACCGGAGGTGTGAGGGACGCTGGAACCAGGAGATCCAGTAGGCGGGATGTAAGGGAATCACGCCCGCTACGCCATTGCTTATACATCGTGGCTAGAAGGAGCGCCGTCGCACGGCAGTGAACATTCGTAAGTCCGAGTCCCCCCTTGTCCGTAGGGAGCGTGAGCGTTTCGTATCGCACCTTGAGGGGCGATCCAATCATCACGAAATAGCCTAGTGCTGATTGAAGTCGACCTCCGAGCGTGAGTGGTAGGGGCAGGATCTGCGAAATATGCACCATTCGAGAAACCACATAAGTGTTCAGGTACTCGACTCGCTGCAAAGGATCAAGGCGCCGTAGGAGATGTTGTCGGACCATGGTACGTGTTGTCTGTAACATACGTCGGTAGTTAACTGCTGCAGTATGTTTTACAGATGAGGTAAAGTCTATGCCGAGATAGCGGAATCGTTGCACATAAGGAAACGGACTGATTTCTTCCGGCGTAAGGCCCCTTCCCACCGGCATTGCCGCCGATTTGTTCATGTTCACTGCACTACCCGCCGTCACACTGTGGTCCAACAACAGTTGTAACCTCCCCACAACACATTCTAAAAATAATAATTAACTATGTTTATTAGTAATGGTGCCACAGCTAAGTGTGAACTCCCACAAGAATATTAAAAACAATATTTATTAGAAATGGTGCCATAGCTAAGTATAAACTCCCCACAAGAATATTAATGGCAAAGACAATTAAATGAAAGCTCGCTATCTGACTCAAGTACAAGTTCCCATTAAATAATGAACGCTAATCCCATGATAATGAAACTGTAATGATAACCTAAACTCAATTCAACCGAAAAGTCGGTGTTTGCCCTGTGCGAAACGAGAATAAATTTCTTACCTTAGTGAAACTGCATGTCAAAATTCTGCTCTTATTGTTCTCTGGCGCTTGCATGAAAAGCATTGGAAGTACCTTTTAAAAATCTTTGTTAAAGGGAAATGGAAGGAAATTTGAATGATTGTCTCTAAAATTGCTTTTAAATCAAAATTATTATTGGGGGCGATTTTTGAAAGTTAAATTACAATGACTGTTCGTTACATTATCTGATGAGCGCAAAGCTGCATGATTATTTATTTAAATAAATTATACCTCGTCCTGAATCTCGACCATTGCGATGCCGACGCCCGCCGACTGCTCTCCGCTACTGCTAGCAACCGACTCCAAGCACTACTGAGGACAGACTACTGCAGACTGACTAACTGCTCGCTACTGCGAGTCGAGCGCAACTGCTCTGGTCAGAGATTCTACAATGTCTCAGCATCGCTGCCGCACAACATACGTGTTTCATAACCCTCCACTGGGGGGGCAAAAATTTGGCAGCGATGGTGAGTCATTTGGACTTGCCATCGTAACAAATTTTTCTTTTAATTAATTAACATTTACAAAATATTTAGATGTATCACATGAATTAAATGTTGTGCGCATGCACCGATTACAAAACATTACAGACAAGACAAAATATAAGTACAAAACAAATCAGGAAAGATGTATATACAAATTATTTGACAGATAACAAAGTGTACACACACTGAAAAATTCTTTAGCAGTTTCATAACAGGCAAAAAAAAAATCATGTTGACAAGTGTCATGAGTGCACATGCACTGCAGTGGAGAACATATCAGTAAAAGACGAAATGTATATACAAGAGTAACAAATGACATAAATCATAAAAGGTATACAGAATGAACACAAATCATATCGAAAATTGAGAAGAGTGCACAGGCACTGTAGTTCAGTTGAAAACATATTCACATAAGTGCACATGCACTGAAAACTTTTGAACATTTTAATAACAAATAAACGCAAGAGTAGAAAAAATCATCAAATCACAAAAAGTATATACAATATAGATGACAAGAGTGCACACATACTGCACTTCAAAACAAATCGAAAATGTCTTTAGTATTTTGACAACAAATGGCAAAAATCATGTCGACAAGTGACACAAGTGTACTCGCACTAGAGTTCAACAAATCGAGAAAAAACGTATATGCCATGAACATAAATGGTGTTAGTAAAAAAAAATGATTTTCACTATTAGGATAGGAAAGGAAGGATTGCATCATGGTTGTAGCACTTTAGTTTGCACATAGCTGCACTGAAAGTCCATATCTTTCCACAGAATCACAACTAAGTGATACAATCTGCAGTTCCGTTCCCAGAAGTATTTATCAGCGTATCAAGACAGTGAAACGTCGTAGTAGTATTCCATACTATCATTTGGCAGTATACCAGGTACACCAAACAGTGGGACCAGAATAACGTCTTCATCGCTTACGGTGGTGGACAGCATGTCGTGTCAACACCACGTTCTTAAGAGGCGGCACACAGTGCTCCATAACAAAGTCTTGATTAGTGATTACATAAGTAGTTTCTTCGCCAACAGTGGTGGACAGCATGTCGTGTCAACACCACGCTTTTAAGAGGCGGCACACCAACGTAGAATTAGTGCAAAAACCAAATATAGTGCTCCATGATAATGAGGATGGACAAGACAAATGGATGTTACAATAATTACAGGTAGTTAGGTCAGAAGGTGAAGGACATTAACTAACACACAAGTCTTGATTAGTGATTACATAAGTAGTTTGCGGTATCCATACTCTAGTCATTGAACATTTCTGTACCATGAATGTAGTATTACAGAAAAATGTTCATTAATTAATTTAAAGACAAGAGTGGTAATCAATCGTCATCAAGTATTGAGTATTACAAAACATTTTTCCTCATTCAAATGACATATTTACAAGTAACTATTAAGACTCAGTGGCCTAGCAACTTTCGATTAGTACAAAATATTTATCATCATTCAGTATTAATATGGGAAGTCATCATTGAAAACACTAACAAAACGTTAAGTTACATTAATTATTGGCACTCAGTGGCCAGCAAGTATTGAATAGTATAAAACATTATTCATCATTCAGTATTCTTCATATCATTAAGAAATCATTATTAAAAATCAGTTAATTACAGTCATAGCCTTAATAATCATGGGCATAATAAGTAATTACATTAATTATGGGCACTCAGTGGCCAGCAAGTATTGAATAGTATAAAACATTATTCATCATTCAGTATTATTCATATCATTAAGAAATCATTATTAGAAAAATCAGTTAATTACAGTCATAGCATTAATAAGCATGGGCATTATAAGTTACATTAATTATGGGCACTCAGTGGCCAGCAAGTATTGAATAGTACAAAACATTAGTAGCATTAATAAGCATGGGCATAATAAGTACTCTCATTACAATAGATAGTGGCAATTATGTTTAGGTATCATTAAGAAGTCATTATTCAAGTGACATACAATTCAGAGCTGATCAGTGTTATTCAGAATTATCATAAACTAGTGACATTATCTGGGACTGTTAATACATTTTGTTTTTTTCTGCTAGCAATGCATTGCTTTGGGTAATTATAAGGGAAAGCAAGAAGAAATAAGAGAAAAAATTGCTTCTAGGTTGTTCCTATAAATGAAAAGATTGTGTAACGTCATTCGTCATGAGTCAGCTGTAGCAAGGTTATCACATTTATAAATGATAGACACAAGTGGGTAAGAAAAATGCAAGTACTAGAACAGGTATAATAAGTAACAAGTTTAGTAACTATCATAAAAAGCTTCTCCTGAAAGAAAAATACAAAATGGATTATTGAACTGAAAGAAGAAACGCAGACTATGCTGAAAAGTAGTGAACTTCGAATTAACAGGTAGTGAAATGTGTATAAAAAATGTGTTCCATAGCTGTCCTTTCCAAAACCTTCAGTCATCCTACTACGCAATATAACACCTGCTGTCAAAGTAAACTGCAACAAATACTTAAATAACTACATAGCATAAATACATAACTTCAACATTATCCTCATCTGTAAAGAAAAACTTCATTATTCATATCATCATAACTCCATCATTATCATCACCTGTAAACAAAAACTTCATTATTCATAGTACCATATTCTTCATCATTGTTCATTATCAGCATTCATTATCATCTGCAAAAATCATTTCATTATTCATCACACAACTATTCCTAATCCCTAGCATATTTCATCACTTAAAACTAAAATGTGTAGTTCTGTCTGACAGCTTGCATCAATCGCTTTGTATTCTGAAAGAAAAAATTAGTTAAGACTGCTATTCTGACATGTGTATAATATATTCTGGTTAATGCTTGTTAATTCTGATCCATTTACTCGTCCTCATTAGCTTATTGCATCTTCTTTCGTTTATTCCATAGGTGAAATTCCCACTTCTGTTTAATTCATTTCCTGTACGCATCATTTATTTCTGAAATTGATGAACAAAGATTAATGTCTTGCATTTAAATCATATACCCATTAAATAATGACTGGTTAATGGTGATTCAATTAAGCATACAACATAACATGACAGAAAACGTAATATCTCAAAACACAGACAGTGTTTAAAGGCAAAGTGTACAGAGAATATCGTAATGCAGCAGCAAAAAAGGAAAATGTAAAACAGTCATGATGTTGAGATATCACAAGGCAAAATGTCAAAGTCAAATGGTGTGTGTTATACCTTAACTAGTTCACAGTGCATACAAACAAAACATGAAAACAATCGTACATACATAAGAAAGACAAAATGTGACATTCGTTGTGTTCAGCTTATATGTAGTGTAGTTAATAGATGCGATAATTAAAGACTTCAATGGAGAGAGAATTTGATAAAATTAATGCGTCATTATAGAGAATTGCATAATTATTCATAAAATGCGTAAGTTCATCTAAAAAAATGCACGGTCTAGTGTGTAACGACAAGAAGAGCGACCTGCTAACCTTACCTTGCCGGGCACTTGCCAAGAAAAAATACGATAATCATCAATAGGTAGTCACATAAATGTAATTGCATAAGTGGTCACAAAATGTGTAAGTTCATCTGGAAAATATGCACGGTCTGATGTGTAACAACAAGAAAAGCGACCTGCTAACCTTACCTTGCCGGGCACTTGCCAAGAAAAAATACGATAATCATCAATAGGTAGTCACATAAATGTAATTGCATAAGTGGTCACAAAATGTGTAAGTTCATCTGGAAAATATGCACGGTCTGATGTGTAACGACAAGAAAAGCGACCTGCTAACCTTACCTTGCCGGGCACTTGCCAAGAAAAAATACGATAATCATCAGTAATTAGTCATGTGAATATAATTGCATAAGTGGTCATAAAATGTGTAAACGTCCTCATAGCATGTTACATCGTAAAGTGGTTTCATTCGATAAAGGGTTTAATGTTTGACACATGATGGTTGCCTTTCGATTTTCTGGTTCTCAGAGTTTCGACGTGTACAACATTGGGGTGAGGAATGCTGCGAATCCGATATGGACCTGCGTATAGAAGTTCAAATTTACTGCACTTACCTTTTAATTTGCTGGATAAATAGTGTGTACGTACTAATATCTTCTGTCCAACGTGAAAATCTCGGTGTCTACAAACCTGTTTTTGCTGTCTTCTCCGGCGCTCTGCGGCACGTTTGATGTTGTTCAGCGCAATGTCAATTATTTCGTGGTGTCGTAATCGACGAGATGTAGGAAATGTTACTAATTCTTTGATTTTGTTTGGTGGTTCAACGTTTTTCAGTATAACAGACGGAGGTAGCATAGTGGATTCATTTGGAATGGAATTAATTACATCTTGAAATGAGTGTACGTGTGTGTCCCAATTAACATGTCTTTTGTGGCAGTATATTCTACACAGTTTACCAATTTCTTTCATTAGTCGTTCACAAGGGTTCGAAGAAGCATGGTACTTAGATATATAGATCAGAGAAATGTTTCTAGCTCGTAACATGCGTGTCCATATAGCAGAACGAAATTGTGATCCATTGTCAGAAATTACTTTCATCACATGCCCTACATGAAATAAGAAATGCTTTACAAATGCTTTCGAAACAGTTTTAGCAGTAGCTTTGCGTAACGGAGTGAAGGTAACAAATTTTGAAGTGAGTTCAACAGCGACAAAGATGTAGCAAAAACCTCTATTAGTTCTCGGAATTGGACCAAAAATGTCTACTGCGGCCATATGTCTTAATTTAACAGGTACAATGGAATATAATGGAGGAATGTGTGAAGTGGTGTCAGACTTAGCTTTCTGGCAAATTTTACATGACGCTAAAACTCGTCGTATACGTTTTTCCATGTTTGAAAAATAACAGTTCTGTCTCAGTATAAGAAAACATTTTCTTGCTCCATAATGTGCGTAGCTTAAATGAGTGTACCAGATTAATTTGTTAACCAGTTCGTCAGGAATGCATAATAACCAATTGTTACTGTCTGGATGAGAGCGGCGAAACAGAATGTCATTGCGTACAGTGTAGTGGTTTCTAATCGTAACATTATTCTTATCTTGCCAAAGGTGTTTAATTTCTTTCCACACATTGTCTTTGCTTTGCTCTCGTGCTATGTCCTGTAATGACGATGAAATAAAATTTTCAAATGCTACTTGTTGAATGTACATGACGCTGAAATTTGCTTTGCAGAAGTTGGTTGTTACGTCTTGCTGATTGTTGCTGAGAGAACGAGAAAGTGCGTCTGCTATAACATTTTGTGTGCCGGGAATGTGAACAATCGTAAAATTAAATTCCTGCAAATAAAGTTTCCATCTACTTAACCTGTCGTGAGTGAATTTAGCCGAAAGTAAGAATTGAATAGCTCTGTGATCTGTGTAAACGGTCGTGTGTCTTCCATAAAGAAAATGCCTAAATCTCGTAAAAGCCCATACAACACATAATGTTTCTAGTTCAGTAACGGAATAATTTCGTTCAGCAGGTGACAAAATGCGGCTTGCAAATGCGATGTTTTTAATTACTATTGAGCCATCTTCTTCAATTTCCTGAAAAATGTGTACGCCTAAAGCTGTGTTGGAACTGTCGGTGGCAATGGAAAAATTTCTGCTAAGATGTGTGTGCGATAAAAGTGGTGTATTCCACAACGCATGTTTCAAATAACATTCTCATGAACAAAATTCTGCGTGTCAAAAGTATTGCTTACGTTATTGGAATATGCTACCTGTACTGTGTCTGGTCAAATTCTGTCGTACGTGCTGTTATTTACGGGACGATGCTGTGTCATTTCGACTATTTAAACTGCTCTGTTATTTCTTACTGACGTCTTACGCTATGGATGACACCTATTGTCTGTTTCATTCATGATAATGTGTTGTTGCTGATGTTCCTGCTGCTGAAAGGATCGACTGTTATTAAATGTGCGCTGAAAATTGAGCTCATTATTTTTACGTTTGTCGTGATAGTCATCCCTATACGGTGCATTGCGATAGGAATTGAAATACTGTCTTCTGTGTACGTAGTTATTTCCTTGCTGCCGTGCGTTACTATTTGTTGTATCTGGGACTATACGTGCACGCGGCGAAACATTGTAGTTGGGTTGACCTTGTGCATTACATTGTTGGTTACGTACGCTAAGCGGCTGACTTTCATGCTGTTGTGGTGGAAAACATCTATTGTTACCAAAATGTGGTTGCTGTTGCTGCAAATTTTATACATACTAATGATTACGATTTTATCTGATATTAAAATTACAGCGGTAATGGTCATTACGGGAGTGCCTACTAAAAATTGTCACATTCGGAAAAATTTTGTCTTATCGGGTTCTCATTACTCATTTTTCTTAATTCTAAGTAGAGCAATAGTTAAAGAGCTGTTTTGATAGATATAAAGGATAGTAGAAGAGAAGGCAGCAGTGCAGAAAACTAAAGATGAAACAGCACTACTACAGCTCGGGGCCCTATGCTCGCTACGGCACATATTCATTAAAGCGTAATGAATCCCCTGAGGTCTATTACGCACTACAAATAAATTTTAGTTTTTGCGTTGCAGGCAATAGCGGTAAAAATTCAGAAATAAATTGCTGTATCCATGCTAATTGTCGTTTCTGTATTACACTCAATGCTGATGAAAATACAATGGCAAATTGTCGTATCAGGTTCAAAGTTAGTTTCTGCATTACAGGTAATAGTGGTGAAAGTACGAAAATAAATCGACGTAACCAGTTCAAATCGTGTATCTGTACTCTGTCATTATTAATTTCCTTAGATTTTTTTACAAATGCAAATTGCTCGTAATGTACGTTCTCGTCACTGAATTTAAGAAAACGTTCAGGTTTGTGCGAGAATCTGTTTGTCTGTGTCATTTCGGATTTCAAATTGCGTATCCTTTCAGGTTTTAAGTCGCGTAGCTTTTCGGATTTTAAGTCGCGTAATCTCTGTAAATTGCTCACATTATACGCGCTGCGTGACTCTGACAAATGCTCGCAATGTGGCGGATCCTGTAACGTATTGGTGACGGCAATAGTTTTCAATTCTGTTACTTTAATACTCTCGTCATTTTGGTTGTTATGTGGTTCACTTTTACTATCGACTTCCGTATTCAGAGTGTGTTTAACTTCCAGTGACTCTAAATTAAACTCGTCGCGTATCTGTACTGCGTTTTTAGGGCATTGTTCAGTGACTGCATTAATTTCGTGGATCTGTGTTGCGTATGCTGAACATTGTTCAGTAACTGCATTAATTTCGACTTTATGTGATTCTGTTGTACCTACACGTGCACTACTTAATTCTTGTGCAACAGTGCCAACTTCATTATTACTGTTACTAGCACAAGTCTTAGTATTAACATGTAATGGTTCTTTAATGTCCTGACATTGCACGGTAACAGCTGTACTCTGTTCACTAACTTGTTTGTTCCGTTCGTTAACGTTGTCTTGTTTTTCGTTCGTCAGATTGAAACTTTCATTAATTGTTTCGCTAAGTTGTTTGAAGTGGTTGTCGAAACTTTCATTAAGTTGTTTGAAATGGTTGTCGAAACTTTCATTAAGTCTGTCGTACGTTTCATGCGTCTGTTTGAAACTTTCATTAAGTTGATTAAACATTTGTTGCAAAAATGCTATATGTTCAGCAGTAAGACAAGTGGTTGAAACGCACTGACTGTTAGTGAACGCAGGATTATCATCCTTACACTGCGTGTCACTGGTACTATTGATGAAGTCATTTAATTCGGTTGTTTCGTTCATAATACCTCGCGATACACTATTCACAGTCTTTCGCGGCATTTTCACAATAGTCACAATAAATCACAAAACAAATAAACACAATGCAAAAGCAACAAACAAAATACAACAGAGCAACGAATTGCCGTTGACCTGTAGAAAGAAAGTCACAAGATTAGTAAAAGCGTTGCGCCAAATCCTAATTATATCTAAGAAATAAGAGCAGATATCTGACTGTTTTTCAAAAGATTCTCTACGAAATACGATCCTGGACCGGGTGTCGCCAAGTGTAACCTCCCCACAGAAATTTCGAAAGACAATACTTAATAGAAATGGAGCCAAGTGTAACCTCCCCACAACACATTCTAAAAATAATAATTAACTATGTTTATTAGTAATGGTGCCACAGCTAAGTGTGAACTCCCACAAGAATATTAAAAACAATATTTATTAGAAATGGTGCCATAGCTAAGTATAAACTCCCCACAAGAATATTAATGGCAAAGACAATTAAATGAAAGCTCGCTATCTGACTCAAGTACAAGTTCCCATTAAATAATGAACGCTAATCCCATGATAATGAAACTGTAATGATAACCTAAACTCAATTCAACCGAAAAGTCGGTGTTTGCCCTGTGCGAAACGAGAATAAATTTCTTACCTTAGTGAAACTGCATGTCAAAATTCTGCTCTTATTGTTCTCTGGCGCTTGCATGAAAAGCATTGGAAGTACCTTTTAAAAATCTTTGTTAAAGGGAAATGGAAGGAAATTTGAATGATTGTCTCTAAAATTGCTTTTAAATCAAAATTATTATTGGGGGCGATTTTTGAAAGTTAAATTACAATGACTGTTCGTTACATTATCTGATGAGCGCAAAGCTGCATGATTATTTATTTAAATAAATTATACCTCGTCCTGAATCTCGACCATTGCGATGCCGACGCCCGCCGACTGCTCTCCGCTACTGCTAGCAACCGACTCCAAGCACTACTGAGGACAGACTACTGCAGACTGACTAACTGCTCGCTACTGCGAGTCGAGCGCAACTGCTCTGGTCAGAGATTCTACAATGTCTCAGCATCGCTGCCGCACAACATACGTGTTTCACAGTTCAAGGACCGTCTTCACCTCTTCCTCAGAACGAACGAGCAGCAGGAGGTCGTCCGCATAGGCACGACATTTGAAGGTGTAGCCCCGTAGTTCCACCCCAGAAAGAGAATTGGTGAGCCTCCCAATTAATGGTTCCAACGCTATCGCGAACAGCAGCATCGAAAGAGGGCAGCCCTGGCGAATGGATCGTCGAATTTGAATGGGCCCTGCTATACGCCCATTAACCTGTACCAAGGATTGTGCGCCCCCGTAAATCCTTCTAATGAGACCAGTAAAACGGTCTGGAAAACCCATTTGTTCCAGTACAGCATACAGATAGTTGTGGCGCACCTTATCAAAAGCACTGTCAAAATCAACCGCCACCATCGCCGCTTTAAGCCGGCACTCCTCCGCCAGCGCTATCACATCACGGCATTCACCAGTAGCTGTTTGCACATTCACCGATCCACCCGGTGTCGTCTGTTCCGGAGAGAGAACGCTACGAATTAACATACGACATCGGGACGCTAGCAACCGTGCAAAGATCTTATAGTCGGCATTAAGCAGGGTGATGGGGCGATAATGTGTGACCGTAATTCCTGGCTTCGGTTTATGTACGGGCACCAGGAGGCCTTCCATAAAAGCCGGTGGAATAGGCGCATCGGAATTTAACATCTCGTTGTACATTTCCGTCCATCGCGGTGCCATTTCGTTGCGAAATTCGCGATAGAATTCAGCAGGAAGCCCATCAATGCCTGGGGACCGATTCAACGCACCTTGTGCGATCGCATCATGTACTTCCTCACAGCTAATGGCTTCCAGTAAGGTTCCCGCGGCTTCCACCGTCAGTGTACGGGAGACGGACGTGGCTATACGGTCGAGGTCATCGAAAGAGGCTGCTTCTTCCCGATAGATGTGTTGGTAATGGTCGACGAATGCAGAGACAATGTCCGCTTGACGCGTCACTCTTCGGTCTTCGCGGGTGATTAACTCCCGTACCAAAACGCGTCGTCGGTGCTTTCGTTCATTCACGACGTGGTGCATGGAAGGAATCTCGTGCCTTACCGTATCGTGACATCTGGCGCGCACCATGGTTCCCTGAAGATGTTTCCGAGCTAAAGCCACTAGTTTAGCTTTTATCCTTTTGCGTTCGATCCAGATGTCCTGTCCCGGCGGGCCATCATCCAGGTCGCGCAGTGCTGCAAAATAAAAGTCGGTGGTACGGCGGCGCCATTCTGCCATTTCCCTGCTATATGAGATGAACGTACGGCGAAGTGCCGGTTTAGCACAAGTCAGCCACCAATCAAGCTTCGTCGCATACCTTCCAACCCTTCGCTCGCACATCGTCCATGTCTCAAGGATCCGTTGACGGCATTCAGGATCATGTAGATGTTGAATGTTTAGTTTCCACGGGGCCTTACTGTTCCACACCTCTCTACGGGGAAGAAGCACCGTACAGATGTAAGCGCTGTGATCGGAAAATGCCAATGGCCAGCGTTCCGCGTCCTGGACATCATTTGCATGAGCCCGTGAGATATAAATGCGATCTAATCTGCTCGCCGAATGACTTGTCACATAGGTGTATCCCGGTGCAGCTCCATGTCGTAATTCCCACGTGTCACTAAGTACAAGGTCGTTGACAACGATTCGCAACTCCTGGCTGATGTTTGCTTGAGGCCATTGGTCTTTCTGGCTGAGAACACAGTTGAAATCTCCACCAATTATTACACATTCAGAACGTCCATGGAATAGTGGAGCAATGTCTTCTGCATAAAATCGCGCCCTTTCCCGCCGCCGATTGTTTCCCGACGGTGCATAAAGATTGATGATGCGTGTCCCAAACGTCGTGAAAGCCATTCCCCTGGCCGACGGAAGATAACACACGTTTTCCACTGGGAAGCCATCTCGCACGTAAACTGCCACCCCACTCCCATTGTGATCTCCATGTGACGAATAGGATTGGTAGCCTGCGATGTATGGGAGTGCAGCTATGTGGACTTCCTGCAGCAAAGCAATATCCACATCAGATGCCCAAACCGTTTCCTTCAATAGGTGTATTTTGGCCGGTGAACGCACATCATTGATATTTAATGTCGCAATACGGTTGGCATGGCGTTGAATCCCACTCTGTCGAGGCGCAAAAACATCTCCCTGCACCGGCGCCGGGGGTTGAGGTAGAAGACGTTCTCTCGCCCCTCTCCCTTCACCTTCAGCAATTATTAGTCCGTCTTCGTGAGTGCCGGCTGCCTCTGTGTGACGTCCGGCGCCTCCTCAATATCCTCATACCACATCTTTTCAGGCTGTGATATATTCGTGTCCATAGCCACAGCATCTACGTCTGGAGAGCCAACTGGCTGTGATTTCTCTTCAGCATCACCACGTACCGGTACCGTCAATGTGACAGACCGCTGTGGGTCGGATCGAACAGTTCCCAGTGCCTCATCCTGTTTCGTAGAGGCTGTTGTGTCGTCTTGATCCACAGGCACATCGTCGTCGGGGCAAGGGGAGTCATCCCGAGGAGATGTCGTGCGACGCCGCCGTTTCCTCCTTTTCGGGGAACGCTGTTTGCGTGATCTTCCGTCCGTGTCCTCAGATTGCAGGGAATCACGGCTGCCCGAAAGAAAAGCATCCGTAGGAACTGGAAGTGTTTCGAGTCCCATCGTTGAACTTGGCGGGAGTTCGGTCGAAACTAATGACGTCGTCTCAGAGTGCGTTTCAGACGGAACAGCATCCGTAGTGGCTGGAACTGCTTCTTGTACTATCGGTGTGCTTGGTGGGAGTTCGGTCTCATCTGATGTTGTCGCCGTAGATTGTATGCTCGACGGAGCAGCATGCTCTGTCATCCCGCCGTCTGCGACAAGGTTTCGGAGAGTGCCATCTTGATCTTCCACCGGGGCTGTGTCCTTTCGGTCATCAGCGGACGCAGTGAGGGCTTTGGCATAGGTGATCGGTAGTACTGTCATCGCCGGCGACGGCTCCCGCACATCTGAAGGCAGTTGCGTAATCCGCCGTTGCATACAGTTCGACCTGAGGTGTCCCTCCTGGCCACATCCAGAACATGTACGTGGTTGACCATCGTAAATCACCACCGCCCGACAACCACCAATTGTCAGATAGGACGGTACATGCTTCTGAAGATCAATAGTGATCTGCCGCACTCCGTTAAGAACGGGGTATGTGGCGAATTGTGTCCAGCGTTCTGCTGTGTGACCATGTACTGTGCCATATGGCTTAAAAGCCTCAATAACTTCGTCAGCCGGGAGCTCAAATGGCAGCTCAAAAACACGTATTGTCCGTATACCCAGACCAGCATGTTCTACAGTTACCGTGCCGACATTCCCGTCACTATGGCAAAATCGGAGACCTGCTTTTGTCGCCTGTAGAATTCTCTCACACGCCGCGTCATTTACCATCTTAACATACACCGTGGGACTAACGATGGATAGGTGAATTCCGATAATATCGTTTGGCGGTATCTTGACGTCCTCTCGAATGAATCGTTCCACTGCTAAAGCCTTTGGTCGTTCGTAGTCTTTGCAGAAATTGAATCGTAATGTAGTTTTCCTGTACTTGTTCGCCATGATCGTTGTTACTAGCCCGCGTGCAGACTAAGTCCACAAGTAAACAAACACTCGCACACGCCGCACAGGCGGAAGTATCGGACCTCCGCTTCGCACGGCTGCTAGCGCCGAACTGTCCCCCTAGTCCACCCCGAAGCTTACGCACTATTTAACGTAAATTATCTTAAGGACAAACACAGACACTCATGCCCGAGGGAGGACTCGAACCTCCGCCGGGACCAGCCGCACAGTCCATGACTGCAGTGCCTGAGACCGCTTGGCTAATCCCGCACGGCTATTCAGATTCTCTAGTAGTAGTAGTAGTGGTAGTAGTAGTTGTATAGTAATCACAGACCAATAGGTCATGAATACAACAAGGTTTGACTTTTATATATCCATAGTCCGAATGTTCATTAGAGTATTGTGTAAAAATTAAAATAAATCGCTCAAAACCTTCTCAACATATTCTGTAATAACGCTTCCCTTTAATATATTACAAACGAATAGGTATGAAAAAAACGCCCATTATCGAACGCAACATTGTCTCAAAATTTCAAAGCAATCGGTGAAGAGCTTTCGAAGATTTCCAATTCTGTACAGACGAACATTTACATTTTTATTGATTTCCCCTACAGTTATTAAGCATACTCGTATATTTCTTTATTACATGTGGCGCTTTAGTAGATATACGAGGGTCATTCAATATTTAAGACACAAATTTGTCTGAGGCAAAAACTGTTAGTAGGGCAAGTTTGGTACTTTTATGACTTTAAGCTGGCCTCATTGGGATGAGCTTTGATCAGTCGATGTATCAACATTGTTTTTGTTTATAACCTCAAAAATACACTTCAAGATGATTGAGCCGCGGTAAGAAATTTGCTGTTTTGAAGAGCGCACCGCAGCGCGTTGTGTGAAGCAGTCGCCCTCCGTTTCTGGCGGTGGCGCCGCTGTGGTAATCGCAGCTTTGGTGTCTCCCTCTGGTGTGAAAGCGGAAAGGTTGCTAGTTCACGTGCGTTTAAGGGGCGCTATGAGCTCTGTAGGGTCCTCTGTTATGCCAGTCCTGCCTGGATATCTGCCCCCCCCCCCCCCAAATTCTATCAGTCGCTCCAGATCCTTGAGCGTCATGCACTCCGCCTCGCCTTTCGTATCCGCCTCCCGTCCCCCACGCAGATCCTCTATGATCTCATTCCTTTCCCCCATCTCCTCCTATTCCTCGAACATATCCGCATCCTCTACACCTCCCGCCGTCTTGAACCCCCTCACCCCCTGGTTGCTCCTCTCCTCTCCCATCCCCGCCCCCTGCCACGTCTTCACCGTTGTGTCCCCCCTACCCTCCATCACTACACCCTCCATCTCGTTTCCCAAGGTGGCTTCCGTCAACTCCCCCTCCCGGATGATGCCCTCTCTCCCTCCATTTATCCTTCCTATCAACTCTGATCCTCACTCCCCCTCCTTTCCTCTGTCCTTTTCCTGGGCTCCCTCTTCCCCCCCCCCCTTCCGTCCTGTTTTCTCCCCACTAAACCTCTCCCTACCTCCCTTCTCCCCCCCAGTCCTTTTGTATTCCCTACCCCACTCCCTGTCGCGTCTGCCCCCCACCCCTCTTCTGGGTCCTCATCCTCCATCAGCTCCTTTCCCGGTTCCCCCCTTCGCTTTTACTCTCCTTTCCCCCCTTTTTTTGTTTTCCCATCTTCTGTCCAGTTTCCCCCCACCTGCTCTCGACTGTGGTGTCACATTTGCCAACTTTTTAGTGCAGTGTTCCAGTGACTATTCAGTGTTGTTTGTCTTTCTCGTGTTGCGAACAGAAACCATGCTGTCGCTAGGTGTGAATTTTATGTATTTTGCGAACAGAATCCAGACTGTCGCCGTGTTTTTTAATTGTCTATTGTTTTCCCTGTCTGCTTCGTATGTATTTTTATTAGGATCATCATCCCTCTGTTGTTGTTTTAAGTTCCACGATTTCTTTTCGCCTTGTTACTCTCTAAGTCTCCGATTTTATCGCCTGTTTTTTGTTTTTATTATTTTTTCTCTTGATCTTTGTCACAAAATCTGTCGGCTGAAGAGCGGCATACTCAGCTGCTGCCAGCCCGCCCCCTTCGGGGGGAATTGAAATTCAATAAAGAAAAAAAAAACTCTGTAGGGGAGAGTCGGCAGTAGAGGCGAGTGTAGGCAGTTGGTCAGCCAGGGCAGTCTGTCAGTCTGAGTCGGCGAGTCTGGTTACTGGATCAGCCAAGTCAGCCTGGGTCTGTCTCTCGTCCGCATTGGTGAGGCGGTTAGTGTCTGTCGTTCGGAATGCGAGTATGTGTTAGGCCGCCAGTCGGCTCGAGTTGGCTCAGGCAATGGGCATTGGCGGTCGCATCGATCGGTTGGTCGGTCGCGCACTGGGACACAAGATGACTGGTCCGCCTGGAGCGTCGGCGCATTTGAGATCGCCACGTGATTCCAGTGGCCGCGCCGTATAGCGAGGCATAGTGGCTTTGTGGCCCACACGAGAGCAACAGGACATCGGGCTGGCCGGGGGGAGCTGCGACGCCGTGAGACGGGAGATCGTTGAACCGTTGACGGTTGGGGAGAGCGTTTTGGCGGTGCTGCGCCATGTCTTTGCCAGAAATCGCAGTTATTAGAAGTTAAGTGATCCGTGATATGTTGTTTCAGTTACTTGTTAAATTTTACTTGTGTTGTTGGTCAGTCTCTCGTCCCCAGCTTGCTCGTCTGTCTCCGTCCGCGTTTTTTAGGCAGTTAGTGTCTGTCTGCCTGTCTGTCTGTCTGTCGGTCTGCCGTATGTTAATAGCTGTCTCTGTCATGTTTGTCGGATTCGGTGTGTTAACGAATTTATTGCTCGAAGTAAAGGCCGAATTCCTGAAATATGTTTTTGTCTTGCCTATCATCTTGCGAGGCGGTATATGTGTAATGTAAAGCATGTTGTACACTTTATGAATTTCATGGGTTTTATTTAAATAGTCATTTTTATGAAGTTGCCATCCTTGGTGGAAAATATTTTCTTAGTGTGAGTGTTTGTACCATTTCCATCCCTCTTATGGCGTGCATAGTTAATGTGTTTGTGTGAGTTGTTACAAATTTTAGTTTAAAGTGATCTGGTGTGTTGCAGATTTTCACCAGTGTAGTTTTTCAGAAGTCGTTGTGAGCGGTCGTGACTACGGTCGTGTTGAAAGGGGGCGGAAGCTTCTCATCCCGAAGGCTCCTACTGTAACAAAAAAAACTTTTATCCTGCCTCTGAATAATGATAACTTTATATTTCGAGGGTGTTTTTCTGCTAATAACTTTAAAACTGTTTTGAAAAGCTTTTAGGAATAAAATTCATATTTGTTAAATTGTAACTTGATATTTCGAGGGTGCATTTCTGCTTATAAATTTTAAGTCTGTTTTTTAAAAGGCTTTTATGAATAAAATTTCCATTGGTTGAAATTTAATTTCTTTCCATCAGTTATTCCTTCGCAACTACTTCCCGCTCACATAGTGTGTTAATGTTCTTCATGAATCAGTACTAAATAAAGTAAATACTTTAAGAAAAGATTTTTAAAGTAAATTTTCACGGTTCAATGACATGTTGGATTGAAACTTCCACATTAGTGAAACAACGTTCTGTTATTCGTTTTTTACTTGCTGAAGGCGAGAAACCAGTGACTATATATACACTAGAGCGTCTAAAATTGATGGTGAAGGTTGTATGAGTCACGCGAAGTTTTACAAGTGGGTAGAACAGTTCAAAAATGGCCGCAACTTAGTGACTGACGACCACCGTTCTGGCCGACCAGTTGCAGTTTCAACTCCCTCATTTGAAAGTCGAATTGATGACATTATTCATGCCGACCGCCACGTGAGTGAGGAAATGATTGTTGATAAGGTTCAAGTTAGTACTGGTACATTTCATAACATTACCTATAACAAGC
Organism: Schistocerca nitens; assembly: GCF_023898315.1. NCBI lineage: Eukaryota > Metazoa > Arthropoda > Insecta > Orthoptera > Acrididae > Schistocerca > Schistocerca nitens. The sequence goes on along the minus strand of NC_064618.1, from coordinate 202,310,088 downwards.
TGAAGTACCGCAAATCATGTGCAAGATGGATCCTAAAGGAGTTGACGCTGCTACGCAAGGAAACAAGCTTGAGAGTGTGTACAGAGCTAAAGGAACGTGATGAAAGAGAAAGTGAGTACTTCTTCAACAAAGTTTTAACTTGTGATGAAACTTTATTTCACTATTATGAGCCAGAATCAAACGGCTAAGCGTGGAATGGAAGCACACCAGATCACCTGTCAAGAAAAAAATTCAAGACCGAAGCACCAACAGGAAAAGTCATGTTGACGGTATTTTGGGATGCTGAAGGCAGCGTTTTTTGTGATTATCTCGACGAGCAGCGTACCGGGAACAGCCAATACTACTCGGATTTGCTTTTAAACAAGGCGAAGCTAGCCATGACAGAGAGACGTTGCGGATCTCAGAGGAGAGCCGTGATTCTCCAGCAAGACGACGCACGTCCTCATATTGCTCAACTAACCCGTGAAACCATCGACAAAGTGGGCTGGGAAGAACTGCCTCATCCCCCTTACAGGCTTGGTTAAGCACCTAGTGATTTTCATTTGTTTGGTGCACTGAGGGAAGCATTATGTGGGAAGAGGTTCCAGGACAACGACGTGAAAAATTTTGTGGGAAATTGGTTTCAAGATCAAGATAAAGAGTTCCTTAAAGACCGAATAAACTAGCTTGTAGCCTGTTGGAACAAATGCATAAATGTTCAAATGGATCAAATGGCTCTCAGCACTATGGGACTTAAGATCTGAGGTCATCAGTCCCCTAGAACTTAGAACTACTTAAACCTATCTAACCCAAGTACATCACACACATCCATGCCCGAGGCAGGATTCGAACCTGCGACCGTAGCGGTCGCGCGGTTCCAGACTGAAGTGCCTAGAACCTGTAGGGAAGCAGCATACTCACGCCTTATAAAATTCACATCAGTCTTTCCATCGTGTGTCAGCTTAGTCCGCTGTAACTAGCTCTGACGTCATAAATATTGCGCAATACATTAAAAAGGAAGTAAAAAACCTGAAACGTTTCTAGCATGTCAGGAGTAATACAAAATCAATGTGTGTTGGATATCACTTCAATAACTTTAACCATTTTCGAAATTTGGATGTTTTTATGTAAAAATCATTGGCGCAACAGAAAAGAGCTAGAAACTTAAAAATTTATATTTAGTTTCCTTTTGCATAATAATTTAGTAGAAACAGTATTCTGGATCTCACAAATTAAAATTTTAATTAAAATTCATGATTTTCTGGTTTTTATCTTAAAAATTAAGGAAGCAAGATAGATTAAGTAGGCGAATAAATAAAGCTAGGATGTTTAAATTTAAGTAGAAGGGAGATCCGCTATAATCGTAAAGATGTGAGAAGTTTCAACTGAATAAATATAAAACTGTAGCGGCAGCGTATCTCCAAAGGGCAAGTTCAGAGGTCGTCTACTGGGTATAGTGTAATTAAATTAATTATCTCGCCCAAAATATTTGACTTAGCCACGTCGGACTTTTATTATGGTTACTTACCTGTGTGCTGATTGCACATTTAAATTGACAGCTTCATCGGCCATCAGCAAAGGAAGCAATGATTTATTTGATAACTTAAAGTGGTGCATTACTAGCCCAGCGGCTAGTCAGGAGAGCAGAGTTGATCAGGCGTTCTCTTAGCCGTCCGTGCCGCGGCTTTATATGTAAGAACGCTGCGCGAGAAAAGGAAGGTCCCAGTTCTCTCCAGACGCTGATTAGCGCACCACCTGTGCCGGGAGTCGCGTCGCGTCGGTATCGTTGATATAAACAGCCTCGGATGCAGTAATAAGATACTCAGGATACGCGTAGCCATGAAATCGTTTTCGAGTAAAGTGTTAATTTTGGGATGACGTTAATGATCTATCTTTAGTTTGCGTATGTCGTATTTTCACGTGCCGCCGCAGGACAGACATTCTACCATTATTAGCGTGGCGTTTGATGAACATTATCATCAAATTATGGCGAGCATTTACTTAAACATTTAATTTGAACAGTTATAGTTGCATCAGTACATTAGACTCTGAACTGCTCTGGTAGTTGGATTGTGTGGATACTTTTTGGTCTGTGACTTTCAGAATATAGTGAACAATTTAGAGAGAATGGTTTTTGATTATGTATCCCAGACAATCCCCTAATTCCTCAGAGCTATAAATGTATTTCTCAGATGAAGTGGGCACTAGGAATTCTAATTACAGGCTTCACGTTTTGCTAATCACTTTCTGGTTGCCAATATTGTAGTTAGAGAGCCAGCGTTGAGAACGGCAAACAACAGCATTAAATAAATAATAGGAACATTAACAATTATTCCTCCTGCCGCCCCACAAACCGTTCGGCCACCACGACCGGCATAAATGTTCAAGGGGATTATGTTGAAAAGTAGAAAAAGTATTGTTTTATAAAAATAAACCCGTTTTTCTCCAGACTAATTAGTCTCTCTTATTATTGAATGATCCTCGTACAAAACCATGCTCATATTGGAGAGCAGCATTGTGTTGAAATTTCAAAGCAGTCGGTGAAGAACTTACGGAGATTTAAGATTTTGAACAAATTAATTTATGTAGATAATACCCGTGCCGAAATTGTTGCTGGTTTGTATTACTACAGTTGCTACAGTAATATCAGCTTCTTTTCTAATATTAACGTTTAGTATTGTTGACTGTACTGGTTTTCTGTGCCAGTAATGTTCTGAAAAGTTTACACCACCGCACTGAAACTGTAATAAATTACAAAATCGCCACAACAGCAGTCTATGTAGGCCTGTGCGGCGATCGTAATGCGACTGATTTGCCGCGAAACGGCATCACTGGCTCGTTGTGAAGGAGCCCCCTCTATTAACATTGCTGACATTGTTCCGCCAGGAAATGAGATTACGACCGAACAATATTCGATAAAGGTAATTACATCCAAAAGTTGCACGAGCTTCTGTATGCTTGACATGGAATTATGGTAGAAATTCAATAATATTGATTATCTGCTATCTCCGTAAATTTTCCGGAATACGACCTGTTTCAATTACTCGCTTTGGCCCAGTTAGAGGCACTGTTGGCGTAATTTCTCGTGCTGTACAGATGTAAATCATAGTCCGTTCATCGTTTGCTGTACAGTAACCGCAGTTTCGAGCACGCATTTCTTAACCATTACATAACGTAATGTCAGATATCGAATGAAACCAACATGAAACATGCCAGAACGTGCAGTTTCAGTAGCCCGCCGACACAACTGAGTTTGATGTACTGAAAACATGATATCAGTATTTACGTCAGTTTCAGACTAATAAGTATATAAGAGTAGTATATTTTTAGGATGGTGAAACTTCTTAAAATGATTTTACTTACTTAGACCGAAATAACTGGGAAGGTGAAACTTCTTAATTATATTTTTACTTAAACTGCTAGGTGAAACTTCTGAGTGAAGATTTTACCTAAACTGCTGAATGCTTATTCAATGTTCTTAAGGTGCTGACTGAAACTGAATGTACTGTCTCTTTCCTTATTCTTATCATTTCGACACTGACCTACAGAATTTGCCCTGACAAACAGAACTCAAACTTTTCCTATTCATTAATTTCTCACAATATACAAGGATAATGCGATATGACTGCTTTAAAATTGACAACTTGACTTCAAATAATTAGTAGAAAAGAATGGCCCTGAATTAGCAGAAATCCTGGTAACAGCCTATACATTACATAAGTCTCTTAGCTAAAAAAAATCTTCATTACCCGAACTACAGCAATGCCGCAAGCACAAGCACTGCCAGCTAAATAAAAGATTCCAACTACTGAAGGCTCGAACTACTAATAGGCATGTTCTGAGCAAAGGAAAGATTTTGTTGCACAGCAAACAATGAATTTAGTAATAAATCACAATGATGGATATACATTCAGACCGTCCGCTCGCGATAATACTGCAAACCTCCAACACTGCTAATTATTAACCTCTAACCTCCATCAGTGCTGACTACTCACTCCCAACTTCCATCACTGCTACCTGTTCACCACCAACTTCCATCACTGCTGACTGATAACTTCCAACTGCTAGTGCGACCAGCCACAGAGTCTCTTACAGAGTGTGCACAGTGCTGTCACAGTTATTAATGCAGAGCACTACATAACGCTGCCAACATACAAACACATAAACAGCCTATTTACAACGGTTAATACCTCCAATTACATATGGTAAGAGTAAGCCATTAATCCTTATTTTCCCCTGCACAGCAGGTCAGGTGTTGAAGTGTGGACACGTGGACGCAAACCTGTTAGTCTTTACTGACAGGGGTAATCCACTTGGTGGTGCAATTACAGCCATCCAGAAAATATCAGATAGTAAATTATATGACGTGTTTGCTGGATGGCTGCTAGATGCAGAGAGAGCCAAACAAGACATTGATTAAGTACCACATATAAAAATACTGTATACATATTATAACAGGTCGCTTTTTGAAATAACAAATTAGTCTCTTCTACAGTTACTCATCTTTATTACAATTTTCTTAGCAATATGTGTATCGTGTCTGTTCTACCATATACATATAATTACGGCGATCACAAAACAAGGATCATTTCTGTGCGGATTCACATATACGCTCGAACTCATTCGGGAATACGCATTGCTACGAGCATTGAGATTAATGGGCAGGGAGCACTACTATTGTAGTGTGTGGAGTAAGTTGAGAATGTGAGAATACTGGGGTGGGGGGGGGGGGGAGGGGTGTTTGGGATAAGTCCGCGCAGCCGCGCTAATTCCTGTGTCCTCGGTGGCTTAGCGGTTAGAGCGCCTGCCCAGTAAGCGGGAGATCCCGGGGTAGAATGCCGGTCGGGCACTCCCCGTTGATTCTGTCAACATCCCGTACACAGCTGGTGTTCGTAATTCATTGAAATTACTTAGTTATAACGGTGGTGTTACCGCCAGACACCACACTTGGTAGGTGGCAGCCTTTAAATCGGCCGCGGTCCGCTAGTATACGTGGGACCCGCGTGTCGCCACTATCAGTGATTGCAGAGCGAGCGCCGCCACACGGCAGGCCTAGAGAGATTTCCTAGCACTCGCCCCAGTTGTACAGCCGACTTTGCTAGCGATGGTTCACTGACAAATTACGCTCTCATTTGCCGAGACGATAGTTAGCACAGCCTTCAGCCACGTCATTTGCTACGACCTAGCAAGGCGCCTTTATCATTTGCTATTTATCTTGTGATGCATGTACCGTCAAGAGCGATGTTCACCAATTATGGATTAAAGTTAAGTATTCCAGAAGCTACGTACCTTTTTTGCTAGTCTCAAGACATTGTCCTGTTCCAGACCTCACCCCAGCCTGCGTGAGCTTAACGCGTGCCTTTCGGCTACCGGTCATAGTGGATTGGCTGTCTGGCCAGTCCACAACAATAACTACAACACGTACTGTGTAATAGCTTTCCTTACCAAGACACGTCTTTACATCCGAGCGGATCGATATGAAAGAACTCATCAAGAACAAACGAGTAAAGGCCCGACAGGGAGCAGTGATTTAACGCTATGGTGTGCATGAGCACGCCAGTGGGTACAGCTGTTAATGATCGCTTCTTGGTTCTTTCGACAAGTCCTGAGGCTACAGATGCACACACAGCACAGCAATAGTTGGGAGTGTCTGCTGGAGTGGACTGTCTGCGTTTTCAGCCTCAGGACTGATTAAAAGTGCCACAGGAGTTGCATTAAAGGCTATCAACTGCGGTGGACAAGTGTACCACAGAGTACATTGGGCTGCGTTAGATTGCTCTGAAAATATCAATAATGGGTCAAAGCTAAAACAAGAGCGGTCAAACGCTTGTTAGTACAGTATATTCATTTTACTCACAAACAACACTTTGAATGTACAATGCAGAATAAGAAATTCAACTCCGTCAAGGAGTCTGGGTGCATACTGAAGGGTTGTGGTACTAGTGATTCACTTGTCGCGTCCACCAGCAATCAAATGTTATGCCCTCAGTTTTGCCTCTGCAGGCAGTACGTCTGCTGGGTTTAGAGGTGAATAGTGCTTGCAATATTCATTCTAGGGTACAACAAACCCCAGCCAATCAGTACGTACTCCTCTTGAGCATCCTAAGTCATTTGAATGGCCTCGCATTATGGGCCTACGGGAAGTTGGATGGAGGTATTGATGGATTGCTGCACGTGGTGGACACAATGTGTCGATCGTGTGACGCTGCTTTCAGCGAAATGGATAAATCCCGTACCCGTAGACCAGGTACTGGAAGTCCGCGTAGGGTCGACGCACAAGATCGACGTATTGTGGTAGCGGTGGCATCTGACCGAACATTATCCGTGGAAGAAATATGGCCCCATATTGCCCTTGCTTTGTCGATAGGGATCAGTGGGAACTGTCAGCTTGCAGGAGGACAGTAAACCGCTAAGCACGGCTACTCTGGTTAAGAAACGATTCGATTGAAGAGTGGATTAGCTCTCTGTGTCGTAGTGATGAATATAGTTACGCGAGTGTTGGGCGTATGACCGCACTGTAGCTCTTTCTCTAGATTGCCGTACGGATGACGAAATGGTTGATATAGAAATGGATGACAGAGTGATAGAAAAATAATTAAAATCGCTCAAAAGAAGCATGGCCGCTGGACCAGATGGGATACCAGTTCGATTTTACACAGAGTACGCGAAGGAACTTGCCCCCATTCTTGCAGCGGTGTACCGTCGGTCTTTAGAAGAGCGCAGCGTTTCAAAAGATTGGAAAAGGGCACAGGTCATCCCCGTTTTCGAGAAGGGACGTCGAACAGATGTGCAAAACTGTAGACCTATATCTCTAACGTCCATCAGTTGTAGAATTTTGGAACACATATTATGTGCGAGTATGATGACTTTTCTGGAGACTAGGAACCTACTCTGTAAGAATCAGCATGGGTTTCGAAAACTACGATCGTATGAAACCCAGCTCGCGCTATTCGTCCACGAGACCACGACACTCAGAGGGCCATAGACACGGGTTTCCAGGTAGATGCCGTATTTCTTGACTTCCGCAAGGCGTTTGATACAGCTGCCTACAGTCGTTTAATGAACAAAGTAAGAGCATATGGACTATCAGACCAATTGTGTGATTACATTGAAGAGTTCCTACATAACAGAACGCAGCATGTCATTCTCAACGGAGAGAAGTCTTCCGAAGTAAGAATGATTTCAGGTGTTTCGCAGGGGAGTGTCGTAGGACCGTTGCTATTCACAATATATATATATATATATATATATATATATATATATATATATATATATATATGACCTTGTGTATAACATCGGAACTTCACTGAGGCTTTTTGCGGATGATACTGTAGTATACCGAGAGGTTGTCACAATGGAAAATTGTACTGAAATGCTGGAGGATCTGCAACGAATTGACGCATGGTGCAGGGAATGTCAATTGAATCTCAATGTAGACAAGTGAAATGTGCTGCGAATACATGGAAAGAAAGATCCTTTATCGTTTAGCTACAAAATAACAGGTCAGCAACTGGAAGCAGTTAATTCCATAAATTATCTGGGAGTAGGCATTAGGGGTTATCTAAAATGGAATGACCATATAAGGTTGATCGTCGGTAAAGCAGATACCAGACGGAGATTCATTGGAGATGAATCCTAAGTAAATGCAGTCCAAAAACAAAGGAAGTAGGTTTCAGTACACTTGTTCGCCTACTGCTTGAATACTGCTCACCGGTGTGGGAACCGTACCAGATAGGGTTTATAGAAGAGTAGGGAAGCAGCGCGCTTCGTTACAGGATCGTTTAGTAATCGCGAAAGCGTTACGGAGATGATAGATCTCCAGTGGAAGACTCTGCAAGAGAGACGCTCAGTAGCTCGTTATGGGCTTTTGTTGAAGTTTCGAGAACATACCTACACCGAGGAGTCAAGCAGTATATTGCTCCCTCCTACGTATATCTCGCTAAGAGACCATGAGAATAAAATCAGAGAGATTAGAGCCCACACAGAGGCATATCGACAATCTTTCTTTCCACGAACAATACGAGATTGGAATAGAAGGGAGAACCGATAGACGTACTCAAGGTACCCTACGCCACACACCGTCAGGTGGCTTGCGGAGTATGGATGTAGAAGTAGATGTAGTAAGCAGCCTGTTCCGGAGTGTATTCGCTTCTTACACACAGGTGCCAGCCCAGGCTTGAGGCTGAGCGAAGGCCGTCTGTTACAACTCGCGGTTACATATGGTGTTCCTGCAGGGCAAAGCAACCAGTGCCTGCTACACTGCAAAGTTCGTTTTCCGCGTGTTACTACAATTTCTTCGACAGGAAGTTGATGTGCTTTTTTCAGCAGGACAGTGCACGTTCACAGTGCGGCGCACGTGCTCCTCGTGGTGCATAATTGATGGCCAGCAATATCACACAGTTTCTCGACAAATCCACGCGTTTGGAACATGGTGAAGCGGGAACTTACTAGTTCTCTAGAGCCTGCAAGAACCATTGCCGAATACCACCTAGGGTGCAAGATGCTTCGGACAGTCTTTCAGAGGATCCAATCTGGCATCTTCATGACAGCTTGCATGTGAAAATACAAGCCTGCGGTACCGCCAGACGGGAGTGTAGTGTGTGTTGATGCGACTGCTTGGGCACTCTTCACTGTGGAATGCGTGTTTCATTTAGTCTGAATTCGGTATCATATATTCCTACAGTGATGAACTACCTGTCGCATCCCTTGGCAATAAATGCATTGTCCTTGATGCCGTAGCATCTTCTGTGAATAATGCACCTACATCGTACGCCGCAAGCCACATAATGGTGTGTGGCGCAGGGTGCTTTCGGTACCAGTATCTGATCCCTCCAACCATGTTCCTCTCGCGAATAGTGCGTGGGAAGAATGACTGTCGGTAAGCCTCTCTACTGGCTCTAATTCTCGAATTTTCTCCTCCTGGTCAATACGCGAGATGTTATCTGGGGCGAAGTAATATGTTGTCCGGCTCATCCTGAAAAGTGCGCCTTGGATACATCGCGGTCTCCGGCAGGCAAAGCATTCGTGATCATACGTTGTCCAGGGCATCCGGAAACACGGAAATCCTGAGGCCAATCGGAGGGCATAATGCCCAGTTTCCTTAGTTTAAAAAATGTGCGTTGTCGACATGCACAACATTAGTAATTTTGATTCCTAATCCAGGGTGAAAATTTCGTGACACAATTTCTCTCCACCCTATATATACGAGGGGCGTTCAGAAAGTAAGCTCCGATCGGTCGCGAAATGGAAACGACTATGAAAATCCGATAAAGCTTTGCACAGATGTGTTGGGTAGTGTCTCTAGTATAACCCCAGTTAGCATCACGTCGCTCTTCTCATTTCTGAGCTCGCAGTGAGTGCGTAAAGATGTCTAGAAAATAGTGTCTGCCGCCAAGTACGAGGGCCTGGTGAGAAATTTCGCCTGAAGCTATGCAGCTAACATTACATAACTGTCGTGCTGTTTCTTCTTCAAGACAATTCTCAGCCGCATTCTGCAGGGGCAATGAAGATGCTCCTGCATCGTTTTCAAATGGAAATGTTAGATTACCCACAATACAGTCCGCAATTGTCTCCCCTGCGTTTCATCTCTGGTCACATGAACCGCTGTCTTTGAAGACAATATTTTGACACAGACAACGAGGTGTAGACCAGCGTGGAGAATTGGCGGAAAGCACTGGCGGCTGCCTTCTATGATGAGGCTATTGAAAAGTTGGTACAACGCTATGACAAAAGTCTAAGTCAGAACGGCGACTACGTAGAGAAGTAGCTGAAAGGTGTAGCTAATTGTTACAAGTAAAACATTTCTGATGTTCACTGTGGTTTCAATTTGGCAATCAATCGGAGCTTACTTTCTGAACAGGCCTCGTATATATACAGTAATCTCTTTCGTGTCAGATTCTCACATGAAAAGAGAATAACATACGTGTTAATATTTTATTATGGTACACTACACCTGTAAACAATTACAATAAATCTTGTGTATTGTGGCCCAAGGTTGTTTGTCACGAATGTGATATGTGGTGTAATTGTCCATGCGTTGTCTTGTTCAAGTTCAGCAAGATTACAATAAAATTAGTTACTTATTATTAATGTAACATGAGGTGTTATTCAATCACTGCTTTTCCCAGCTTATTAATGTTATTTTGTTAAAGAAATCTCCATCTGGAAACGTGTAGTAATGTTGTCTCTCAAGCAGTGTAAATGTCACTAAGTTCATACACAAAAGTAATAATTTATAACCAGAAGACAAGGTAAATGTATAATAAGTAATATGTACTAAACAAGATTAATGATTTTTGGTAGTTTCAGTGCTGTCGTTTAAAAGATTCTTTGCTAGTTGCAGATCGTTTATCAAATTTAACGCTACTGTTATTCGAGGTGGCAACACTTTTCTTTAAGCAAAATGAACAGTTTTGTCACACAATACCACACGTACACAACACTAATGTATTTTACTGTCAAAATATTCCATAAAAGTTGTTTCGCAATTACCAGGCTTCATACATCATCAGATAGCAAATAACATGTAAGGAGCTGATTGCATTCGTAGAAGTTCAGTGTATTCACAGTCTAACTGTAATTTATTAGCTCAGAGTTGGTCTTCGGCCACCAATACACAATTGGTATCGCAATTATAACCAGCAACATTCATGTCTGTGTAGAAAATCAATTTAAAACTTCCGCTGCAATATTTCAGTAAGACGGCGACTAACATAGGACAATTACTTACCGATTCTGCTTCAGGTAGTCTTTTACTCGCAATAGATTATGTATATTAAAACTTTTCTCACTTTCACTATATGCATTACCATTTGAAAATATTTCTCAATGTTAGAAGACACATTACTATTCGCCATTCACCAATAAACTGCGCTTTACATCAATAGCTCTAATGGCTGTGCTCTTTGGTAGCTGAGCAGCAAACTTAACATTTATATAGAACGAGAATTACAATGAAATAAAACTCCAAACAAAGAACATTCACTTCAGTAACACATAAAGTGTATTTTCAAATATCGGTTAACAACACAATACAGTTTCCTACAGACCTCTGTGTTACGAGACATCAACCACTTCCTATGAGCACAACAGTTCGAACAAGAGGAGATATATTTCTACAAAGTCATAGGTAACAAAAGATTGACATTTTCACTACCTTTTTACATGTGTATTGTCTGAGACATAACTGTTTTACAAAGTTTTAAATTAAGTCCTTGACAAAATTATTTATTATTTTGTTAACGATGAAGTCATTTTTAGTAGTATTACGAGAATAGCATCAAAGTTCAGTCACATTGCACATACAATGCTGTCGTGAATATTATTTTGAATAAAATATCGGCGGGAATATTAGAAGCCTTAATAAAGGAATAAAGTCTTTGTAGAGTATAAGTGGGGTATAAGCAAAGTGGTCAGAAAATGCGGAGGTGCTGAAAGAGCAGCCGGAAACTTTAAGGATAGTGGGGATGTGAGAAGTGAATATGTCAACCTAGAACATGAAACTGAAAGAGCAGCTGAAAACTCAGTCCGACAAATCACGCTCGTCTATGCCTGTTTTATTTCACTTCCGATCTGGTGGCACAAAAGATGTGAGACGGCACCAAGGAAAGGAGAGAAACACTCAAAAACTGCAATTGACAAGCCACAGAATGAAATTTTCTGAATTTAAACAAAATCCACTAAGGACGAACAACCTATAGAAAGATAGAAAGCTGGCTGATTTTACGTAATGGCCTATCTACAGCATCCACCACGAATAGCGTTTGAAATGAAATGAGGAGGATAAGTTGAATTTATAGACTAATGAGAAATGTATAGCCAACATTTACAACCTTTTCTAAAACATTTCTTGGAACCTTACCCCAGATGAAGGAATTGTAACGCAGAAAAAAGTAGAAACCAACATTCCTTCATTCATTAATCCATTTTACGGTTGTCGGCGTTAGCCATCATTAGAACCGTGTTTCAGACACCGAACCGGAGGATTACATGGTCACATGGTTGACTTGCAACGAACATATGCAGCATGATCATTTAAGTTGCAAGTCAACCATATGACTACGTAATACTCTGGTTTTTATCTGAATCAGGAGTCTGATCATGACTAACGCCGAAACGAGTAAAATTTGATTTATAACCGAAGGAATACTGGTTTCTAGTTATCTCTGCCTTAAAATTCCTTCATCTGCGACAGTTCAGCAAACTGCAAACCACGCAAATTAGTGAGGAATACGTTAACCACACTTCCTTCTGCTGCGACAGAAGATATCAAGAAATTACGAAACTAAACTGGTGTGGTCGAAGAACGAAAGTAGCATTAGTATGATGTGTCGCTGCAAAGCAACACAGGTCGATGGCACTTGGGCCAAGCATAGAAAGAACTAGTACAATATAATCCAGAAAGTAACTGAAAGAAACATTTAACGAAACGAACAGAAATGACGCTTTTGTTGAAAGAAATAATTGCAATGGATTCACCGCGATTCGTACGGTCGCCTGGACATTAGAAATAGCGCTAAATGGTTCGTAATAGAATGTGATAAGCACGGTCGGAAATGAATCCTGCCGGCCGGTGTGTCCGAGCGGCTCTAGGCGCTTCAGTCTGGAGCCGCGCGACCGCTACGGTCGCTGGTTCGAAACCTGCCTCAGGCATGGATGCGTGTGAAGTCCTTAGGTTAGTTAGGTTTAAGTAGTTCTAAGTTCTAGGGGACTGATTACCTCAGATGTTAAGTCCCATAGTGCTCAGAGCCATTTGAATTTGAAATGAATGCTCCACAGCGTGCTCTCATGCTGACTGCTGAGTTGGTAAGGAGTTCTTTTACAGGACGTTGCATTTCTTCGCCAGCACGGTTGACAACTGCCGGATGGCCGGGTGTGAACGTGGCCGTTCTCCAGTACGTCTTCCCAACTCTTCCCACACATGCTCGATGGGATTTAAGTTGGGGGGAAAGGCAGGCCTGGCCATACGTCGAATAATCACTCGTTCCAACAGCTCCTCTACCAGCGCTAACCGATGCAGTCTTCCTTATAAAAGAAGTTTAAGCCGAATGCGCTCCTGAAGAGACTCACCTGGGGAAGGAGTATACAGTGTAACAGTAAGGTGACTGGTGAGTGAAACGTATTCAAATACAGGGTGGTTATAATAAAACTTTCGCTACTTGAGTCACTGTAGACAGAAATCTGTTTTCCGTATGGGTGCACAGCTGTATAGGAATGATGATCGTACTTTGCGCTGCATGATTTGCGTCGTTAATAGAGTTAGTGTCATGGCTTGTCGTAAGGCACTGGTATTGGCACGGTAACATAGGACAGTAACCCAAACATCAGTATGCCCTACAGTTACAGACACTCAACATGGGTCTAGATAGGGTGATCAGGGCTGTCCGCTTAAAACTGCTTCACCAAAACAACACCAATGCTCTACGCAAGTATCGACACATTAAAGGAATAAGGAGACGTTCTTTTTCCGCGCCAGGGTTGAAGAACAATATTCGTAAATTCGAATTAACTTTTCTTCTGGGAGCTGCTTCTGGGAGAGGCCGAACGGTCGATTGTTGAAGAAGTTAGTGTTACCACGGGAGACAGTGCTGGACAGTACGTGCCATCTTCTATCAGTGCAAGAGCTGTGTCACAACAGCTGAACATTCCATGGTCCACTGTTCGAAAAGTGCTGCGAACAACTGTGAAATGGTGTCTCTAGAAATTTACACCTCCCCATGAACCATGGACCTTGCCGTTGGTGGGGAGGCTTGCGTGCCTCAACGATACAGATAGCCGTACCGTAGGTGCAACCACAACGGAGGGGTATCTGTTGAGAGGACAGACAAACGTGTGGTTCCTGAAGAGGGGCAGCAGCCTTTTCAGTAGTTGCAGGGGCAACAGTCTGGATGATTGACTGATCTGGCCCTGTAACACTAACCAAAACGGCCTTGCTGTTCTGGTACTCCGAACGGCGGAAAGCAAGGGGAAACTACAGCCGTAATTTTTCCCGAGGGCATGCAGCTTTACTGTATGATGAAATGATGATGGCGTCCTCTTGGATAAAATATTCCGGAGGTAAAATAGTTCCCCATTCGGATCTCCGGGTGGGGACTACTCAAGAGGACGTCGTTGTCAGGAGAAAGAAAACTGGCGTTCTACGGATCGGAGCGTGGAATGTCAGATCCCTTAATCGGGCAGGTAGGTTAGAAAATTTAAAAAGGGAAACGGATAGGTTAAAGTTAGATATAGAGAGAATTAGTGAAGTTCGGTGGCAGGAGGAACAAGACTTTTGGTAAGGCGAATACAGGGTTATAAATACAAAATCAAATAGGGGTAATACAGGAGTAGGTTTAATAATGAATAAAAAATAGGAGTGTGGGTAAGCTACTACAAAGAGCATAGTGAACGCATTATTGTGGCCAAGAGAGATACGAAGCCCACGCCTACTACCGTAGTACGAGTTTATATGCCAACTAGCTCAGCAGATGATGAAAAAATTGATGAAATGTATGATGAGATAAAAGAAATTATTCAGGTAGTGAATGGAGACGAAAATTTAATAGTCTTGGGTGACTGGAATTCGTCAGTAGGAAAAGGAAGAGAAGGAAACGCAGCAGGTGAATATGGATAGGGGCTAAGAAATGAAGGTGGAAGCCGCCTGGTAGAATATTGCACAGAGCATAACTTAATCATAGCTAACACTTGGTTCAAGAATCATGAAAGAAGGTTGTATACATGAAAGAAACCTGGAGATACTAGAACGTTTCAGATAGATTATACAATGGTAAGACCAAGTTTTAAATTGTAAGACATTTCCAGGGGCAGATGTGTACTCTGACCACAATCTATTGGTTATGAACTATAGATTAAAACTGAAGAAACTGCAAAAAGGTGGGTATTTAGGGAGATGGGACCTGGATAAAGTGAAAGAACCAGAGGTTGTACAGAGTTTCAGGGAGAGCATAGGGGAACAATTGACAGCAATTGGGGAAAGAAATACTGTAGAAGAAGAATGGGTAGCTTTGAGGAATGAAATAGTGAAGGCAGCAGAGGATCAAGTAGGTAAAAAGACGAGAGCTAGTAGAAATCCTTGGGTAACAGAAGAGATATTGAGTTTAATTGATGAAAGGAGAAAATACAAAAATGCAGTACGTGAAGCAGGCAAAAAGGCATACAGACGTCTCAAAAATGAGATCGACAGGAAGTGCAAAATGGCTAAGCAGGGATGGCTAGAGGACAAATGTAAGGATGTAGAGGCTTATCTCACGAGGGGTAAGATAGATAATGCCTACAGGAAAATTAAAGAGACCTTTGGAGAAAAGAAAACCACTTGCATGAATATCAAGAGGTCAGATGGAAACCCAGTTCTAAGCAAAGAAGGGAAAGCAGAAAGGTGAAGGGAGTACATAGAGGGTCTATACAAGGGCGATGTACTTGAGGACATTATTATGGAAAGATGAAGAGAAATGGGAGATATGATACTGCGTGAAGAGTTTGACAGAGCACTGAAAGACCTGAGTCGAAACAAGGGCCCGGAAGTAGACAACATTCCATTAGAACTACTGACAGCCTTGGGAGAGCCAGTCCTGAAAAAACTCTACCATCTGGTGAGCAACATGTATGAGACAGGCTCAATTCCCTCAGGCTTCAATAAGAATAGAAAAATTCCAATCCCAAAGAAAGCAGGTGTTGACAGATGTGAAAATTACCGAACTATCAGTTTACTAAGGCACAGCTGCAAAATACCAACGCGAATTCTTTACAGACGAATGGAAAAACTGGTAGAAGCTGGCCTCGGCGAATATCAGTTTGGATTCCGCAGAAATGTTGGAACACGTGAAGCAATACTGACCCTACGAATTATCTTAGAAAATAGATTAAGGAAAGTCAAACCTACATTTCTAGCATTTGTAGACTTAGAGAAAGCTTTTGACCATGTTGACTGGAATACTCTCTTTCAAATTCTAACAGTGGCAGGCGTAAAATACAGGGAGCGAAAGGCTATTTACAATTTGTACAGAAACCAGATGGCAGTTATAAGAGTCGAGGGGCATGAAAGGAAAGAAGTGGTTGGGAAGGGAGTGAGACAGGGTTGTAGCCTGTCCCCGATGTTATTCAGTCTGTATATTGAGCAAGCAGTAAAGGAAACAAAAGAAAAATTCGGAGTAGGTATTAAAGTCCATGGAGAAGAAGTAAAAACGTTGAGGTTCGCTGATGACAGTGTAATTCTGTCAGAGACAGCAAAGGACTTGGAAGAGCAGTTGAACGGAATGGACAGTGTCTTGAAAGGAGGGTATAAGATGAACATCAACAAAAACAAAACGAGGATAATGGAATGTAGTCGAATTAAGTCGGGTGATGCTGAGGAAATAAGATTAGGAAATGAGACAATTAAAGTAATAAAGGAGTTTTGCTATTTGGGGAGCAAAATAACTGATGATAGTCGAAGTAGAGAGGATATGAAATGTAGACTGGCAATGGCAAGGAAAGCGTTTCTGAAGAAGAGAAATTTGTTAACATCGAGTATTGATTTAAGTGTCAGGAAGTCGTTTCTGAACGTATTTGTATGGAGTGTAGTCATGTATGGAAGTGAAACATGGACGATAATTAGTTTAGACAAGAAGAGAATAGAAGCTTTCGAAATGTGGTGTTACAGAAGAGTGCTGAAGATTAGATGGGTAGATCACATAACTAATGAGGAGGTATTGAATAGAATTGGGGAGAAGAGGTGTTTGTGGCACAACTTGACTAGACGAAGGGATAGGTTGGTAGGACATGTTCTGAGGCATCTAGGGATCACCAATTGAGTACTGGAGGGCAGCGTGGAGGATAAAAATCGTAGAGGGAGACCAAGAGATGAATACACTAAGCATATTCAGAAGTATGTAGACTGCAGTAGGTACCGGGAGATGAACAAGCTTGCACAGGATAGAGTACCATGGAGAGCTGCGTCGAACCAGTCACAGGACTGAAGATCACAACAAGAACAACAGAAATTGTAGGCCGTCGTGGATACTGGTGGTCGACATACTGAACCAAGTTTGTAACTTGGATCTTAAATATGTTGCGCAGATACTAATCTTACCCTCCTTCAGTCGTTATTCCCCTGAAACCTGGTAATCAAGGGAAGGCAGGATTCGGTTACGAATGTAGACACGGCCGTAATCAGTTACTATTGCTTGCCTTTTACAGTTACACACAATTTATTTTAAACCAGGAATTACAGACTCAACAATAAATAAAAATACCACACGTTATTAATAAAGGAATAAAAAGCTGTGTAAATAATAGTGTTTTCATTGAGTTACAATTTAGCAAATCACCATTGAATAAAAATACAGCAGATAATATTTTAAAAGTATGCCACTGCGATCTGGGCAGAAGGCCTTACACGCCAGGAATGGCAGTAAATTAAGAATTGTTTGATTTCGCTCAAAATTACAACTTACAGGTATTGAAATAATAAAGGTAAGTCGCCATAAACACAGCACAAGGCATCAGACGCCAGGAATGGCAATAAATTAGGTTTTAAGGCTCACTGCTAAAATACAAATACCAAATTACAACCTTAAGGCAAATGACCACAATAACGGCTGAAGGCCTTACACGCCAGGAAAGGCAGTAATATAAAAAACTTAGAAATCTTCCGTAAAACAGCAAATACAATAGCAAAGATTAATTATAAAACAAACACTTGATCACAAACGGGTCAAATCAGATAACGGTAAACTTTGTAACATAACCCTTAACATCCACTGAACACCACACTGCTAGATTTACTCAGAAGGCGAACAGAACTATCAACTTGACATATATAACCGTTAATGTAGGCATTACAAGGTTCTGTAATAAATAATACAATAATAAAACAAGGACCAGTACGTAAGTTCCTTAAAGGGTACTGAGGCGCCGGCCGGTGTGGCCGAGCGGTTCTAGGCGCTACATTCTGGAACCTCGCGACCGCTACGGTCGCAGGTTCGAATCCTGCCTCGGGAATGGGTGTGTGTGATGTCCTTAGGTTAGTTAGGTTTAAGTAGTTCTAAGTTCTAGGGGACTGATGACCTCAGCAGTTAAGTCCCATAGTGCTCAGAGCCATTTGAACCATTTCTTTCCTTTTTTTTTTTTTTTTTTTTCCTTACTGAGGCAGATTGTACCCGCACAAGGCGGGGCCTGAAGGAGCGTTACACTGAACTACTGACCATCAGACCTCCTTTTAGAAGACACATGTCTTACAAGAACCAAGGGGCCACAGATGGTGCTCCTGGAATTTACAACACTTTCGCGAGCGATAAGATAGGCAGCCAAGAGTAGCATTCACTTCGCAAGATGGTAACTCAGACGAGTGGCAGTCTAACGAATTGACTAATGATAATCTTGCTGAAGGTACCTGACATCCGATAAACCAAATGAAACGATGGAACAGTACACCAAAGCCGGAACCATCGGCCTGCACTACGTCCCCAGAATACTTTGTTTAGAGCGGCCAGAAAGAGAAAGGAATCACTATCACCAGAGTAGAAGAATCACCAACCGCCCTACAATCAAGAAAGCTGTCAAAACTAGACGCCTTCCGGACAGCATCGGCAAGGTGAGGAAACGTACAGTGCCGTTACATAAACTTACCCGCAGGTCAGGTAACTGGGGCGTTAGCGGCCTCCAGGCAAGAAAAATTACCGCTGGTTGAACTTAACAAATTGTAACAACTTCAATGCAGTACATAGAAATAAGAAGTCGAGGAAAGCTAATCAGAACCGCCTTTACCCAGCACTCCACTGGCTGCTCTTCGCCTCGGTGACACCATGAGCATCAACACGAACACATGTCACTGGAGAATCGCGAGACATCACAGTTGTGGAGGTTTCTCTACTTTGATTGATATGCACTCATCTTAAAGCTTGCTGGATCCGGTTTACGACGAGGTCGTGCACCCTCGTGACCACAGCCCTTGTATTCGGCAGTCCATGCGTGCCTCCAGCGGTCCCGGCGTGTTCCTGGCACTGCACGGACCTGGCTGCTCCTGAGCCCCAACCGAACTGGCCCACTCCCACGACTCGGAAAAACAGCGACGTCGCCCCAAAGATAGAGCAACAGTTAATACATATCTATAACCGCCGCTCCTGCCACTAGGGGACAGGCAACGCTTGCGAAACCGAGTGGCACCAGTCAACACGAGAAGAAGACAAACAACCGCAACCATGCCAAGTGAACGATACCGTCTGGTCTCCAACAGAGGGCGGAAACCTACAGACAGCACCAACGCGAGCCGCAGCATGGCTCATCCTTACAAATGTTTCCAAAATAGTTTCAGTATCCTAGGATCTCTCGAGTACCGAAAGTTTGATTATAATCACCCCGTATTTAAAGGGCAGTGAAACCAACCAACATTATGCTTCCTTACAACGTAAGAGAAAGCTTTTGACAATGTTGACTGTAATACTCTCTTTCAAATTCTCAAGGAGGCAGGGGTAAAATACAGGGACCGAAAGGCTATTTACAATTTGTACAGAAACCAGATGGTAGTTGTAAGAGTCGAGAGGCATGAAAGAGAAGCAGGTGTTGGGAAGGGAGTGAAACAGGGTTGTAGCCTCTGCCCGTTGCTGTTCAATCTGTATATTGAGCAAGCAGTAAAGGAAACGAAAGAAAAGTTCGGAGTAGGTATTAAAATCCATGGAGAAGAAATAAAAACTTTGAGGTTCGCCGATGACATTGTACTTCTGTCAGAGACAGCAAAGGACTTGGAAGAGCAGTTGAACGGAATGGACAGTGTCTTGAAAGGAGGATATAAGCTGAACATCAACAAAACCAAAACGAGGATAATGGAATGTAGTCGAATGAAGTCGGGTGATGCTGAGGGAATTAGATTAGGAAATGAGACAATTAAAGTAATAAAGGAGTTTTGCTATTTGGGGAGCAAAATAACTGATGATAGTCGAAGTAGAGAGGATATAAAATGTAGACTGGCAATGGCAAGGAAAGCGTTTCTGAAGAAGAGAAATTTGTTAACAACGAGTATAGATTTAAGTGTCAGGAAGTCGTTTCTGAAAGTATTTGTATGGAGTGTATCCATGTATGGAAGTGAAACATGGACAATAAATAGTTTGGACAAGAAGAGAATAGAAGCTTTTGAAATGTGGTGCTACAGAAGAATGTTGAAGATTAGGTGGGTAGATCATGTAACTAATGAGGAGGTATTGAATAGGATTGGGGAGAAGAGACGTTTGTGGCAGAACTTGACTAGACGAAGGGATCGGTTGGTAGGACATGTCCTGAGGCATCAAGGGATCACAAATTTAGCATTGGAGGGAAGTGTGGAGGGTAAAAATTGTAGAGGGAGACCAAGAGAAGAATACACTAAGCAGCTGCAGAAGGATGTAGGTTGCAGTAGGTACTGGGAGATGAAGGAGCTTGCACAGGATAGATTAGCATGGAGAGCTGCATCAAACCAGTCTCAGGACTGAAGACCACAACAACAAGATACAACGTAACCTCTGAACCATGAAAACAATTTCGTTCGACAATGCTGGACATACATATATGGTCAGAGGTGGGAAAATGTAATGCACCCAGGAAGGTAGTCGAACACGATCGTTTTGTTGGTCCACGTATGTGGTGACATAATGTTCCACGGTTGATAGACGTATTGACCACACCAAGTATTTGAACATAGTACACTCACTGGTCAGTTATTGTTCCACTGTACCCCCAATCCCATGTGCGTATCATCATGGGTGCTTTTGGTACTAATGTCATATTTATGGATGATAATCCACGATCTCATAGAACAGCGCAAGTGGAGGAGCTCTTGAAACGAGATGGTATTTGGGGAGTGGACTTTCCTACCCGTTGCCCCGACTTAAATCCCTTGTGGTACGTGTGGAATGCGTTGACGAGACGTTCTGCAGCACGTCCACATGAACCTAAGATCGTGCAACATTTGTGAAGCGTGGTCGTGGAGGAATGGCTCGTCGTACCACAACATCTTCTTAAGAAACTTGTAGCCAGCATGGGAGCACGTCGAAGAGGATGCGCTTCTCCGTGTTTATCACACACCCAACAAAGAACCACGCCCCGCGGTTTATAGTGTCCAGGGGACCATCGTGAAATGCAGTGGCCTCATTGTAACGATTGTCTTTGAATAAAAGTGTCATTTCTCTTCGTCACATTTTGGTTTTCCTTCAGTTGCCTTCTGTACCTTACTGTACTGCAGCGGTTCTTTTTATGTAAGGTCCAACTTTCATCGAGCTGAGTGAGTTACTTCGCAGTGACAGATCATGCAGAATGTTAGCTTCGTCCTTAAGTTCAGAGTGTGTTGTCCTCTGGCAGGGTTTTACCAAGAAACCATGGAACATCTTTAACGATAGAAGACATAAAATGTATAAATTAAAATATGAGTTTATACCAGAAGCGAAAATAAGAACAGAAGCTACTTCTTTAAATCAAATTTTTCCCTTACTATTACGGAATTGAATAGATATGCTTCGGCTCATTAACCTTGCTATCATATTAATGAATCTATAAATTTAATTCTGAATTAAATTAATCTAGCACTAAACTGTTGTGTTTCGTTTAACAGTTGAGGCTGTTATAAACGTAGAGGCAAAAAAATCATTCTGAGGCTGTCAGTATGGATGATGTCCAAAATCCATTAATAACTTTAAAAAAAAAAGTATTAGGCGCCTTTGCTGTATGGTGTCCAGGAAACGAATCATGACGGTTTAATCTCCGTCAGACAAAAGAATAAAACGCTGGAGCGATACAATTGCTCCTTGATAACATCAAAACAGAAAAAAATCCGTCATGAAACAACAGTATGTCCCGCGAAACGAAACGTATAGATTACTGTAGCTGGTGAAGGAGGCATAAACCGGGTGGTCAGAAATAGTGTGAAAAGCTTGTAAGGGTATGGCAGGGTAGGTTACGTTGAGTAATAACTCCTATGAAAAAAATTCGATGTGTTGCACCGTTTACGAGTTGATTAGAATTTAACTTAACCAATCAGGTTGTTGCACAAGCAAATTCAAGGTGCAGTTGTTCTCAAAGCGTAGATGAGACTTCTTAGTTGTAAGGGTGCAATATTTTGGTCTACTTATTCTAGGATTGAAGACAACTGTGTAAGTTGAAGTGACATGTTTAATGTCGCAATAATAGCCCAAAAATACACGCTTTTACACAGTTTTCAATGTGACAACAAAAAACAGTTGTCAGGATAACGCATCTCGTCAAAATCAAAAAGTGAAATAATCCTAAACACAGCAATATTAAATAATAACTCTCTGAAGGTTAAAGTATCCCAAACACGACTATATTAAAGTTTAACTAAAAGTTTCTTGACAAAATTGGTGCTACATTTACGTTATGATGTTGGTCAGTACTACCAAAATCGTCCGATTCCGATTCAAAGTTCGGTACTATTTTTAGGATGACAATCAAGTCTACGGTGGACGGTTAGCTACGCGACAAATTGAGCAAAAGAATACACAAGGTCGCTCGAGTTTACAGTGGATGCAAGCTGGTGATCCAACAGGTTTACATCTCTGCACGCAGTATTTACCTTAAGCTGCGATTACCTGTCGTCTGCTAGGCCGCTCTCTTCCGCTGAAATTCCTGTAAAACTAATTACACCTTTACTGAATTCTCCAGCAGAATCTTTCCCTATGTTTCTCGTTATGCGAGAGAACATGTACTGATCCCTAGTCTTAGAATGTGGTGATATACAAGGGCATGGTTGGAGCAGCATGCATATTATAATGCCCTCTTAGTTCGCACAACAACAATTAACTAATTCTCTGGTTCGTTTCTCCACAGTTGGAGCTAAACGACACTACAGCTAATTTCTAGCTGGATGTGAGCCGCTGTGAACGCAGTGTTCACACAAATGACTCCTCTGCATCATACAGAGCGTTATGTGCTCCGTTCTGCACTTGATGCCATTTCAGAGAAGAGTTCCCTAATATTTCCGTCTTGTCTTACTCACAGCTGAACTGTCTCCCCACCTGGGTTCTTTTGTTCTTCAAGTCACGGCTTTTTTCCACCAATAGGAGTGTTCCTCTTATTTGGTGGAAACTCTCTCTACCAATCGCAAGTCACTACAATTAGATTGGCACTTTTCTCTTTCCCAGCGCGTTTCCGCCAATTGGACGTTTTGGGCCTGTTCCAGATACTTAAACACGTACATTGTCTCTCTCATGTGCGTACCACTTGCTGGACACATGATCATAAATGCTTCACATGTCTTGTTTCGTATCCATTTGGAATTCAGAAATGCAGTTTCCTAAATCCTTTCTTTCCTGTCCTCTCTCACATGGGCCATTATACTCAATCTCTCCATCTGAGTCACCTGGTCGGCCACTGACTTTCCACCTGGGACACCCCTTTAAGTGGTTTCTGTGGCACCCCCTGTAGCGCAGCCTTGCCTCTGCCCTCGTCCCTCTGAATTCCAAACTAAAATGCCTCTTGCTGCTTGTTTTACTTTCCATTCAAACATGCACTATAGGAATGTGTGTTAATTACCATCATTTGAGTGTCATCCCTTTTTGCATTACATACTGATAGGGAAATTTGCTCATCACCGCTGAGTTAAGTTATGTGTCATATTCACCTTCCTGTTGCTCTGTATAAAGCTCTCATGTAGGTTGGGAATCTGACTTTCATTTATTTTGCAACATTAAATTAGTCTTTGGCTCAGGTTCTATCCTTAATATCATCCCAGGCCCAATTTTTGTATTGCTCCCTTTTTTGTTTCAAATGAAATGAAGAACACATTTGACGACACTGTCTTCAATGCTAATTAACTCTGTAATGAGGCAACGTATCGCATTTTTTCCTTAACAGTTGTTTCTTAGCACAACCTGTTATGTATAACTTCGTACACAATGGTAAGGACAGTTGGCTACAGATTGGTGTGGCAGTTGTCGTTGTAGCAAAGCTGGATGAGAGCAGAAATGATTAGCGAACAAATTAACACACAAAACAGAAGATTAGTTGACTTATATTTCCCCAAAAGTAGAAATACTCGTTACAAACGATACAGCAACAAACAGGGTCCAGCTGCAGGGTGTTTCAAAAATGACCGGTATATTTGAAACGGCAATAAAAACTAAACGAGCAGCGATAGAAATACACCGTTTGTTGCAATATGCTTGGGACAACAGTACATTTTCAGGCGGACAAACTTTCGAAATTACAGTAGTTACAATTTTCAACAACAGATGGCGCTGCAAGTGATGTGAAAGATATAGAAGACAACGCAGTCTGTGGGTGCGCCATTCTGTACGTCGTCTTTCTGCTGTAAGCGTGTGCTGTTCACAACGTGCAAGTGTGCTGTAGACAGCCGGCCGAAGTGGCCGTGCGGTTAAAGGCGCTGCAGTCTGGAACCGCAGGACCGCTACGGTCGCAGGTTCGAATCCTGCCTCGGGCATGGATGTTTGTGATGTCCTTAGGTTAGTTAGGTTTAACTAGTTCTAAGTTCTAGGGGACTAATGACCTCAGCAGTTGAGTCCCATAGTGCTCAGAGCCATTTGAACCATTTTTTGTGCTGTAGACAACATGGTTTATTCCTTAGAACAGAGGATTTTTCTGGTGTTGGATTTCCACCGCCTAGAACACAGTGTTGTTGCAACAAGACGAAGTTTTCAACGGAGGTTTAATGTCACCAAAGGACCGAAAAGCGATACAATAAAGCATCTGTTTGAAAAATTTCAACGGACTGGGAACGTGACGGATGAACGTGCTGGAAAGGTAGGGCGACCGCGTACGGCAACCACAGAGGGCAACACGCAGCTAGTGCAGCAGGTGATCCAACAGCGGCCTCGGGTTTCCGTTTGCCGTGTTGCAGCTGCGGTCCAAATGACGCCAACGTCCACGTATCGTCTCATGCGCCAGAGTTTACACCTCTATCCATACAAAATTCAAACGCGGCAACCCCTCAGCACCGCTACCATTGCTGCACGAGAGACATTCGCTAACGATATAGTGCACAGGATTGATGACGGCGATATGCATGTGGGCAGCATTTGGTTTACTGACGAAGCTTATTTTTACCTGGACAGCTTCGTCAATAAACAGAACTGGCGCATATGGGGAACCGGAAAGCCCCATGTTGCAGTCCCATCGTCCCTGCATCCTCAAAAAGTACTGGTCTGGGCCGCCATTTCTTCCAAAGGAATCATTGGCCCATTTTTCCGATCCGAAACGATTACTGCATCACGCTATCTGGACATTCTTCGTGAATTTGTGGCGGTACAAACTGCCTTAGACGACACTGCGAACAGCTCGTGGTTTATGCAAGATGGTGCCCGGCCACATCGCACGGCCGACGTCTTTAATTTCCTGAAAGAATATTTCGATGATCGTGTGATTGCTTTGGGCTATCCGAAACATACAGGAGGCGGCGTGGATTGGCCTCCCTATTCGCCAGACATGAACCCCTGTGACTTCTTTCTGTGGGGACACTTGAAAGACCAGGTGTACCGCCAGAATCCAGAAACAATTGAACAGCTGAAGCAGTACATCTCCTCTGCATGTGAAGCCATTCCGCCAGACACGTTGTCAAATGTTTCGGGTAATTTCATTCAGAGACTACGCCATATTATTGCTATGCATGGTGGATATGTGGAAAATATCGTACTATAGAGTTTCCCAGACCGCAGCGCCATCTGTTGTTGAAAATTGTAACTACTGTAATTTCGAAAGTTTGTCTGCCTGAAAATGTACTGTTGTCCCAAGCATATTGCAACAAACGGTGTATTTCTATCGCTGCTCGTTTAGTTTTTATTGCCGTTTCTAATATACCGGTCATTTTTGAAACACCCTGTATCTCAACAGTAATAACGACGGTTTCGGAGCAGTGACTAGATGGGTTCTGCTTAGCATCCCGAAACAAAGTGGCTCCTAGCGAGAATGACATATATATATATATATATATATATATATATATATATATATATATTGCAGTGGCAGTTGACGCTCACAGTACATAGCTGATGGAGCTGTGGCTCAGCGGGTGTGCACCATTGGGTCCGCCAGTTCCTGGGCGACCGCTATCAGCGTTGTAAAGAAACTTGCGATTCCATTGCTAAACCTGATGTATCAATACGTGATACCACACGACTTACCCTGCAACACCCTATCGAGCATTTCAGAGTGTTTTGACCATGATTCCCATTTGTGGCGAAGCATATGGGGGGAAAGAAGAAAAAACGAAACGCTGTGTCAGCTCATAAAATTTCTTATATCATGGTAGGAAAAATGTACCCTGACGTGAAATTACAAAATTGTCGCCGATTGAGGACAGTACAAAATAAAGAAGCGTGGTCTCAGTGACAGTACAGATCCTGTAGGATGGTGATGATGCGGGAGCTGGCGGCGGCGCACCGCGGCTTGGGAGCGCACAGTGCGGCCTGTGCAGGAAGGCGGGGCCTGACTTTGGCTGGGCGGTGCCGGGCGCTAAGTGGGAACCGGGCCGCAGGAAGCCGTAATGAATTTCCCCACCTCTGTTTGTGCACCGCGGCAGCACGCGAGGCCGCCTCGCGCCGCCGTTTCCTCCCTCCACCGCCCCCGCGCCCTCCCTGGCCACAGCGCAGACATTTCTTTAATATCCGTGCCGGATGATTGAATGCACGCCTCTCTCATTTCCATGCACGTCAACCTCTGACGTTGCGGGTATTCTGGGGGCCGCCTTGCCGCGCTCAAAAGAAACAGCTTAAAATACGTTCCGTTCCTTAGCAACCTTTCTCCTCCGTAAGACGTGTAATGTTATTTCTGCAGAAAGACCCGCCAGAGTCTTTCTCGGGATTGTGTACGATTTCCATCCGCGCTGAAACAGATAGGTACTTTCTTACATTAAGTCTGAGCATCATAGGGTAACACAGTAACCGGTTCCTAAACTACTTCACGGCCTGTGTTTCAGAAACTCACCTAAAGCTAAACAAATGGGTCAATTGGATTGGGTCTCGCGCACTGAACGTTCCGTACAAACTTAATTATATGTATAGACAATTCAACCATTCAGGGAAACGAGGATCTTGACGATTTTTGCCTGTTACCCACATTGATACTTGCAAGATATCGGCCCCGTAACTGGAAGAATTTAGAGAAGATTTTAAGCTTGAAGCTCGATAACAAATGACTAAAGAAATACATTGACCGTTTAACCATTTCGGATATTTTTCCTTTACTTGTACTATTAAACCTTGCTTCTTGCGAAATTTGTGATGAGTGACTTTTCAAGTATCAAAATGTATTAAAAAAATGGTGATATCTTTGGACGTCATTGACCTACAAGCACACGTGTTTTACATCCCAATGGAACTATAGACCTTAGCATGTATAAAAAATTTCAACTTGATATTTCAACCTGCTCCTGAGAAAAAGGGGTCTCACAAATCGACGGAAAGACAGTCATCTACACCTACATCTACATCCATATTCCGCAAGCCACCTGACGGTGTGTGGCGGAGGCTACCTTGAGTACCTCTATCGGTTCTCCCTTCTATTCCAGTCTCGTATTGTTCGTGAAAAGAATGATTGTCGGTATGCCTCTGTGTGGGCTCTAATCTCTCTGATTTTATCCTCATGGTCTCTTCGCGAGATATACGTAGGAGGGAGCAATATACTGCTTGACTCTTCGGTGAAGGTACGTTCTCGAAACTTCAACAAAAGCCCGTACCGAGCTACTGACCCTCTCCTGAAGAGTCTTCCACTGGAGTTTATCTATCATCTCCGTAACACTTTCGCGATTACTAAATGATCCTGTAACGAAGCGCGCTGCTCTCCGTTGGATCTTCTCTATCTCTTCTATCAACCCCATCTGGTACTGATCCCGCACTGCTGAGCAGTATTCAAGCAGCGGGAAAACAAGCGTACTGTAACCTACTTCCTTTGTTTTCGGGTTGCATTTCCTTACGATTCTTCCAATGAATCTCCGTCTGGCATCTGCTTTACCGGCGATCAACTTTATATGATCATTCCATTTTAAATCGCTCCTAATGCGTACTCCCAGATAATTTATGGCATTAACTGCTTCCAGTTGCTGACCTACTATATTGTAGCTAAATGATAAGGGATCTTTCCGTCTATGTATTCGCAGCACATTACACTTGTCTACATTGAGATTCAATTGCCATTCCCTGCACCATGCGTCAATTCGCTGAAGATCCTCCTGCATTTCAGTACAATTTTCCATTGTTACAACCTCTCGATATACCACAGCATCATCCGCAAAAAGCCTCAGTGAACTTCCGATGTCATCTACAAGGTCATTTGTGTATATTGTGAATAGCAACGGTCCTACGATACTCCCCTGCGGCACACCTGAAATCACTCTTACTTCGGAAGACTTCTCTCCATTGAGAATGACATGCCGACTTTTCATCTCAGTAGAGCACTTAGGCAGTCCTGGACTGTGCGGCTGATCGTGGCGGAGGTTCGAGTCCTCCTTACGATAATTTACGTTAAGTAGTGTGTAAGATTAGGGACTGACGACCTTAGCAGTTAAGTGCCATTAGATTTCATACACATTTGAACATATTTTTTGGGAGCACTTAGAACGTATGTCCTCTGTCATTTGCTGGATGTCTTCCAGTTTCATCCTCTACAATTTTTGCCCTCTACAGCTCCTTCTAGTACCATAGAGGTTATCCCTTGATGTCGTAACAGATGTCCTATCATTCTGTTCCTCCTTTTTGTCAGATTTTCCATACATTCCTTTCCTCTCCGACTCTGCGCAGAACCCCATATCCCTTATCCTACGATTCCATGTAATTTCTTACATTTATCTGTAGTACGACATTTCAAATGTTTCAGTTCTCTTCTTTTCCTTTTTTTTCCACAGTCCATGCCGTGCTCCAAACGTACGTTCTCAGAAATTTCTTCCTCAAATTTAGGCCTTTATTTGATACTAGTAGACTTCTTTTGGCCAGATAGTTTGCTTTTTATGTTCTCAATGCTCCGTCCGTGTTGGGTTATTTTGCTGCCTAGGTAGCAGAATTTCTTAACATTGTGATCACCAATCCTGGTGTTTAGTTTCTCGTTGTTCACATTTCTGTTACTTCTCGTTACTTTCGTTTTTCTTCGATTTACTCTCAATTCATATTGCACTCATTAGACTGTTCATTCCATTCAAAAGAACCTGTAATTTTTTTCACCTTCACTGAGAATTGCAGCCGGCCGTGGTGGCTGAGCGGTTCTAGGCGCTGCTGTCTGGAACCGCGTGACCGCTACGGTCGCAGGTTCGAATCCTGCCTCGGGCAGGATTCTAAGTTCTAGGGGACTGATGACCTCAGAGGTTAAGTCCCATAGTGCTCAGAGCCATTTGAACCATTTTTTTGAGAACTGCAATGTCGTCATGGAATCTTATTATTGATATCCATTCACGTTGATTTTTAATTCCACTCTTGAAATTATGTTTTATTTCCATCATTGGTTTCTAGATATATAGATTGAACAGTATGGGCGAAAGAATACATCCCTGTCTTACACCCCACTTTGTTCTTCGTCTTACGCTCTTATTATTCCCTCATTTCTCCTGTACACGTTGTATATTACCCGTCCCTCCCTATAGCTTAACACCATTTTACTCAGAATTTCGAACATCTTGCACTGTTTTACATTGTATAACGTTTTTGCCAGGTCAACAGATTCTACAGACGTTTTGTTGACTTTAGAAATTCTAATGGAGTGTTTCCCACCCATTCTACCCTATTTGATCTTAAGTCTTGCAAAGCTCTCTTAAATTCCTACTCATCAGGCCAATCCTCCCGTTTCTTAGACGCTTTCAGTGGACTCCTTCCACCTGACAGCCCCCCCCCCCCCCCCCACTGAGTTTAACAGTGGAATTCTCATTGGGCTGTTGATGTTTCCATCCTCGCTTTTAACTTCACCGAAGGCTGTTTTGACTTTCCTCTATGCTGAGTCACTGCTTCCCACACTCATTTCTTTTTCGATTTTTTCACATGTTTTTATGCGGTTATACCGCCTTCGCTTCTGTTTAATTCATTCTACGACAGTTGCGTTTCTTTATTCCTGAGTTTCCGAGAGCATTTTTGTACTTCCTTCTTTTATCGATCAACTAAATTATTTCTTCTGCTACCCATGGTTTCTTCACAGCTATCTTCTTTGTACCTACGTTTTTCTTTCCAACTTCTGTCATCGCCCTTTTTAGAGATGTCAATTCCTCGTCCATTGTACTACCTACTGAGTTATTCCTCATCGCAGTATCTATTGTCTTAGACAACTTCAAGCGTAGCACATAATTCTTTAGTACTTCACTACTAATCCGTGATCTGAGTCTTTATCTACTCCTGGGTACGCCTTACACTCCAATATCTGATTCCAGATCTCTGCCTCACTCTGATGTAATTTAACTGAAATCTTCCCGTATCTGCAGGCCTTTTCCAAGTATATCTCCTACTCTTGTGATTTTTGAACCGAATATTCGCTATTATTTGCTGAAATTCATTGCAGAACTCTTTTGGCATTTCTCCTCCCTCATTCCTACTACCAAGCCCATATTCTCCCATAACTCTTTCTTCTACTTCTTCCCCGACGCACGCATTCGAGTCCCACAGGACTATTAGATTTGCGTCCCCCTTTAGATATTGAATTACTCGCTCAAAATCCTCATATATAAATATCAAAGAAAGTTTTGCATCACCTCGGTTCCGAGGGTTCTGGAACCTGTATAAGCCGGCCGCTGTGGACGAGTCCGGAACCGCGCTGCTGCTACGGTCGCAGGTTCGAATCCTGCGTCGGGCATGTATGTGTGTGATGTCCTTAGGTTAGCTAGGTTTAAGTAGTTCTAAGTCCAGAGGACTGATGACCTCAGATGTTAAGTCCCATAGTGCCTAGAGCCATTTGAACCATTTGAACCTGTATAGAAAATTGGAATAGATATCAACATAAACATAATTTCCGCCCTTTTTATTGCTCATGAAAACCACACATTACAAGTTATACCACCATACAGCGAGACCTTCAGGGGTGGTAGTCCAGATTTCTGTACACGCCGTTACATCTAATACCCAGTAGTACGTCCTCTTGCATTGATGCATGTCTGTATTCGTCGTCGCATACTATCCACAAGTTCATCAAATCACTATTGGTCCAGATTGTCCCACTCCTCAACGGCGATTCTGCGTAGATCCCTCAGAGTGGTTGGTGGGTCACTTCGTCTGTAAACAACCCTATTCATTCTATCCCAGGCATAATCGATAGGGTTCATGTCTGGAGAACATACTGGCCACTCCAGTCGAGCGATGTCGTTATGCTGAAGGAAGTCATTCACAAGATGTGCACGATGGGGGCGTGAATTGTCGTCCATAAAGACGAATGCCTCGCCAATATGTTGCCGATATGGTTGCACTATCGATCGGAGGGTGGCATTCATGTAACGTACAGCCGTTTCGTACCAGTTTCGTACGTCGGCCCTCCATAATGCCACCCCGAAACAGCAGGGAACCTGACCTTGCTGCACTCGCTTAACAGTGTGTGTAAGGCGTTTAGCCTGACCGGTTTGCCTCCTAACACGTCTCCGACCATTGTCTGCTTAAAGGCATATGCGACACTCATCGGTGAAGAGGACGTGATGCCAATCCTGAGCAGTCTATTCGGAATGTTGTTGGGCCCATTGTTACCGGTCTGCATGGTGTCTTGGTTGCGAAGTTGGACCTTGCCATGGGCGTCGGGAATGAAGTTGCGCATGATGCAGCCTATTTCCCACAGTTTGAGTCGTAACACGACGTCCTGTGGTTGCACAGGGAGAATTATTCAACGTCTTGGCGTTGCTGTCAAGGTTCCTCCGAGCCATAATCCGTAGCTAGCGGTCATCCACTGCATAGTAGCCCTTGAGCGACCTGAGCGAGGAACGTCATCGATAGTTCCTGTCTGTCTGTATCCCTTCCATGTACGAAAAACAGCGTTTTGGTTCACTCCGAGGCGCCTGGAAATCAAATGACTCCAAGCACTATGTGACTTAACATCTGAGGTCATCAGTCCCCTAGACTTAGAGATACTTAAACCTAACTAACCTAAGGACATCACACACATCCATGCCCGAGGCAGGATTCGACTGTAAGCAGCATCGCGGTTCCGGACTGAAGCGCCTAGAACCGCTCGGCCAAAGCGGCCGGCGAGACGCCTGGACACTGGACACTGGACACTGGACACTTCCTGCCACAAAGTATCAATGCGGACGCCATCGAACCGCGGTATTGACCGTCTAGGCATGTTTGGACTATAGACAACACGAGCTATGTACCTCCTTCCTGGTGAAATAAACTGGAAGTGATCTGTTGTCGGACGCCCTCCGTCTAATAGGCACTGCTCGTGCATGGTTGTTTACATCTTTGGGCGGATTTAGTGACATCTCTGAACAGTCAAAGGGACTGTGTCTGTGATACAATACCCACAGTCGACGTCTGTCTTCAGGAGTTCTGGGAACCTGGATGATGCAAAACCTTTTTTTTTTATGTTTGTACTTTCCGTATCTCTTCATCTCCAGCTCGCGAAGTCAGCATGTATACCTGAACTGTCATTGTCGGTGTTGGTATGATATCGATTCAGGTGAGAACTAACCTCAGTGACATATTCACAGTAATACACTTTTTGCCCTACCTTCCTATTCATAACTAATTCTACTCCAGTTATACCATTTATTGCTTCTGTTCATGTTACCCTATACTCTTCTGAGGATAAATCCGTGTCTTTTTTCCATTTCACTGATCCACACTGTATCTAGATTGAGCCTTTGCATTTCCCTTTTCAGATATTCTAGCTTCCCAACCACGTTCCAAGTTCTGACCTCCAGCCCCGACTCGTGGAGTGTTATCCTCTCGTTGGTTATTCAATCTTTTTCTCGTGGCCACCTTCCTTTTGGCAGACCCATCCCGTGGATCCGAATGGAGATCTATTCCGGAATCGTTTGCCAATGAAGAGTTCATCAAGTCACTTTTCCAGTTACAGGCCACATGTCCTGTGAATACACATTATGTTTATTTAATGTAGTGGTTTTCTTTGTCTTCTGCATCCTCATGATGTAGGTCACTGCTGATTCTTTCGCCTATTAGGAGTAGTTTCTCACCCCCAGGGGGGAGAGAGTGCCCAGAAACTCCGCTCCTCCGCCCTCTTTGACAAGGCCATTGGCAGAATGAGGAAGACTTCTTATGCCGGAAGCCTTCAAAGTATCCGAATACGTGACGTAAAGGGCCGCATCTTGTGATTGCATTGTCTTAGAAGCTAAGGTGAAGGGACTAGTATCTGACATAAACTGCAACTCGATACGTGTACCCGTTCGTGAGAAAGAAAGGGATCTAAACAGAGGGACAGATAGACAGACAGATAACAAATGAGAAAAAAGATTTTTCGTGTCATGTGTACAAATTATCATTCTTGTGATTCTTTCCCTTGATTGTATTGTGAAACTTTGTTTTTTGCCAAATTTCATGATTCTAGGCCAACGGAAAGTAACATATGTGCTTTGATAAGTGAATTTGAGGTTATCAAAGTATGTGACATAATGGCCGTATATTTTGACTGCAGTGACGTAGAAAGCTTAATTTTTTTACAGCGCCAAGCGACAAGATACCTTAGTAAGTGATGTAAATTTGAACTTGATACCTCTGCCCGTTCCTGAGAAAAAAGGGATCTTAACAGTCGGCCAGACAGACAGACAGATAGGCGGACAAAAAATGATCCTATATGGGTTCCGTTTTTACTGAATGAGGTAAGGAATCCTTAAAATAGTTTTCCTGAATATGAATACAGCAGGATCCGGTGCAAGATCAGTATGCGCTTTAAATCGCTTTCTATTACGATTTTGGTAAGTCTTCTGAGTCAGCGAGGCAATCGTGGAGTGGATCTGTGTGGCTGACACAGAGGCAGACGATGGAGCCCGTACACAATTGATACCAAACATTACGGCTACTTCCGAGAGCGAGACTGACAAGGTAACCCTCGAGTACCAGGCCGCTAGTTCAATCTTTAGTAAGGCTCTTTTGAAAGAGTTGTGTTAAAAATTATGACAGAAAAGATATTAGGTGCTAATGACTCACCGTGCGCACCAGTAGGGCGACAGAACAGGAATGTCCGGGAGGTGCTGAGATCAACCTTTTTTGGGAAGTATGTATTATACTTCACAAAATGGACATCGTCGACATTCAAGAAATATTAAAAAAAACCTTGCACCATTAAAAAGAATGAAAAATGGCGCCCCAAAGCGATCACAAAAGTTCGCAGACGAAGATCGAAAGCGAACTCCTTGGGAGCTACAAACTGTGCAGTTACGTTCGTTAGTTATCTACTCTTAAAGAATGCATATGGAATCACATTGGTGTAAAGGACTGATGAGAACTGAAGGAATGTGATAACAAGCAACCGAATGCGTAACAGACTGTAGTGGACCTATCGCGCAGCTGGATATCCTTTAAGGAGTAGTTGCAGGTGGTGCGATAATATGTTTTGCAGGCACGGCAAAAACAAACATCCAGAGGCTGAATTTGACCAGCGCATCTAGGTCGTATGAATTGCGATGTCACACACTTTTCATGAGGGATAATTTGCTATAAACGAGTATGATTTTTATACACAGACCAGAAATCAAGCAAAACCAGTTTATTTTGACCATCAATTAATTAAAATCAGTACTCATACCGTAGTTGTAGTTCTCTTACGCCCATTTTCCTATTCTAACTCACTACTCTTGCTTACTATTGCGTGAATATTCCGTACTGCCTTGCAAGATCACGCAACGGGAAAGAGTCATAGGGGGCGGTGCACCTCCAACTTCTCGCAGTACAGTAAAAAACTTTCCATCAATTTACCAGCCACATTAACAGTTGTCTACGAATGCGTTAAGGTTTTGATGTTAGTTGATACTGATACAATTCACTTAGTATCTCTAATTTCCAGGTTTCCTTCTTCAAATCCTGATTGGTTGATGGGAAAAGATTGTTTATCTCATCTACAAATTTTCAGGTCGATTCCGCAGTTTACTGTATCTCGTCAAATTACATTTTGTTTGGAATTTCATTATCTTACATTTTCAAATTCTCTAGTGTTTGAAGTTATGCAACCATCCACTGCTCGCTTTGAAATCACTGTAATCTATCTCGCTCGCATTTGGACGTGCAAAGAGTAGTACATCACTGACATGCATATCCTGTAAATTGTATCGCCCATCCTTGAAACGCGCAAACACCAGTTTTCATAACAAGTACGCCTTGACCTTCCTTAAATATTTTTTCTCATGGAGTACACGGTCATATTGCTTCGGACTTATTCGAAAGCTGTCCTTAATCGTTTTTTCAATGCTGTGGATGATCTTCCATTTCTGTAATTATGTTTAGTACCCGCTATTTGCCGGCCGGTGTGGCCGTGCGGTTCTAGGCGCTTGAGTCTGGAACCGCGTGACCGCTACGATCGCAGGTTCGAATCCTGCCTCGGGCATGGATGTGTGTGATGTCCTTAGGTTGGTTAGGTTTAAGTAGTTCTAAGTTCTAGGGGACTGATGACCACAGATGTTAAGTCCCATAGTGCTCAGAGCCATTTGAACCATTTTTGAAACAACCCGCTATTTGGACAACGATTGTCCATTACTCTGTTTCCTTGGAGACGAGATATCTGGCCCCCTGTCCGACAAGGATGATGAACCACATGGCTCTACATCTGTTGAAAGATAACTTTGAGTTGTTAAGTACATATCGCCATCACTGTACTAAAATTCAAGTGTCTCTGAGCAGTGCCGGCCAGAGTGGCCGAGCGGTTCTAGGCGCTTCAGTCAGGAACCGCGTAACCGCTACGGTCGCAGGTTGGAATCCTGCCTCGGGCATGGATGTGTGTGATGTCCTTAGGTTAGTTAGGTTTAAGTAGTACTAAATTCTAGGGGACTGATGACCTCAGAAGTTAAGTCCCATAGTGCTCAGAGCCATTTGAACCATTTTGTCTCTGAGCACTATGGGAATTAACATCTGAGATCATCAGTCCCCTAGAACTTAGAACTACTTAAACCTAACTAACCTAAGGACATCACACACATCCATGCCCGAGGCAGGATTCGAACCTGCGACCGTAGCGGTCGCGCGGATCCAGACTGAAGCGCCTAGAATCGCTCGGCCACACCAGCAGGCGTCGCTGTACTTCTCATGTACATTGTTCGCCAAGTCGAACGCATACGACGCCACACATCCAACTGACTCATCTTGCGGAAACACTAATATTTCATCGGCTACTTCTTTCTCACTCTGAGATATTCCTTGGATTCCTTTCTGATGAAATGTCAACTTCGGCAACTGTTGCTGTGGATAGAATGCAATGTTTGGTTTGTTTATCTTTGTCATTGCTCTGCTTTGTATGAATACCACTAGCACTGTAGCACTGTTACGAGTTGCTCGTTGACTAAGCAGTTCAACTACGCTTCGTAGCCTATTATTGTCGTCATCATTGGATACCTCTAGCCCCGCCTCCTGTTGCTACTAGCAGCAATATTGTGGTTGCATTGTAGACAATATGTGGGGCGTCGAATGCTGTAAATATCATTGGCGTTTTGCGACCTCGTATTCAGGGGGTTCCTTGTTATTGGTGCCTAATGGTGCTTCGGGCATGTGACGCAGTATGGAAAGCATAAGGGTGAAGGAGAGATGTGTGGGGTATCATTCTAGGGACGATGCGCGTCTTAACTGGGGAATTCCACTGACATAAGGGACTTTGACGAAGGGCAGGTTGTTAAGGCCCCGAGCCAGCGGACGAGCATCTCAGAAGGCCGAAATACTGAATTCGGTCTTGCGAAATAGCTTCGCCGCAGATAACCGTAATAGGGTCCCTCCTTTCAATTATCCACGAACGTCAAAAGGCTGGTAATGAAGTAAATTGACCGCGGAATAGAAATGCAACTGCAATCGCTTAGCATTGGAAAGGCATTAGGACCTGATGAGATACCTATAATATTCTACAAAATTTTATGCGAAGGAACTTACTCCCCAACTAGCAGCAATTTATCGTAGGTCACTGGAATGACGAACGGTATCCAGCGACTCGAAACAAACCGGAAGTCTCTCCCGTTTTCAAGAAGGGTCGTAGGACAGATTCTCTTAAATATAGGCCTATATCTTTGACGTCAGTCCGTTAGAGAGTTATGGAACATGGTTTATGCTAAAGAATTATACCTTTTTTGGAAAATAAAATCTGCTCTCTAAAAATCGACATGGATGACTCAAACAGAGATCTTGCGAAAGTCAGATCGCTCTGTTCCTTCATAAGGTTCCTAGCGCTGTAGAAAATGGCGCTCAGTTAGATTCTGTGTTCCTTGACTCCAGGAACGCATTTGACAGCGTCCCGCACTGCCATCTCGTGGGAAAGAAACGAGCTTACCGAGTATTGACCAGATTTGCGACTGGACTGAAGACTTCCTTACAAATAGAACTCAGCATGCCGCTTTTAACGGAATAAAATCTATAGTTGTAAAGATAATTTCCATAGTACCCAAGGGAAGCGCTGTAAGACAGATACTGTTCACAATCTATATAAATGATCTAGTAGAATGCTTCGGAAGCTCTTTAAGACAGATACTGTTTACAGTCTACATAAACGACCAAGTAGAAAGCTTCGGAAGCTCTTTAAAATTGTTTGCAGATGATGCAGTTGTCTACAAGAAAGTAGCAACACCAAATGACAGTATCAGTTTACAAAATGACCTACAGATGACTGATGAATGGTGCAGTCTGTGGCAGTTGACCCTGAACGCAGATACGGGTAAATGAAACGTATTGTGCATAGAAAAAAATCAAATAAATATACTACTGTACTAGTACCCATGGATGAAAAATCGCTTTGAACGATATCTACCGTAAAATGTCTTGAGCTAACTTAAGTGGAATGGCCACATGAAGCAAACAGCAGGAAACGAAGATGCCAGGCTGAGATTCATAGGTAGAATCTTAAGGAAACCCACGAAAGAAGTGGCTTACAAGCTACTTGTTAAACCAGTTCTTGAGTATTGTTCATCAAGACGGGACCCTTACCATGCAGGACTGAGAGAAGAGATAGAGAACATCCGTAGAGGAGCGGTCCATTTCGTCGCGGGTTCGTCTGTTCAGCGTGACAGCGTTGCATAGATGCTCAACAATCTGCAGTGGCAGACCCTACAAAAGAGGCATTGTTCACCGCGCAGAGGTTTACCACTGAAAATTCGAGAAAGTACTTTCTGGGAAGAATCGGACTTGCTTACAAGCACAAGTCCATCGCTGTAAGTCGCTCATACGCATCGACTTACACTTGCCCTTTTCTCACTCACCCATTCAGCCCAACTCGTTGTCATTATCTCTTTGTGCCTCCATGCATGTCTCTATTTCCCATCTCATAGCCACTGATTCCTTTCTTCGGTCCTACTAAAACTGTCTCCTGCCACTGTCACTGCCTCTCTCTTACTCTCTCTTACTACTACTATCTCGTTCATTTCTTCCCAATGCTTCTGTCTCTTCTCAACGTCTCCAACCCCTCTTCTTCATTGTCTCTCATTATCATGGGCTCTCATCCTCTTCCACTTTCTTCTTAACTTTATTCCTCCCCCACTGGCACTGTCTCCTTCACTCGGTTCCTAGAACTCTTCTGTCACTGTCAGTTATGTTCCACTGGCACTGTGTCCCCTTCTCTCTCTTCGCCCTCCCTATACCATAACCTCTACGTTCTTGCTTCGAGCATTATTACGTTTTCGTCTTTTTTCCACTGCCACTGTCTTCTTCTCTCTCAGCATTAAAAAGTGCGAATATGTTCGCATGCAGAAATATTTGGGAAAGCGTCTGAGGACACTATTTAAAGAACAGTCGCAGGCTGCACAGTATTCTTCATTAACTCAAGAACGACACGTTTTGCCTGGATAGGGGATCATCAGGTTACCTGAAAATACAAGGGGAGGACGACATTGCAATTAATTCACCGTGGTCCTGTTCTGGACTACCATAAAAGCTAATTAAGTTTCAAACATCAACCGAATAAAATGAAATAGAGAAACGTAATCTAATTCACGTCAAAAAATCAAAAATTTTCTGCCAAAAAGCATCCGTCAAAGAAAGTATGATACCGAATCAAACGTACTAAGAGGCAACATATAGACAAAAATTATTAATAATTAATAAATAAGAGCACCAGGATCACTAATGAAAAGGTGACGAAGGAGAAAGCGAAAAATGTGTATTACGTGATGGAGGCCACGATGGGCATAACAGCTCAGCACAAGACCTTGAGCGCAAACTGTAAACACAGCCGTACACAAGGACGACCCCTTCGTATTCACATAGTGCATACATGTCAGTGATAGGAGATGAAGCAAAATAATGGGCTAGTTGTAATTATACATCTACATCTACGTGACTACTCGGCTATTCACAATAAAGGGCCTGGCAGAGGGTTCAATTAAGCACCTTCAAGCTGTCTTTCTACCGCTCCACTCTATCGGCACGCGGGAAAAACAAGCACTTAAATTTACTTGTGCGAGCATTTATTTCTCTTATTTTATCGTGATGATCATTTCTCCCTATGTAGGTGGGTGCCAACAGAATGTTTTTGCAATCGCCGGCCGGGGTGGCCGAGCGGTTCTAGGCGCTACAGTCTGGAACCACGCGACCGCTACGGTCGCAGGTTCGAATCCTGCCTCGGGCATGGATGTGTGTGATGTCCTTAGGTTAGTTAGGTTTAAGTACTTCTAAGTTCTAGGGGACTGATGACCTCAGAAGTTAAGTCCCTTAGTGCTCAGAGCCATTTTTTCGCAATCGTAAGAGAAAACTGGTGACTGAAATTTCATGAAAGGATCTCGTCGCAACGAAAAACGCCTTTGTTTTAATGATTGCCATTCCAACTCACGTATCATGTCTGTTGCACTATATCCCCTATTTTGCGACAAAACGAGCTGCCCTTTTTGTATTTTTTCGATGTCATCAGTTGCACCTTCTAAGTGTTCAGCCAATTCATCGCAGTCTTTGGTTTTCTCTGCACACAACATTATTTACGTTATCGTTCCAATTTAGGTTATTTATGATTGTAATCCCTAAGTATTTAGTTGAAGTTACAGCCTCCAGATTTGTGTGACTTATTGCGTAATCGAAATTTAGCGGATTTCTTTTACTACTCATTTGAATAACTTCACACTTTTCTTTATTCAGGGTCAATTGCCGCTTTTCGCGCCATACAGATATCTTATCTAAATAATTTTGCAATTCGCTTTGGTCATCTGATGGCTTTACAAGACGGAAAATGACAGCATACTGCAAACAATCTAAGACGGCTACTCAGATTGTCTCCTATGTCGTTAATATAGATCAGGAACAATAGAGGGCCTATAACACTTCCTTGAGGAACTCCGTATATTACTTCTGTTTTACTTAATGACTTTCCGTCTGTTACTACGAACTGAGACCTTTCTGACAGGAAATCACGAATGCAGTCGCACAACTGAGGCGATATTCCATAGGCACACAGTTTGATTAGAAGACGCTTGTGAGGAACGGTGTCGAAAGCCTTCTGGAAATCTTAAAATATGGAATCAGTTTGACATCCTTCTCATTACTTCATGAGTATAAAGAGTTAGTTGTGTTTCGCAAGAACGATATTTTCTAAATCCGTGCTGATCATGTGTCAATGAATCTTTTCCCTCGAGGTACTTCATAATGTTTGAATACAGTATATGTTCCAAAACCGTACTGAAAATCACCGTTAATGATATGGGCCTGTAATTCAGCGGATTACTCCCACTTCTCTTTTTGGGTATTGGTGTGACGTGAGCAATTTTCAAGCCTTTAGGTACGGATCTTTTTGTGAGTGAGCGGTTGTATACAATTGCTAAATATGGAGCTATTGTATCAATTGTAGAGGGTATGTTGAACGAGGATGGAAACTGTCAGGATGCGCCATATTAAAAGTCATCTGGGTTTCCCAAGTGATTTATTATTTCCAGCTACAGTGCGCCTGTTCCTGTCGGTCTGCGTCCCCAGGTCCCACAATGATGAGGACACCACTTTGCTGTCTACGAAACGGCTGCGCGCGGAATGGCTGCCTCAGCGATCCGTGCAGTGCACTGCTGTATGTTGGACTTGTACGGCTGAGGAGTTGTGACGACATCAGGTTGCACCAGCAGTCGATTCAGCGGTCTTCGCCCCTGCCGCCTAAGTGCTGCCCACTGAGAGCTGCAAGGCACTCGCGGCATGCTTCCTCGTCAGCATGGCTAAGATTGCGGCTACAACAAGCGCCCGCAATCTGGCATCTGAATCTTCAACCATCGCCTCGAGATGCCTCCAGCGTGTGTTCGGAGCCAACAAGACTGCCTGCGGTAGCGAGCCATGGCTTGGCCCGCCTCTGGCTGGCTGGGGACACTGCGCTGGCCTCAGAGGGTCGAACAAGCGACCCGCCGTAGACTGGAACACTGACACCTCATCTGCTGCTGCGTGTAGCCGGTGATGTGACACACCCCACCATCCAGGAGAGCTGTCAAATTTGAATGCCTTGTTAGTGAACTGGCGCCTATTTATATGTGGCTGTGGGCCTCTGTTTCGATAACGTGCCGCTCCGTGTCACACCTGGGTTGGGCCACTGGGCCCCTTTCTGCCTATAACTTACACCATACAAACCGCTGCGTTTTCACATTTCAGTGGATCTATGGCCTTGGTGCCTCCATTGTACTTGGCAACCGCTGGTGGCGTAACTTATTGTCAACAGGCCCACGCCTGGCTGTAAATTGTGTGCTCAGAAATATTGTACCAAATCTAACCTTTTCCCATCTTAAACGGTGGTGCCGCTACATCTGCCCCCCTTCGGAAAGACCTAGTCCCTGGGTTTACCTGTAACCACTCTTAAACTTGTTTAGGTCGTCACAAAAAAATGGCTCTGAACACTATGGGACTTAACTTCTGAGGTCATCAGTCCCCTAGAACTTAGAACTACTTAAACCTAACTAACCTAAGGACAACACAC
The DNA here is from genome assembly GCF_023898315.1 of Schistocerca nitens. Lineage (NCBI taxonomy): Eukaryota > Metazoa > Arthropoda > Insecta > Orthoptera > Acrididae > Schistocerca > Schistocerca nitens. The sequence continues at coordinate 202,268,181 of NC_064618.1, read as the reverse complement.
ACATCCATGCCCGAGGCAGGATTCCAACCTGCGACCGTAGCGGTCGCGCGGTTCCTGACTGAAGCGCCTAGAACCGCTCGGCCACTCTGGCCGACACTGCTCAGAGACATTTGAATTTTAGTACAGTGATGGCGATATGTACTTAACAACTCAAAGTTATCTTTCAACAGATGTAGCGCCATGTGGTTCATCATCCTTGTCGGACAGGGGGCCAGATATCTCGTCTCCAAGGAAACAGAGTAATGGACAATCGTTGTCGAAATAGCGGGTTGTTTCAAAAATGGTTCAAATGGCTCTGAGCACTATGGGACTTAACATCTGTGGTCATCGGTCGAGCGGTTCCAGACTGTAGCTCCTAGAACCGCTCGGCCACCCCGGCCGGGGGGTCGTCACATACTTACGACATATCTACTACTGCTATGAGAGATGTGGTCTAGTCCTCTTAAAACACATGGCTTGAGACAAAACATAAAAATTCCTTACTGGATGACTACCCCACTTAATGCTCAATCAACCCCTTACCTACCCATCTGATGCTGGCAGTATCCAATCCACTTGGATGTGGACTACCGTCGGTTCCCTCTTAAACTGGAGCTCTGCCTGATCAGAATGAAAACAACACACAACGAAGTTAAGGCTGTGATGGCACTTGGTACAGAGGAGCTCAAAATGATCGTTACTTGTCGTTGCCATTCCCTATACTGAGCGACATGCTGCACAAGCTGTTCGGCTGATATGTGCCCCTCTTTCTCTGAAATGACTGGTTTGCGGATCTCAACAGACCTGAGTCCAGAGTTTGATTTAACAAGGGCCGATTCTGCCTCGACAAAAACTCTGAAGTTGCTTCTGGCCAGTACAGCTGTGGCTGTGTATCATTCAATTGCGTGAATCCTGAAATTGACACTCGCAGATGGAAGGTTGGTCCTATTATGTTACATGCAGTTCCACTGATTAAAATTCCGCTCCCCTCCACCTCTATACGTTTTGCTTCTGAAAATATTCCCTGCTCAAAAGAACTTGCTACTACTATCAAATTTTCGTAGACAGAGAAGATCCAACGCATGTCAACCCATTCCAAGCTCAATTCTGTCTCCGTCATGTCCCTTGGACAATCTATTTCTTCCCTCCTGGCTAAAAATAACTGCACTGTGCACATGTCCAGATTTGTGCTTATTACCCTGGCTGGACATACCATTACCTTTCCTCTGTGACAGCTCTGTAATTCCTCCATTGTCATCTCAGTGTACTGGCTGTTAACTGCCAAGATCAGCAATACCTCCTCAGTTCTTTACTTCTACCAACTTCCTCTACGATCCCCTATTCAGTGACCTGAGGACAGGGATCACCATCACCCTTCCTCCCTCTTCAAAAAGACTGCTGTACCTAGCAGGCTCACAATACTTGAAAACACCTACAACATATGAAAATAAAATGCCTAATTAATCTACACAAACCCAATTATACATAACAAGAGAACAATAATTACAAATATTCTACTAGTTTCTGGATCGCAAATCATACCGCACATCATGCTGTACTCTATCTTCCTGCTTTTCCCAGTGCTTAACACTTCTCTCCACTCCCTCTTTCTTCCTCTTCCCTACCTGTGACATGCCCAGAATCACATCTTGACAATCCTTAAATGGCCGCAACCGCCCAATGTGCACTATCGTGGTTGTAGTTGGCAGCTGAAGCTTAACATTAGCACGGGATGTGGTTTCAACTATTTGGTATGGTCCTTGATACCTCATGATGAACTTCTTCGTTTTCCATTTTTGCATATAGCGGCTGGACAGCATTACCCATTGCCCAACTCTAAACTGCGGTAAACTTCCTTTCTGATTCACTGAGTCTTTCTGCCTTTCCAAACCCTTCATATTTGCCTTTTGTACTCGTTTCCAAAGTCCTGAATTATTCTCGTCAGTTGAATTACAGATTCACCGGTCCTTTCTTTCTGTAGCTTCATTACATCAAATGGTGACGGCATTTTTCGCCCGTACACTACCTCAAATGGAGACAAACCTGTATTGGTATGCACTTTTGCATTGTGTGTGCATATAATATGCTTCAAATATTCGTCCCACAGACGGTGATGAGAATCCACGTAAAAACTCAGCATCTTCCCGATTGTTCTGTGTACCCGTTCTGTTCTTCCATTCGCCTGTGGATAAAACACATTCATCCTCAACTTCTTTAAGTTCAACAATTTACACAGTTCCTTCATTAAATCCGACATGAAGTTGGTCCCATGGTCAGTAATTATTCCTTCTGGTACACCAAACTTAAAAATCCAGTTATTTACTAACACTTGCGCCACCAATGCTGCCTGTTGATATGGCATAGCCACCATCTCCACATACCTCCAAGAATGGTCCATTATTGTCAGAACTGATCTGTTATCTGATGGTGTTCGACTGAAAGGTCCTAAGTCATCAATTCCCAACACAGAAAATGGACATGTCGCTTCCGCCAATCTTTTATTTGTATCTGTTTCCGACTCAAATCTGCTCTCTGCACACATGGTATACAATTCTTGACATACTGATCCAAATCCACTTTCCTACCTATCCACCAATACCTCTCTGCACTCTACAACTCGTCACTCTACACCCGCCATGACCAGATAACACATGATCATGTGCTTCCTTTAAAACCTCATCTCTCAGCATGGCTGGCCCTACTAACCTTGGCCATAATTACGTTTCTCTGCACAGAAAACCATCGTACATATTAAATTGTTGTGTCTGATACAATTTACAATCGTAGTCAGTCTCCTGTAATTTTTGCCATACTACTAGGTCTATGACTTCTATGACTTCTAGGCCTATGACTTCTACTTTTGCCACCTTTCAACCCAGTGCATTCGCATTACCATGCTTCTTCCCGGGCTTGTGCACCACCTCATAGTCGAATTCAATAAGCCCCACAGCCCACCTAGCGAGTCTAGTGGACGGACCCTTCAACTCCAACAGCCACTTCAACGCAGCATCGTCTGTCACTACCCAAAATTTTCTCCCAAATAAATAACATTTAAAACTTGTGATTACATAGATTACACTAAGCATCTCTCTCTTTGTTGTTGAGTAATTCCTCTCTGCTGCATTCTGCTGCCTAGATGCATAGGCTACAGGATGTTCTTTCCCATCAGTTTCCTGACCAAGAACACAACCTACTGCTTGATACAATGCATCGCATGCTAGAATAAATTCCTTTTCAAAATCTGGAAACACAAGAACCGGACTTGATTTTAACAACTCTTTCAGTATGTCAAACGCTTTCTGACACTCTTCTGTCCACTCAAATTTCACACCTTCACAATTGCGTCAAAGTCTGTGCTTAATATGCAAAACCCCTCATGAACTTTCAATATGAATTGCAAATTCTGATGAACGATTGCACTTCCTTAATTGTTTTTGGTTCCCGAAAGTCTCTTACAGCCCCTACTAACCTCATATTTGTTTGCACTCCATCCTTACTGATGATATGACGTAAAGATTTCACTTCTTCCAATACAAAATGACACTTCTCCGGGCTCAACGTTAGACGAGCTGCTCTTAACCTCATAAAGATTTCCCTTAATCGCTGTCTATGTTGCTCCATACTACATGAAAACACTATAATGTCATCCAAATAGACAAGACACTGCCGTGGTTTCAAACCCCTCAACACACTGTCTAGCAACCTCTGAAACGTTGCCGGAGCGTTTTTCAAATCGAATGGCATTCTAATATACTGGTAATGGCCTCCAGGAGTAGAGAAAGAAGTTTTTGGACAATCCTCTGGGTCCACCTCTAACTGGTGATAACCACTTGTCAAATTCATCGTAGAAAATTACTGACCTCTCATAAGTGATCCAAAGTCTCCGATATGTTTGGAATGGGGTATGCGTCCGTTACTGTCTTACTATTGAGGTATTGGTAATCACAGCAGAAGCTGTATTTCTTAGTTACATCCATAGATTTTTTAGGCACAATGACAATGCCCGCTCCCCAGCAACTGTTACTGTGCTCTATAATACCGTCCTACCCGCATGAACCATGGACCTTGCCGTGCCTCAGCGATACAGATGGCCGTACCGTAGGTGCAACCACAACGGAAGGGTATCTCTTGAGAGGCCAGACAAACGTGTGGTTCCTGAAGAGGGGCAGCAGCATTTTCAGTGGTTGCAGGGGCAACAGTCTGGATGATTAACTGATCTGGCCTTGCAACACTAACCAAAACAACCTTGCTGTGTTGGTACTGCGAACGGCTGAAAGCAAGGGGAAACTATAGCCGTAATTTTTCCCGAGGGCATGCACCTTTACTCTATGGTTAAATGATGATGGCGTCCTCTTGGGTAAAATATTCCGGAGGTAAAATAGTCCCCCATTCCGATCTCCGGACGGGGACTACTCAAGAGGACGTCGTTATCAGGAGAAAGAAAACTGGCGTTCTACGGATCGGAGCGTGGAATGTCAGATCCCTTAATCGGGCAGGTAGGTTAGAAAATTTAAAAAGGGAAATGGATACGTTAAAGTTAGATATAGTGGGAATTAGTGAAGTTCAGTGTCAGGAGGAACAAGACATTTGGTCAGGTGAAGACAGGGTTATAAATACAAAATCAAATAGGGATAATGCAGGAGTAGGTTTAATAATGAATAAAAAAATAGGAGTGCGGGTAAGCTAATACCAACAGCATAGTGAACGCATTATTGTGGCCAAGATAGACACGAAGCCCATGCCTACTACAGTAGTACAAGTTTATATGCCAACTAGCTCTGCAGATGATGAAGAAATTGATGAAATGTATGATGAGATAAAAGAAATTATTCAGGTAGAGAACGGAGACGAAACTTTAATAGTCAAGGGTGACTGGAATTCGAGAGTAGGAAAAGGTAGAGAAGGAAACATAGTGGGTGAATATGGATTAGGAGAGAGAAATGAAAGAGGAAGCCGTCTGGTAGAATTTTGCACAGAGCATAACTTAATCATAGCTAACACTTGGCTCAAGAATCATAAAAGAAGGTTGTATACATGGAAGAATCCTGGAGATACTAGAAGGTATCAGATAGATTATACAGTATAATGATAAGAGAGAGATTTAGGAACCAGGTTTTAAATTGTAAGACATTTCCAGGGGCAGATATGAACTCTGACCATAATCTATTGGTTAAGAACTGTAGACTGCAACTGAAGAAACTGCATAAAGGTGGGAATTTAAGGAGATGGGATCTGGAAAAAACTGACTAAACCAGAGGTTGTACAGAGTTTCAGGGAGTGCTTAAGGGAACAATTGACAGGAATGGGGGAAAGAAATAAAGTAGAAGAAGAATGGGTAGCTCTGATGAATGAAGTAGTGAAGGCAGCAGAGGATCAAGTAGGTAAAAAGACGAGGGCTAGTAGAAATCTTTGGGTAACAGAAGAACTATTGAATTTAATTGATGAAAGGAGAAAATATGAAAACGCAGTAAATGAAGCAGGCAAAAGGAAATACAAGCGTCTCAAAAACGAGATCGACAGGAAGTGCAAAATGACTAAGCAGGGATGGCTAGAGGACAAATGTAAGGATGTAGAGGCTTATCTCACTAGGGGTAAGATAGGTACTGCCTACAGAAAAATTAATGAGACCTTTGGAGAAAAGAGAGCCACTTGTATGAATATCAAGAGCTCAGATGGAAACCCAATTCTAAGCAAAGAAGGGAAAGCAGAAAGGTGGAAGGAATATATAGAGGGTCTACACAAGGGCGATGTACTTGAGGACAATATTATGGAAATGGAAGAGGGTGTAGATGAAGATGAAATGGGACATACGATACTGCGTGAAGAGTTTGACAGAGCACAGAAAGACCTGAGTCGAAACAAGGCCCCGGGAGTAGACAACATTCCATTGGAACTACTGACGGCGTTGGTAGAGCCAGTCCTCACAAAACTCTACCATCTGGTGAGCAAGATGTTTGAGACAGGCGAAATACGCTCAGACTTCAAGAAGAATATAATAATTCCAATCCCAAAGAAAGCAGGTGTTGACAGGTGTGAAAATTACCGAACTATCAGTTAGTAAGTCACAGCTGCAAAATACCAACGCGAATTCTTTACAGACGAATGCAAAATCTGGTAGAAGCTGACCTCGGCGAAGATCAGTTTGGATTCCGCAGAAATGTTGGAACATTTCTAAAGGTGGCAGGCGTAAAATACAGGGAGCGAAAGGCTATTTACAATTTGTACAGAAACCAGATGGCAGTAATAAGAGTCGAGGGGCATGAAAGGAAAGCAGGGGTTGGGAAGGGAGTGTGGCAGGATTGTAGCCTGTCCCCGATGTTATTCAGTCTGTATATTAAGCAAGCAGTGAAGGAAACAAAAGAAAAATTCGGAGTAGGTATTAAAGTCCATGGAGAAGAAGTAAAAACGTTGAGGTACGCCGATGACATTGTAATTCTGTCAGAGACAGCAAAGGACCTGGAAGAGCAGTTGAACAGATTGGACAGTGTCTTGAAAGGAGGATATAAGATGAACATCAACAAAAGCAAAACGAGGATAATGGAATGTAGTCAAATGAAATCGGGTGATGCTGAGGGAATTAGATTAGGAAATGAGACACTTAAAGCAGTAAAGGAGTTTTGCTATTTGGGGAGCAAAATAACTGATGATGGTCGAAGTAGAGACGATATAAAATGTAGACTGGCAATGGCAAGGAAATCGTTTCTGAAGAAAAGAAATTTGTTAATGTCGAGTATAGACTTAAGTGTCAGGAAGTCGTTTCTGAAAGTATTTGTATGGAGTGTAGCCATGTATGGAAGTGAAACATGGACGATAACTAGTTTGGACAAGAAGAGAATAGAAGCTTTAGAAATGTGGTGCTACAGAATAACGCTGAAGATTAGATGGGTAGATCACATAACTAATGAGGAGGTATTGAATAGAATTGGGGAGAAGAGGAGTTTGTGGCACAACGTGACAAGAAGAAGGGACCAGTTGGTAGGACATGTTCTGAGGCATCAAGGGATCACAAATTTAGCATTGGAGGACAGCGTGGAGGGTAAAAATCGTAGAGGGAGACCAAGAGATGAATGCACTAAGCAGATTCAGAAGGATGTAGGTTGCAGTAAGTACTGGGAGATGAAGAAGCTTGCACAGGATAGAGTAGCATGGAGAGCTGCATCACACCAGTCTCAGGACTGAAGACAACAACAAAAACATAATACCGTCCCCAATATGTTGATCAATGAAATCCTCCACAATCAGCTGCAAATACCTCGGTATTCTGTATGGTTTACAGTAAACAGGTACTTCATTCCCTGTTGGTATCCTATGTTGAAGTAATGGAGTTGCTCGTAAGCCGGCCGCTGTGGACGAACGGTTCTGGCACTTCAGCTTGGAACCGTGCTGCTGCTAGGATCACAGGATCGATTCGTGCCTCAGGCATGGATGTGTGTGATGTCCTTAGGCTGGTTAGGTTTAAGTAGTTCTATGTCTAGGAGACTGATGTTCTCAGACGTTAAGTCCCATAGTGCTTAGAGCCATTTCAACCATTTAGTTGCTGGTAACGGCCCTTGCAGGAAAAACGAATCCTTAAATTCCCGGAACAATCCTTCCATGAGCTCTTTTTCCTCTCTTTTCAAATGCTTAACTTTCTATCGGCAGTTAGTGGTTGATCGCTATGTCTACCTCTCGAACACCATTCTTCATTATCTGGTACATCCAAATTCGCTACTAAAACTCCTTTTCCTTAAATTCGTGTCTACAGCGCTAAAATTATTCACGTTTACGGGTACTATTAGTCCGTAGTTTTCCTCTTTTTTGCGTACAAGACTACGTTTCACAAAACAACCTAATGGATCGCAAAATTCGCTATCCTCCAATGGTTCAGTACCACATACCACAGGTAGATTTGACACCCACAGCCACTTCCCAGTGCCACTAGACAGACACTCATGCGAATAAAGCCTTAATGCTAATTTACGCAGTTCAATTGGTTTGTTCATTACGTTGGATGCCCGTCGCGACAGCTCTGCATCGACAACAGTTTCTCCTAGCTGAAGTAACATTCCACCAAGTTCCACAGTTCGTTGTCCAACGTCAATTTTGACATGATGTTGATGTAAGAAATCTACTCCTAGGACCATGTCGTAGCACTCGCTTACCCATGGTACTACCTCCAAGCATGCATCAAATCGGACTTTCCGTAAGCAAACGTCAACTGTCACTGACCCTAGAGGTGTGACCTCCTTATTTTGCACTCCACGCAACCTATATCGTGGTCGGTCTAACTTTCTTCGTCCCATTAAACTCTTAGTAGCCACTGACACTTGCGCCTCTGTGTCCAACAAAATCTTAAACTTTTTAGTTCCTATGGATCCTACTGATGAACATTCCACCTCTACATAAGTATCTGTAGCATTGACATTAAACAGGAGCTCCCTTAGGTGGGTCTTGGGCCCCGTCTGCCGTTTAACGATTGTCCACCTCTACTAACTCCACTTCTCCATCCTCCAGGCTGCTGATTTCCACCGCTTCCTCTATTCCTCGGTGACTGGGTACACTGCCTCTGCATGTGTCCCATACGACCACACCTATAACATTTTATACCCACTATAAATAGTGCTTGTCTATCATGTACCCCCATTGTCACGTCTATTTCTTCATATTGAATTGCCAGTTAAATGGCCGAATCATATCTTTTTGAGTCCCTTCACGCACTTTCCGTGACATATGCGCTGGTAGCCCCCTCAAAAATACATCAAGTGCCCTTTTCTCGGCGTCCTGCAACAGAACACCATTTGCTTCATCGCTCTGACCCAACCTGTAAGTATAATCGTTAATTTCTCTTATCCTGTCCGCAAATTTCTCTACCATCTCTCCCTGCCTATTCGTCATTGTACTCAACCTCTCCCTGAAGTACCGAGCGCTATTCTGTTTCATGTACCTCTGTAAAAGCCCCTCCTTCAACTGCTTAAACTCTCCTACCTTCCCTAAGGCCTCAGAACACCTTACATATGCTTTTGCTTCACCAGTTACTCTAATCTTGGCTACATGTAACAACTGTTCATCAGACCAATCATTCATCACAGCTGAAGTTCCCAAGTAATCCACAAACGAACGCACATCCTCAGATGTCTTTCCAGAAAACGGAATAATCAAACCCACGGCGGCTGGATCAGTCTCCTGCTGTGGCACCCTAGGCAAAAACGACTGATCCGATGCGGTTTCACGCTCACTTTTAGCTGTTAATTCACTTCTCAACTGCGTATTGTCCACTGTCAATTGTGCTACCTTTTCCAACAAAATCCGTACCGCTTCTGGATCCGACACACCTTGCGTCCCTGACTCTGCCATTGTGTTGCTTTCATTCCTAGTTAGCCCCGAAATAAAACATTTAAGTACATTTTAACCTGACTTCCTACTGCTCCATATCATCATACTCAGTATCATCATACACCAATAGAAAAGTAATCTAATGCCATGAAAAACATCTTATTGCCCCAAACACACTAACACTTATTCTGCCATAAAAATAATATACCTATGCAAAACATCTAAAATTGCCTGCCAGAACCATGCTTGAAACACAAACAAGAAAAAGAAAGAAAACGTCCAACACAAAAAAAAATGGTCAACACTCATCACATTTTGTGACTTTGATGCACGCGATGGGCTTGAATGTCGTACTGTACAGACGAGGCCCACTATTCTGACACGAAATGTAGAGTGTATGTTGGACGAGGATGGAAACTGTCAGGATGCGCCGTATTAAAACTCATCTGAGTTTCCCAAGTGATTTATTATTTCCAGCTATAGAGCCCCCATTCCTCTCGGTGTGCGTCGCCAGTTCCCCCATTACTGAGGACACCACTTCACTGTCTGTGAAACATCTTGGTGTGGAATAGCTGCCAGAGTGACCAGTGAAGCACACTGCTGTGTGTTGGCCTTGTACAGTTGCGGAGTTGTGACGATGTGAGGATGCACCGGCAGTCGTCATAGCGGTCTTCACCCCTGACGCCTCAGCGTCGCCCGCTGGTAGCTGCAAGGTGCCTGCAGCATGCTTCCTTGCAGGCATAGCTAAGAGTGTGACAACAACAAGCGCCCAAGATCCGGCATCCCAATCTGCAACCCTCGCCTCAGGATGCCTCTGGTGTGTATTGGGAGTCAACAAGACTGCCCGCAGCTGGCTGGGGACCTTGCGTTGGCCTCAGAGGGTCGAACCAGCAACCCGCCATGGACTGGAACACTGGCGCCCCATCTGCTGCTGCGTGTAGCCGGTGGTGTGACACACCCTGCCGTCCAGGAGAGCTGTCACACTTGAATGCCTTGTTAGTGAACCCGCGCCTATTTATACGTGGCTGTGCGCCTCTGTTTTGCTGAAGTGCCTCACTGAGTCATGTACTCATAACACTTGGGTTGGGCCAGTGGGTCCCTTCTGCCTGTAACTTGCGCCATGCAAACCGCTGTGTTTACTCTTTTCAACAGGCTATGGCCCAGTGGCCTCCATTGTATTTCACAACCGCTGGCAGCATAACTTACTGTCAACAGGCCCATGACAACAACATGAAGTTCCCTGAACCATTCTGATGATAACAGGAACACTTTATAGCATATTTCTCCGCACTACGTCACTTTATAAATTGCGTTTTCTCCTCACATCGGTTTTCACGTGCGTATTTTACATATACACATGGGGTAATTCTGAATCTCTGTAACCCGTAATCTGATAAAAGTACTAAGAAAGTTTTCAAGCTTGTCCAAGATCGTGATCTTGGGAATATATCGTCAGAATTACAACCTTTCGCAATGCTTAGCCATCTTGGAATTAGCGGCTCGGTTTTGGTACCCAAGACAATTTTCTTGAGGTGTTTTGTGACAATGGATAAAGTTATTCGAAAAAGAGTACTTTTAAATAAATGGATAGAGAATACACCGTTAAAATTTGAGCAGTTTTATGTGCTTACTTGTTATTTAGATTTCGCCACACATGGAATTTATGTGCGTATTGTACGTATGAAGAAGTATAACTTTCAACCTCTGTATCTCCGTATATTCAAGAAAAGTTTAAAAGTAGTTTGAGATTGATTTCGTATGAATATATTGTAAAAATTTTATCCATTTGCTGTGCATCGCCGTCTTGGAAGCCTCGGCTAGGTTTTGGTACCAAAAAATGGTAAATATACATTTTTAGGGATTTTCTCAGAAACAGCCCATGAGCTAAATGGTGACTCCATAAGCCCCTTATGGCGTACGGTAGACAACATATAATGCAAAAACAACCAGTTGATTTGCTCTTTTTCCCTTAAGTTGGAGGAGGTTTGTAGTATTTAAACTTTGATTCTGGATGGTTGGATAGTTACAGTAAAACGATCCTTCTGTTGAGTTCACAAATGGTCCATAGCCAAAGGGTTGTCCAGAATACTTGATTCCACCTTTCCATCACCAGCTGAACCCGAGATATGAATCCTAGAAAATACTCTTGTTGTAAGTGGCGTTTTTCAGTATATTGGTAGCTCAGACTGTCGCATATGAAAATATTTGGAAACAGTTACTGCCCAATTCTATTAATGCATTTTTCCTTAGCAGCTGTGGACTGGCGCCCTAGGTAGCACCAGTATGTTTTACGACATTACGATGTTTCATTTTATTACCCTCAAACCGACATAGTTCAATTTTTATTTTTTGAATCCCCTTGGTATCCATTCCCATAATTTTCTTCCCAATATATACATGCTGATGGAGATTGAGAGAGCTATTCCACCTGAACTCCTTGACAGAACACTACAATACTGATACTACAATATTTTCTTTCCCATTGTATATGCTGATTAAAATTTCATCTTTATGCAATTACATTTTCAGTATAGAGGAAACGCCGTCATCGCAGATGAAGAACAGATTTAGCACACAGCTGCTACAGAGAGTGGCTAACGTTGTGGGACTTTTTGGGTGAAGATCGTAACACAGCATATCCAGTCCATATGAATGTGCAACTTCTCAGCACCTTTCACACGTTCAGAAAGGGCAAATCATCGACGTGAGACACACAGGAGCATCATACTAACAGATCCCACAAACAGTCTACTGTAGTGCACTGACTGCAGAACGAATGGTGACGAGATTGAGCCAAGACAACAGTGTGCCAACAAGAACAGGCATGGCCCACCCTGAAGGAACTCGGTACTATAAATCGTAGAAATGTTCCACAGGTATTGTTAAGAGTCAGATGGCAACGGCTTTAATCCGTGCAGAGTTTTAGAGGTATTATAACCAGCATGAACCGTTGCAAGCAGATGACTGTTAGTTCCGTTGAGATCTCGAGCTGCTACACATCGTTTACCGCTGCCACTGCAACGGAGATTCGCTCTCTAAATGTGTGGTGAAAACACCATTTACTTTGTAATCTTACGTTCGTGACAATCTGAGTAGAACTGTGTACCGATTTCACATGTGTAAGTAGTGTCTGTGTTATGATTTCTATACATTGTCTAATCACATTAACGTGGCCACCCGCCATAAGTACTGCGTGAGACGTGGTACTTAGGAAAAGGCAGATTTCGGTATGTATGGGGCCTTACTCACTTCTTTTTCTTTTTTAAATCACATACATTTTATATGGAACCAATAACATATAATGTTGACAATAAGGAACCATTGTCAAATTTGACTGTCAAGACACTATCTAATTAAAATTTCTTTAGACAAATTGCATTCATGGCTGAAGGCCTTATTGACCAGAAAATCAAATTATTTGTCGGCTGAAGGCCCCAATAGTAATAACACAAAAAACAATTTGACAGCTGTAGGCCTAGATAGCAAATTCTTACTAAAATATTATAAAAAAAGGAAAAACATATTGAGAGGCAATATCTAATTAAAAATTCTTAAGACAAATTGCATTCATAGTTGAAGGGCTTGTTGACAATCATCACAATCAGACCAAATCAAGATAGAAGTGGGCCTCACACAGCGCTCCAAGGATCGACCTGGGAAAGTAGCTCAACTTCGAAAAGATTAGACAGGCAGCCAAGAGTTGTATCCACTTAACCGGATGGCAGCTCAAACTTGTGACAGTTTAAACGCCAACTGACACTCTTGCAACATCTACCTAACGTCTGATAACCAACACAATGATGGAATGACCCAGGCAAGGCGGAACCAGCGGACAGCACTGCGTCTTCTGTATCGAATGCTTAGAACATCCAGTAGCACAGTGACCGACTGCGGCCAAAGCAGCCCAAAAGAAACAAATATCCAAACCACAATCAGTCAGGCTTACCGGACAGCAGCAACAAGACAAGGAAACATACACTGCCGCGAAAATACGCTAACCTCCATGGCAGGTAACTGGAGCGTTAGCGGCCACTAGGCAGAAAAATACCGCTGGTTGAACTTAACCAATAAACACAAGGAATTCAATGATTAATAATAAAAGGTGGTCGATGGCTAATTAATTTCGCCAACTCCAAACACTCCACCTGTTGCTCTTCGTCTCAGCGACCCTGCGAGCAGCAACGCGTGAACAAATGGCGTAATCTCAAAATAGTGGAGGTTTCACTATTGGGTTAAAGTTCACTTAACTCAAACGCCCTAGGTCCGGTGGAGAACGAGGATGTTGCCCTCGCAACTACAGCCCCTCGATCCTGCAGTGCCTGCATGCCGCCAGTGGTCCCAGCATGTCCTTGCCCTGCCGGACCTCACTGCTACTCTGTCCCAACCAAACTCCCCGACACACTCCGACCCGGAAAACACTTGACGTCCCTCCAAAGATGGTACCACTGTACTAGATACCGATAACCGCTGCTGCTGCTACTCGCGGACACATAACGCTAGCAAACGTAGTGACGCCAGTAAACACAAGAAGCAAACGAGACGCCGCTCTCCCTATTACACGATGCAAACCTACCAACGGCTGCAAAGCGAGCCGCAACAAAACTTCACTGCGCCTTTTACACTTGGTATTAGTATGTTAGCTTCTATAAGTCCTGTGTCCTGTATTGATATACACTCCTGGAAATTGAAATAAGAACACCGTGAATTCATTGTCCCAGGAAGGGGAAACTTTATTGACACATTCCTGGGGTCAGATACATCACATGAGCACACTGACAGAGCCACAGGCACATAGACACAGGCAACAGAGCATGCACAATGTCGGCACTAGTACAGTGTATATCCACCTTTCGCAGCAATGCAGGCTGCTATTCTCCCATGGAGACGATCGTAGAGATGCTGGATGTAGTCCTGTGGAACGGCTTGCCATGCCATTTCCACCTGGCGCCTCAGTTGGACCAGCGTTCGTGCTGGACGTGAAGACCGCGTGAGACGACGCTTCATCCAGTCCCAAACATGCTCAATGGGGGACAGATCCGGAGATCTTGCTGGCCAGGTTAGTTGACTTACACCTTCTAGAGCACGTTGGGTGGCACGGGATACATGCGGACGTGCATTGTCCTGTTGGAACAGCAAGTTCCCTTGCCGGTCTAGGAATGGTAGAACGATGGGTTCGATGACGGTTTGGATGTACCGTGCACTATTCAGTGTCCCCTCGACGATCACCAGTGGTGAACGGCCAGTGTAGGAGATCGCTCCCCACACCATGATGCCTGGTGTTGGCCCTGTGTGCCTCGGTCGTATGCAGTCCTGATTGTGGCGCTCACCTGCACGGCGCCAAACACGCATACGACCATCATTGGCACCAAGGCAGAAGCGACTCTCATCGCTGAAGACGACACGTCTCCATTCGTCCCTCCATTCACGCCTGTCGCGACACCACTGGAGGCGGGCTGCACGATGTTGGGGCGTGAGCGGAAGACGGCCTAACGGTGTGCGGGACCGTAGCCCAGCTTCATGGAGACGGTTGCGAATGGTCCTCGCCGATACCCCAGGAGCAACAGTGTCCCTAATTTGCTGGGAAGTGGCGGTGTGGGCCCCTACGGTACTGCGTAGGATCCTACGGTCTTGGCGTGCATCCGTGCGTCGCTGCGGTCCGGTCCCAGGTCGACGGGCACGTGCACCTTCCGCCGACCACTGGCGACAACATCGATGTACTGTGGAGACCTCACGCCCCACGTGTTGAGCAATTCGGCGGTACGTCCACCCGGCCTCCCGCATGCCCACTATACGCCCTCGCTCAAAGTCCGTCAACTGCACATACGGTTCACGTCCACGCTGTCGCGGCATGCTACCAGTGTTAAAGACTGCGATGGAGCTCCGTATGCCACGGCAAACTGGCTGACACTGACGGCGGCGGTGCACAAATGCTGCGCAGCTAGCGCCATTCGACGGCCAACACCGCGGTTCCTGGTGTGTCCGCTGTGCTGTGCGTGTGATCATTGCTTGTACAGCTCTCTCGCAGTGTCCGGAGCAAGTATGGTGGGTCTGACACACCGGTGTCAATGTGTTCTTTTTTCCATTTCCAGGAGTGTACATGACATTCGCTACACGTTATTTAAGTAATGACAAATGTGATGTTGTGGCTTAAACCATTTTAAACTGTATCCATGAAGATGGTCCATAACTGAAACTGGCCGATATTTGGGTTTAAAATGAAAGCAACTGATGGTCAAATATGCATTTTATTCATAAATAAGTACGTTTTGCAGCACGGACCGCTGCGAGACGTGCAGGAAGAGCGTTGATGAGCTACTGGAAGGCTGCCGACAGAAATGTGGAGACATGACGACTCCAGCACCATGCTATGTTTCTCAGTTGAAGATCCATAGCGTGGACAGCCGATCGAAATGTTCCCACAGATTCTGGACTGTATTTAAACCCAAGGAGTCTGGCGTCCAGGGGAGCACAGTAAACTATCCTCTCCGATCCATGCACGTACATTGCGATCTGTGTGACATGTTGCATTGTCCTGCTGGTAGATGCCATCATGCTGAGGAAAAATGAACTCCATGTAGTGATTGACATGGGCCACAAGAATAAATGTGTTTTGTTAGATCCAAAGTAGCCCCTGAGGCCGGCAACCCATATTACCCCACAGAGGACGAGGTTGTTGATAATCAAGACGTACCAAAAGCACCATGGTAAACACTGGCTATTTACATACAAGATAATGGAAACAGACATTCCGAGAACTACTCCCTACAAGGGAAGCTCGGGCCATAGCCTACAGGCAGTATCACTACGCAAAAACCTGACTGGCTGGAGACAGCTATTTAGGGGCTAGAATCAGCTCTGAAATTCAGTTCACTCCAGATGCCGACCTCGTGTACTTCGACCACTGACTCTTACTAATATGTATCTGTTACCACGAAACTTTTTGGAAAATTGGAAGTCAACTTTTGTTTGCCTCAATTAGGAGGCTTTAACTGGCATCGTTATTGTTACCATTCGTTTGTTGTTCAGTCATCAATCTTCGGAACTTACATCAATAAAAGTTGTCTTTGTGAAAAATTGCGAACTGTCAGTCACAACAAGATGCGTACTTATGTCGATCCGTTGTGGCTTGCAGAACGACGATATCACCCAGGGCATGCACATCTTAGATGGAACATAAAACGTGATGCATCTGCAAAGGCCACCTGTCGCCGCTCAGTGGACCTCCAGTTTCGGTATTTGGCGTTTAAATTCCAGCCTTCGTCACCAGTGAACAGCAGTCAGCACGGGAGCAATAACCAAGTGCGTGACGCGGAGGCCCGTAAGCATCAACGTACATAGCCGCATGATTCATCTGGGCGGTCAGTTACTCAACAGGGGTACGTCTATTCATCCGTATACATCACAGTGTTTGTTCACCCCTGTCATCTATGCCCCGGGGTGCACCACACTTGCCTCGGAACTGGTTTTTGATATGGCCGTTTGCCATAACGCTATACTTTAACCACGGCTACACGTGAACAGTTTACAAACATAGCCGTTTCGGAAATGCTTTGACCCTTGGCATGAACGCCAACGATATTGCCCTTTTGAACGTCAGATAAATAACTCCGTTTCGGCATTACGACAACGACTTCACAGCTTTCCGCCTGCCCGCAACATGCTTTATATACCCTCCACTGCTAGTGCTGCCACTTGTCGTCTGTGAGTGGTTATTTTACTTTGACATCGAACGCAAGCGGTGGTCCCATTAATGTGTCTGGCACTTGTGCCACCTGAAAATATTATATAATTAAAGGTGGTACAAAGGTCAAAGTGCTACCGTTTTCAAGAACGAACTCTTTTTGCAATATAGCATGAAAAACGTGTCTGATCAGCTGTAGAAGGTTACGTAATGTAAACCGTCAGATTTCGCGGAGAGCGATGTCTTTGAGAAAGAGCTTGGAGCCAGCATTCGACAAAGTACTCAAGCTCAGTATCATTGAACTGTACTCCGCTCATCATAAGACTAAACCTGATGTAAACATAACGCCATGTATTCTTCCGCATCTGCTTGAATCTCATTGGATTTCGTTTCACTAGAGCAAAAGCCAAACTGTGGCCAGTATTGTCAAGTACGATCATAAGGATAGGTTTTACGCTGTGTTACACGGACATAGACTGAGCGATAATGCGGGACAAAAGCGTTACCGGCGCATTGAACTTGCGCAGCACTGGCCAGCCAGTGGTCCAACTAACCTACAATGATGTGGCCAGTTCCAGTTCAGGCGTAAAAAACAGACGAACAAAGAAACAATATAGCTTCGAATGATAAACAAATAAGGATAAAATGTTCTCGTTCTCACCTGACATAGTATTTTAATTACAATCAAGAGTGATGAAAATTTCTAACTTAAACACAGGGTAATTTTTCTGATCGAGCTGTGTGATGCAATTGCATACTGAAGGGATTCACGGTGCTACTGAATATTGAAGCCTCTGAAGGTATTAATTACAGTCAGTCGTCTGGTAATCTCTTAGCTCCTTCCTTATCGGAATACGAGTAATACATTTCAGTTCTGGAAGTGTCGTCTGCTACGTTGATAACGAGCCTATCAGCAACATAATGCACGAAGCCAATCAGGCGCCACATTTTCTCCTTTTCTTTTATAACGAGCAGTTCTGTATCCCGCCAGGGTTCGGCAGTGACATGCGAAAGAGCTGCGTGCGTTAGTTCCAGTACGTCTGATAGCTTAACGGTCTTGTTAATTCTCGGGCCAGATCCCGTAACTTGGTTCCAGATCAATTCTTCTGGGTTCATGTTGTAATGGTACAGAGGCAAAAGTAAAAATGCAGCATTTGTATGGTGTGTTCAACGCTGTGAAAATTATTCTCATGTTTCTACGACACTTATCTACATCTGTAGTATCAAACGATGGACGTAGTCCAATTAAAGATTATTTGGTTTTTCATTTTTCCCTTAAAATGAATGTTATGTTTTCTTAATTTAAGCAACTTTTATTAACAGTCTGTCTTATTGTTGTTGTTGTGGTCTTCAGTCGAGAGACTGGTTTGATGCAGCTCTCCATGCTATTCTATCCTGTGCAGGCTTCTTCATCTCCCAATACCTACTGCAACCTACATCCTTCTGAATCTGCTTAGTGTATTCATCTCTTGGTCTCCCTCTACAATTTCTACCCTCCACGCTGCCCTCCAATACTAAATTGGTGATCCCTTGACGCCTCAGAACATGTCCTACCAACCGATCCCTTCTTCTAGACGTGGCACAAATTTCTCTTCTCTCCAGTTCTGCTCAATACCTCCTCGTTAGTTATGTGATCTACCCATCTAATCTTCAGCATTCTTCTGTAGCACCACATTTCGAAAGATTCTATTCTTTTCTTCTCCAAAATATTTATCGTCCATGTTTCACTCCCATACATGGCTACACTCCATACAAATACTTTCAGAAACGACTTCCTGACACTTAAATCTATACTCGATGTTAACAAATTTCTCTTCTTCAGAAACGCTTTCCTTGCCGTTGATAGTCTACATTTCACGTTCTCTCTACTTCGACCATTATCAGTTATTTTGCTCCCTAAATAGCAAAACTCATCTACTACTTTAAATGTCTCATTTCCTAATCTAATTCCCTCAGCATCACTAAACTTAATCGGCTACATTCCATTATCCTCGTTTTGCTCTTGTTGGTGTTCATCTTATATCCTCTTTTCGGGGCGCTGATGACCTCGATGTTGAGCGCCCATAAACCCCAACACACACACACTCCTCTTTTCGAGACACTGTCCACTTCGTTCAATTGCTCTTCCACGTCCTTTGCTGTCTCTCACAGAATTACACTGTCATCGGCGAACCTCAAAGTTTTTATTTCTTCTCGATGGATTTTAATTCCTAATCCGAATTTTTCTTTTGTTTTCTTTACTGCTGGCTTAATATACAGATTGAATAACATCGGGCACATGCTGTCACCCTATCCCACTCCCTTCCCAACCACTGCTTGCCTTTTATGTCCCTCGACTCTAATAACTGCCATCTGGTTTCTGTACAAATTGCGAAAAGCCTTTTGCTCCCCGTATTTTACCCCTGCCACCATCAGAATTTGAAAGAGAGTATTCCAGTCAACATTGTCAAAAGCTTTCTCTAAGTCTACAAATGCTAGAAACGTAGGTTTGCCTTTCCTTTATCTTCTAAGAAAAGTCGTAGGGTCAGTATTGCCTCGTGTGATCCAAAATTTCCACGGAATTCCAAACTGATCTTCCCCGAGGTCGTCTTTTACCAGTTTTTCCATTCGTATGTAAAGAATTCGTGTTAGCATTTTGCAGCCGTGACTTATTAAACTAATAGTTCGGTAATTTTCACATCTGCCAACACCTGCTTTCTTTGGGATTAAAATTATTGTCTTCTTCTTGACGTCTGAGGATATTTCGCCTGTCTCATAAATCTTGCTCACCAGATGGCAGTCTTTCATAAAATATCGATAGTTAAGAATTTCTATTTGAAATGAAAACAGGTATTTTGTGTGGAATATATAATTAGAAACAAGAAGACGTGCATTATTCATAAGAAATGATGAATTTTTCAATTACGAGATGTAGATATTTCAAACTGAACGGGAGAAAAACATGGCTCAGTCCAGATTTGAACTAGCGAACTACGAACTGCAGTATGTCACCAGTGACATGTTTTTCATTCTTAGCTTTGCATTCGAGAATACTAAAATCGGAAAATATTATTACCATTCTAAATATTGTAACTTTAGGCAAGTTATTATTTGTAATAGTTGACAGAGGATTTAAGATAGAACAGTGATGGAGTAAACAAATAATAGTTCGATCGCTGTTATTAATGACCCATAACATTGCAACTAATTGTTATCACATTTTGATCTATCGTGATTGCTACTCAATTTATTTACCGAAAAAAGTGAAAGTGAAAGTCTTACCATCTCAAGGTTTGCGTTGTAGG
Source organism: Schistocerca nitens (assembly GCF_023898315.1). Lineage (NCBI taxonomy): Eukaryota > Metazoa > Arthropoda > Insecta > Orthoptera > Acrididae > Schistocerca > Schistocerca nitens. Next base: position 202,247,925 of record NC_064618.1, on the reverse strand, counting down.
AAGTGTGATCGTGTTTGGGTTGTCGGAAGGGCGGTGGACAATGATCTCACACAGCTTCTTCACGTCTCTGACAAATCAACATACGCCAAGCTACGTGATGCTACCCCGAGGCATTGATCCATAGGCAGCCATGGCTCACAAATTTTCAGTGTCATGTCTCCGAAATGTGTATCCGCGGATTGATGATTTCAGAGAGGCCGTAATGGCGGGTAAGTAAAGACCACACCACTTTGATGAAGCTTCGACGCAGTTTTGAGTAGCCCAACAATTTTAAATCTGTGGCGAATGTTCAAATGTGTGAATTCCTAAGAGACCAAACTGCTAAGGTCATCGGCCCCTAGGCTTACACATTACTTAAACTAACTTAAGGTAAGAACAACACTCACACGCATGCCCGAGAGAGGACTCGAACCTCCGGCGGGAGGGGCCGCACAATCCGTGACACGGCGCCTCAAACCGCGCGGCCACCACGCGCGGCAAATCCGTGGCCATCTACAAATCGTCTACACGTTCACAGCCTCGTCACTGTCTGTCATCCCTCTGCTGTTGCGCACGTCACCACGGTGCGCGCCAATAATACAGTGGACTGACTGATTTCTGCGGGATTAATTTTACTGTTAATTAATTGTTTTCTAAGCCCCTAGAGTAGAGCAGTCATTAGAAGTTAAAGAAATAATTTAGAATTAATACACGTTTAAAAAGTAATACATTTTACAAGTTTAAGAAAGTATCTCTATTTCCAGCCTTGCATGTTGTTTTAAGATTAATCGATTGACAGTTTTACCGAAAGAAATTTTGAAAAAAAATTATTATGAATACGTGTGACTGTAGTTGTACCATTACCGGGTGCAGCTGTAAACTGAGTGCCTGGGAGACGAGAGCATGTGGGATCCAGTCCCATTAGGACCTGCCTTTAATGTACCGTACATATGTTACACTACTGGCCATTAAAATTGCTACACCACGAAGATGCCGTGCTACAGACGCGAAATTCAACCGACAGGAAGAAGATGCTGTGATATGCAAATGATTAGCTTTTCAGAGCACTCACACAAGGTTGGCGACACCTACAACGTGCTGACATGAGGAAAGTTTCCAACCGATTTCTCATACACAAACAGCAGTTGACCGGTGTTGCCTGTTAAAACGTTGTTGTGATGCCTCGTGTAAGGAGGAGAAATGCATACCATCACGTTCCTGACTTTGATAAGGGTCGGATTGTAGCCTATCGCGATTGCGGTTTATCATATCACGACATTGCTGCTCGTGTTGGTCGAGATGCAATGACTGTTAGCACAATATGGAATCGGTGGGTTCAGGAGTGTAATACGGAACGCCGTGCTGGATCCCAACGGCCTCGTATCACTAGCAGTCGAGATGACAAACAACCGCATGACTGTAACGGATTGTGCAGCCACGTCTCGAACCCTGAGTCAACAGATAGGGACGTTTGCAAGACAACAACCATCTGCACGAACAGTTCGACGACGTTTGCAGCAGCATGGACTATCAGCACGGAGACCATGGCTGCGGTTACCCTTGACGCTGCATCACAGACAGGAGAGCCAGCGATGGTATACTCAACGACGAACCTGGTTGCACGAATGGCAAAACGTCATTTTTTCGGATGAATCCAGGTTCTGTTTACATCATAATAATGGTCGCATCCGTGTTTGACGACATCGCGGTGAACGCACATTGGAAGCGTGTATTCGTCATCGCTATACTGGCGTATCACCCGGCGTGATGGTATGGGTTACGATAGATTACACGTCTCAGTCACCACCTCTTGTTCGCATTGCCAGCACTTTGAACAGTTGGCGTTACATTTCAGATGTGTTACGACCCGTGGCTCTACCCTTCATTCGATCCCTGCGAAACCCTACATTTCAGCAGGATAATGCACGACCTCATGTTGCAGGTCCTGTACGGGCCTTTCTGGACACAGAAAATGTTCGACTGCTGCCCTGGCCAGCACATTCTCCAGATCTCTCACCAATTGAAAACGTCTGGTCAATAGTGGCCGAGCAACTGGATCGTCACAATACGCCAGTCACTACTCTTGATGAACTGTGGTATCGTGTTGAAGCTGCATGGGCAGCTGTACCTGTACACGCCATCCAAGCTCTGTTTTACTCAATGTCCAGGCGTATCAAGGCCGTTATTACGGCCAGAGGTGGTTGTTCTGTGTACTGATTTCTCAGGATCTATGCACCCAAATTGCGTGAAAATGTAATCACATTTCAGTTCTAGTATACTTGCCCAGCGGATACCCGTTTATCATCTGCATTTCTTCTTGGTGTAGCAATTTTAATGGCCAGTAGTGTAGGAATGTGTAGAGTTGCCAAAACGACACATGGTTTAGATTTCACGTTGAGCTGTACCTGCCTTTTGTCCGGTTGGCTAACTGGATTAAATTAGGGACACGCAGGTTGCCGAATTGGAGTCCAACTGGAAGACTTGTACCTAGCCATTGTCCCACACTAAAACCCTCGTAGTTACTTGCCTAGAATGGTTAGATCGAGTATTTGCAGTGACGCCTGGACGGTTGTTTAATTCACACAATCCTCTGAGAACAACATGACTTCAGTGGCTGTTCTTATTTAGTCTGCTGCTTTAAAACTGTGGCATGTTATTACGATATACTGTTCTGCAGTCTCATTGAAAGAGTGTTTGTGTTGTGAGTGTGTGTGCAAGTTGCATTTTGTTCTGAAAGATGGGTTGTGAAACACATATTTTGAAAAGAAAGTTTCGTCTATTTGGTGGGGAAAGCGAGAGTTACTGGCAGTCGTTAGTATCCTCCTATGTGTGATTCGTTTTATCCAAGAACGGACTGTTTCGAGTGGACTTTGCTTCAATTATCAAAAGAGACTGGATAGTATATTAGGTACATTCGGCGGCGGAATGGAATATCAGTGTTTTACGAGTAACTACAGCCAACAGTGATCCATGGGCCTGATTCGAATACTTGCTTAAGCTCGCGGGCTGCCTCGTCACGTGACGAGACAACAGGGCTCGTAGCGCATAAAGTAAGACAATTTTAACGGGGCAACGCACCAACATGAATGGCACCATTTTCCCGACATACCAAGCCAACAAACTATTCATAAGAACTTGTCAAAGTCACGTTTTTTACAGGTAATCCATTTTACACTCACCCCATCGTCAGATATTTGCATTTATTTGCGTATCGTGAGAACTGTTTCTTTACCTTCGACGTTATACGACAGCCGTCTTACAATCTTCTGCAGTTTATTTCTGTAGCGCCGTTACTAAAGCAACAATGTTCACAATTGATGAATAAACGTAAATAACTGAAGATGCAGTGCCAAGCATCTTGAAATGTCATCATGAAAAAAGAAATAGCTATAGAAGCGGAAAAAGAAATAGCTACAAAAGTAACTGCTTGCAGCTAATTCATTATAAATTACTTTAGGTTTGAACTGTTGCTGTATTCTAATACGTCCACAATGGACAAGAGTAACTTACTAATGATAATACGACAAAGAATAGAAAAAAATACGGTTATGATAGCAGTCTCAGTCGACAAGCAGTTAGGAAGGCCTTTGCGAATTCTGGCCACACGCAAGTCATTGGAGCGTTTGAAATTTAAATTAGCAAGCATTTACTAAATATTTGTTCGAAAATACGTTTGGCAAGCGGCTGCATCCGAGTGGGTAGTTTCTATGTCACTAAATAAATTAAGTCATCATTTATTTGTTCACTTTCAAAATGTTTAAACTTGTGAATACATGGAACTTTACGTATTACGGTTATATTATACAGAAGCAAAACTGGAAAAATGCGAGTATCAGAATGAGAAATATCCGAAAATACGCCATAATCCCACGCATGGTACAGAGCCAGAGAAAGAACGATGCTGAGTGTTCAGCAATATGTTATGCTGCTGCTTGTCGCGTTCATATCGACGTACTGGACCTGATGAAAAGTTACACTAAGCAGGGAATTTCGAGATGCAGTACATCCCCTACTGCTGGGATCATGGAAGTGGGAAGGCATTGGCAATGTCAACAAAACTGATTTGATTACTACTGAATGGAGCCCGAATCTTACCCGTACGTGGCATCAATAGTAATGACTAAGTTAATTTATGGTATATTCCAGCAGGATAATGAATGACCCCACACTGCAGAGGAGGAATCTTGACTGGCCTGCCCCAACGCCTCATTTGCTACCTGTAGAGTGTGTCTGGAATGCAACGGGAAGAACTTTCATACCAGTCCCCAGTCAGCAATCTTCAGGAAAACACAGACATAGCATGTCTTTCAGGCAGGATGAAAAATGCCGCATGGTGACGTCTGCTGTTCGTTTGCATGTCACATCCAATACACTAGTGTATTCTTTCGAGTGGGGATTTCATCTCATACTGATGGTCATGGGCACCGAATAGAATAAAAGTTTAACCATAAATACACGTTATGTGATGAACATTTCCATGAAGTTTGCTAATGTTTGGACTGGTGCTTTATGGTGCAACACTTTCCTTGTCTGTCGGTGTATGTTTCTAACTTATTGAGTACATAAATCATTCCATAAATATTCGTATTCCTTTTCTGATCAGAATTTCTTAGTACTCACAGTTCATTCATACCTTCCAAAACATCTCTCCTGGTTTCCTTCAAGTCTAGCTGGTTCTCGTGGCTAAGTTTCGATTGGTTCTGAGCGCTTTCTGCCTTCAACACGCTCCAGCTTTCACATGCTTCAGTCTGGATCCGCGCGACTGCTACGGTCGCAGGTTTGAATCCTACCTCGGGCATGGATGTGTGTGATGTCCTTACGTTAGTTAGGTTTAAGTAGTTCTAAGTTCTAGGGGACTAATGAACACAGATGTTAAGTCCCATAGTGCTCAGATCAATTTGAACCGTTTGAACTAATTTCGTATGTCACGTTACTACGCAAATGGTGGTTACTACTGTGTTAAACCCTAAGATTATTGTAAGATTACGCTCGTAGATATGACCTGTAAGGGAGAAGGAACTTAAACAAGTGAGAATTCCTTGAAATAACTATGAACTATGTTAACTGGATCCTGAAGTGTATCGACTTGTGCTTTTGTTCTTAAGTGTTGTTTTAAGGAGAGACGAAGTTTTTACGTAATTGACTTAGTTTGCTTATTTTGAGCGCTAAGGGGCAATCTGTGATAATACACTAGAGAAAATAAACTTCTTTGCCAACATCGCTAATAATAATATTAATTCTCAATAGCCGATTTCGGTAATCAGTGTTACCATCTTCAGATCTCGACGGACAGAAAGACGCAATAACCTATCCGTCGAGATCTGAAGACGGTAACACTGATTACCGAAACCGGTTATGGAGAATAAAGGTTATTATTAGCGATCTTGGCAAAGAAGTTTATCTTCTCTAATGTATTAAGTAATCAAATTTTGTGCTTAGCAAAGGGAAGTGTAGACTGAAGATGATTGTAAGAACTGTTTGGGCATTTCACGTGTTGTGTGTGTGAACTAAAATTAATATGCACGCTCTGTGAAAATAAACATGGAACGGGGGTTTACCGTTTGACTGTGTTAACCCTGTTTTTTCCTAACATCCTTCCATGACTCCCGAGACTTTCAGCACGTCGAAAACTGTCAACAGTGGACTCCTAGAGCAGAACTTCTACACCCGTCAATTGAATTTGATGTTTACTCCACTTTTTAGTTACTCCATTGCTAAGATCGTCAATTTTCTCTTGGTGTAGCGGCGGTCGCAGACCTTATTGCAGGGTCAGAGAGGCCATGTCATCCAAAGGTACGTCTTCTCCGACTTCTCTCTCGTCTTTGACCGAACTCACCGGTGACAAGAAAAGACGACGCAGTTACTGACAGCCTAGTACATCAGTATTTATGAAATATGTTTAAAGTGCCAGGACTGTGTGTCTAATGAAATCATATCTCACAGTCGTCTGTCAGCATAATTAAGTATAAAATCAAACATGATAATTGAAGTGTAGGATGGATGAGAGTGCATGCGTTGCGTATATTGAAGTTACACTTACCTGCAACAGGTAGGAGCTAATTTGGGTGTGGTTCAAAATAGACAGAAAGATAACGTGTAAATAGTAGCTTGTACAAGGGGGTGTCTTCGCAGATGGATGAAGATAACCCTATGAATATAAAGAGTGGTGGATATGCCAGCGCTTATACGGGTGTTTACAGTCTCTCCGCAGTGCCGTATGATTGTTAGCCGCAGTGAATATACCGAAATGAAACTCAGTGAAATACAAGTTATTAATTTATTGAATATTCATTGTTGAATAGACAATTCAGTTCGTCTAATCATGTTTCCAAACACAAGTTGTAACATTTCTTCTGTAACAGAAGCGGTGAAAGTGGATATTGCAGTTTTCAATTCATCGATGGATTTTGGACGGTTGTTATAGACAGTTGCTTTCGCTGCACCCCAGAGGAAAAAGTCAGGTGGTGTTAGGTCAGACGAACGTGGAGGCCAAAATCCCTGTGAAATATTGCGATCACCAAAAACATCAGCAAGCAGTGACATTGAAACGCGAGCTGTATGCGCGGTTACACTATCTTGTTGAAAATAAACGTTCAGTATTTCACTTAACACAAGTTCTATGAATGGGTACAGAATATTACTGCAGTATCGTTGTGCGTTTATTGTCTCGTTGAAAAATATGGGACCCCCAATCCGACGTCTAGAAATTGCAATCCAAACTCGTATCTTCACAGAATGAAGTGGTTCCTCATGAATACACAATGGCTTTGCAGTACTCCACATACGAGAATTTTGCGAGTTCATGTAGCCGGATAAATGAAACCAAGCCTCTTCAGTGAAAAACGTTTCATTAAGAATATCCCTTCCATTATGTTGAACGAAATTTTTGAAACGTTGACAATAATGCAGGCTCTTACCATGGTCAGTATTTTTCAGTTCATGCACGACTGTCACTTTATATGGGAACAGTTCTAATTTTCTCCGTACAGCTGTGTGGGCCGTTCCCACGGTAACATCGATTTCCTGGATAAGTTTTCTTACTGACATGTTCGGCCTCATGGACATTTTATCGGAAATATCGAGTAGTTTATCCTCAGACAAAACGCTAGGACGACCACTTCTCGGTGCATCTGTCACTGAACCCGTACTTCGAAATGTGTTAATCGAATCTCGCCCAGTATCGTGATCTACAAGAGTGTTGTCTCCGGGAAAACCGAATTAAATGTTTGACGAACTGAAACTGTGTATTTACCACCAGCTTTGAACACTTGTTCGATTAAAAACACACGTTCTTTAATGATTATCATTTTAACACTGACAAAAACGAAATAAACGAATAAGGAACTAAACATAAACGTTCACGTCAACACATAACGATACACACCAACGTTACTACTGACGCTGGCTGAGATAAACGATACAGTGGAATGTTGGGAGAGTCCACTTGAAGGGGAGTAACGCAGGCAGGATAACAATCACACGGCACGCGAGGGTAATAATCATACGCCACTGCAGAGAGACTTTTTGAACAACCCGTATATGGTAGTGAAAATCGGCATTTACGGCAAGAAGAGGATAAAAGAACTGAAGAAGCAGACAGCGTTTGTGAGGTCACTTCTTGGACTAAGATTGATAGACAGAGTGCGGAGTGAGGACAAAAGACAACAACTAGATATGAAAACAAAATTGACAGAGATTAGGCAGAATCATAAAAGAATAGTATGATCGCATCACGAGGATGCCAAGCGCGTGACATGTAAGGAAAGCACATCAACAAAGCTCGGGGGACAGGATATAGGACGGTCAGTGGAGAGATGGAGGCTACAGTTTTGTTAGATTCCTTTGATTTCTGGTAGAGCTAACACCCACTCCTTGAAATGGAAGAAGAAGTGAGTAGCACCGTACTCAAGCATTTGGTAGAAAAATGTACTTGGTTTGGACAACAGAGTTTTGGATTTATAGTTACCGTTCAGCGTGATTTATTGTATCCGAGAGCAGGCCTGCTGGAGTCAGGTTTACTACAACTGGCACAGCAAACTACATAACATTACATTTGGAGACTGTTTAAAAGTCATTGTTTTAGTATGGCTTCACACGTCACAGGCCATAGATGACGTCCGGTATCGATAGGTTCAATGCACCCGTCACTTTTCACGCTCATCATTCGAGACTGGAACGCAAAGGAGGAATTGATAAATGGTATACAAAGCACCCTTCGAGACAACAGCGTAAATAAGAATGGTCTTGTGGAGTGCAACTGACATTTGCAGTATATTAGACAAATATTTCAAGTCATTGTTTTTGTATGGTGCACACTATCATCATACGTAAAATCACTTTTAGCTAAGTTGTTATTGTAACTAAGTCTTATCCTGATAATTTCATAGATAAATCTCGTGTAATGTACGAGGGGCGTAAAGTAAGTAGGGTAACACTTTTTTTCTGACATCAGTTTTATTCAGGATTCCAATACAGCATATTATTCCTGATTCTTTTGGCTACAAAACACTTTTTTTTTCAACATAACTTCCGTTCAATGTTACTGTCTTAACGCCACCCTACTGAGACAGCCTGTTCACCAGCATGGTACCACTCTTCTGGTAGACGTCTGTGCCAACGTCATGCTGCATCAGTAGCCTCCCCATCATCCACGTACTGCTTCCCGCGGAGTACATCCTTCAGTGAGGCAAACAGATGGAGGTCGGAAGGCGCGAAATTCGAACCATAGGGTGAACGAGGAAGAAGAGTCCAATAAAGTTTTATGAGCTGTTCTTGTGCCAGGTCTTGCGTCAGAGAAGGAGAAGTTCGTTTGCATATTTGTGGCGACGAACACGCTGAAGTCGTCTGTTTAATTTCTTGAGCGAACACAATAGACTTCAAAGTTTATCGTTGCATCATGAGGGAGGACTTCAAGCAAGATAGTCCCTTTGGAGTCCCAGAAGACCGTCGGCATGTCTTTACCGGCTAAAGGTGCAGTTTTCAACTTTTTCCTTAAGGGAGAGTTGCTGTGGCGCCCCTCAATGTGTAAGTAGCCTGCTTGTATGTTGGCAGCGCTATAGACTGTGTTAATATGAATGACAGCGCTCTGAGCTCTCGCCAAGAGATTCTGTAGTTGGACGGACTAGCAATTAGCATGTGAATAGAAAATTGTATGGACATGCTTCTTTCTTAGTGGAGACTCTGTGTTGGTACACCATGCATTGTAAGTCGAGACGCAAGGAAATGTATGAGGACGAATGTTTGATTGGTAATGTTTGTGCAGTGGAATTATTGAGAACTATATAATTTTTGGAACTGGATGTCAAATGAATAAGATAAAATTTTCTAAATACATTATGTGCTCTTCAACAAAGTCTTTTCTTTGCTAACAATAAGCCTCTTAGTAGTTAGAGTCTATAGTAGTTAGAATCTTTTTATTTAGCTGGCTGTAGTTGCTGCTTGCTGTAATTGCCGTAGATAGTGTTAGGAAGATTTCCTGTGAAGTAAGTGCCTTATGGAAAAGTAAGGGTTATTGTTAGGATTTCTTGCAATTCAGGGCCATTCTTTTGTGTTAATTATTGAGTGTCTTGTTGTCACTGTATAGCAGTCAGATGGCGTTGGGCTTGTATTCTGTGGGTAGTAAATAAATAGATAAAGTTTGAGTTGTCTTTGTCATGGAAAATTCTGTAGGTCAGTGTCTAAATTATAAAAATAATTGAATACTTAATTTCACATGCCGACCCTTAGCCGAGGATACTTCATTGGATTCTTCTGATTTCCTTGTAGGTTGAATAATTAGCGCATGATTAAAAATTAGTTATTGTTTACTGCTAGCGCGTAATTGTATGTATGGAATTTCCTTGTAGTTGTAGTTTCTTATTTTTGCACTTTATTGTCATGAACAAAGTGGTTGTGGCACGAATATAGATTGGCAGTCGTTATTGCTACTAATCAGATACACTCCTGGAAATTGAAATAAGAACACCGTGAATTCATTGTCCCAGGAAGGGGAAACTTTATTGACACATTCCTGGGGTCAGATACATCACATGATCACACTGACAGAACCACAGGCACATAGACACAGGCAACAGAGCATGCACAATGTCGGCACTAGTACAGTGTATATCCACCTTTCGCAGCAATGCAGGCTGCTATTCTCCCATGGAGACGATCGTAGAGATGCTGGGTGTAGTCCTGTGGAACGGCTTGCCATGCCATTTCCACTTGGCGCCTCAGTTGGACCAACGTTCGTGCTGGACGTGCAGACCGCGTGAGACGACGCTTCATCCAGTCCCAAACATGCTCAATGGGGGACAGATCCGGAGATCTTGCTGGCCAGGGTAGTTGACTTACACCTTCTAGAGCACGTTGGGTGGCACGGGATACATGCGGACGTGCATTGTCCTGTTGGAACAGCAAGTTCCCTTGCCGGTCTAGGAATGGTAGAACGATGGGTTCGATGACGGTTTGGATGTACCGTGCACTATTCAGTGTCCCCTCGACGATCACCAATGGTGTACGGCCAGTGTAGGAGATCGCTCCCCACACCATGATGCTGGGTGTTGGCCCTGTGTGCCTCGGTCGTATGCAGTCCTGATTGTGGCGCTCACCTGCACGGCGCCAAACACGCATACGACCATCACTGGCACCAAGGCAGAAGCCACTCTCATCGCTGAAGACGACACGTCTCCATTCGTCCCTCCATTCACGCCTGTCGCGACACCACTGGAGGCGGGCTGCACGATGTTGGGGCGTGAGCGGAAGACGGCCTAACGGTGTGCGGGACCGTAGCCCAGCTTCATGGAGACGGTTGCGAATGGTCCTCGCCGATACCCCAGGAGCAACAGTGTCCCTAATTTGCTGGGAAGTGGCGGTGCGGTCCCCTACGGCACTGCGTAGGATCCTACGGTCTTGGCGTGCATCCGTGCGTCGCTGCGGTCCGGTCCCAGGTCGACGGGCACGTGCACCTTCCGCCGACCACTGGCGACAACATCGATGTACTGTGGAGACCTCACGCCCCACGTGTTGAGCAATTCGGCGGTACGTCCAACCGGCCTCCCGCATGCCCACTATACGCCCTCGCTCAAAGTCCGTCAACTACACATACGGTTCACGTCCACGCTGTCGCGGCATGCTACCAGTGTTAAAGACTGCGATGGAGCTCCGTACGCCACGGCAAACTGGCTGACACTGACAGCGGCGGTGCACAAATGCTGCGCAGCTAGCGCCATTCGACGGCCAACACCGCGGTTCCTGGTGTGTCCGCTGTGCCGTGCGTGTGATCATTGCTTGTACAGCCCTCTCGCAGTGTCCGGAGCAAGTATGGTGGGTCTGACACACCGGTGTCAATGTGTTCTTTTTTCCATTTCCAGGAGTGTATTTATTATTTTGGTGTTTCTTCTTATTTTTGGTTTTCAATTTTTTTTTATTGTGGAGTGATAATCACGGCGAATTGGAAGCGTAACACTAGGATGCAAAGCAAATTGAGAAACGACCGTGACGACGAGCGTAGCTTCTTAGCACCACCTAGCAACTGACTGAAAAGTGTTCAAGACAATAATTTGGTAATAGTTCATAGGAACTTGGACCATACAGTAAATAACGGGGTATAAATTGAAACAATTAGTGAATAGCGAACTATTCACGATCGCCTCAGATGTGCGAAATAAAAGAGCTAAATCTTGCAAATACCGTAGATGCAGGTTTTGCATCAATATACTTTTATGAATTTAGTCAAGACACTCTCTGCTTTTCAAGATACGAATATTGCCGATGCGAACGCACTGACGAACAACACAAAGGAACATGTTTTAGTCACTCATGAATTGTTATTGCAATTATTTCAAAAATGTGATCAAACAGAGAAACAAACACAGCAACAACATCAAAAGTTAGACACAACGGAACAAAATCAGAAACAAACACAGCAACAACTTCAAAAGTTGGACACAACTGGCGAAATTAAACAAACACTTGAAGATTTAACCCTTGGGTTATACAAAGTCGAATCGAAATATCAAAACATTTCTGAAGACTTAAAAAACAAAAATTTGTGAGCATTTTCAGCCTATTTTTTCGCGACGTGAAGACAGATTACAGAACCATGGAGCAGCAATAAAAGAACAGCGGATCGTACACGAAAATCACATCTTGCAATCCAAAATCAACTCTGATGCATCTACTGATACGGTTGCGCAACTTGTAAAATATCAGGAGAACTTAAGGGACACAGTAGATACGATTACGACTCAAATAGGCACCCTAAAACTAGGCTCAGAAAAACACACGGAGAAAATCAGCTCATTATCGGAAAAAGTAGCCGAACTTTCGGATCAGTCAACAAATTTATCTACGAAGGTAGATGACGGCTTGAATGATACGAGACTGGTAGCCATTACTGACACAGAGGAGTACGAGGAGATTAGGAAATTTAAACTGTGTCAGAAACAAATTAATGCGCAACACAAAAGTGAAATACGGGAAGCACAAGATCAGTAGGCACAGGTGATACAAGAATTACATATTTCAAATATTCGCGCTCCGATACAGGAAGAGGGATTTAGAAATACGGAAAAGTCACACGGTAATAATACATGATATTTCGGAGATCTTGAAAGCAGTCGCTAGGGTGCGCCGAGCCCTGAGATGGAACAGCCGACTCGACATAACAATGACCGATTTGCGACTCGCCGACACGATGATTTTGACTATAAGCTCATCATCACAACACTTAAATTTAAAAAAATTCAAGAATTCTAGTAATGACATGCATCCACAAGCTTGGCTTCATCAGTTTTCTCATTGTTTTCCTCCTAATTTGTTATTAGAGCATAGATTAGAACTTAAGTGTGGCTATTTAGAAAATGAACCAGCTGTAAGAATGCGATCAGTTGTTCGCGACTGTCACAGTGAAGGAGATTCTTATCATGCCTTCCTTTCCGCATATTGATCTCAGGCTAAACAAGATCGAGAAAAACACAGTATTATAATGATGAAGCATTTCGAACAGTCTGAATTTTCCAGCACTGTAAAATATTTTGAAGATATGTTACAGAAGAATCTGCATTTGTCAAACCCGTGCAGCCCCTCGGAACTTTGCTTAATCAAATTGCCTGAACACTTTAAGACATATTATTTTGGCTGGACTTTGTAAATTTGATATTGAATCTTTTCAGGGACTTTTGCAAGAACTGGAATTCGATGCGGACAATCGGACGATGCGAAAACAGGAAAACAACAACAATTACAGGTCACATCCATAACAGTTTCGTGACAACAGAAACAACCGTACACGACAAGTCTACTGTTATAACGCAAATCGTGACCAAAACAGGCACCACGCATATGACAACCACCATTGGCAGAATAACAATAATTACAGAGACAGATCACATTTCCGTGGTAATGACCATGACAGAGACAACCATAGAAATAGACAATATGGCAACCAGAATAATTATTATCAAGGGCGACAAAATGAGTTCAGACGCCACAGTCAAACTCGTAATTACGTTTCCGGGAGAAATTCTTCACCACTTAATCGCCAAGAAAGGAATTACAGGCATTATCAAGACGACAGACGCTATAGTCATTTCAGCAGACCTGAATATAATCAGAACTGGTGTGATTGAATGAAGGGAGAGCCCTCTCGACAAGTTAAAATGGCAGAAATTAGACCTCCAAATCCCCGTAACGACGCGCGGCAACAAAGAGATAATAGACAATGACTCACCACAACACGTACGAGTACTTATGAACCCTGACGACGTTGCTGCCATGACTATCAATTATGTGGAAATGGAAGACATTAGGGACATTTTACTCCAGGAACACGACATGAAACAGAACAACATTGCATATCCTGTAATTCACATCATAACGAATGACATAAAATTTACGGCCGTCCTATTTTAATACTTAGTGAAACAGCTTTCGCAAATGCAACTAATCGAATGATGGCCCCACACTTCTTTTCTGTAAGATTAAATTTCAAGGTGCAACTTTTGTAAAAATAGTAGAAGTACGCAGACAAACTAACTTAGAATTCTTTTGTCAATGCCACATGTTTATTATGAATTTTCTTATTGTTCCATTATTATCGACGTAGATTATATTAGGTGCAGATTTTATGAATGAGTATAAAGTAAATTTAAACTCACACGACGCTGAAATATCCTTAGAGAGAGAAGGTCAGTCAATAGCTTTGAAATTTGAAGATTGGCTTTCAAATCATGATGAGGAAATCAATCGGCTTTTCCTTTTGCCAGATCACAGTTTGGAACTTTCGACGGAATTGGATGCTAATAATCACTTTTCAAGTAGTAACAGAGATGATATTTATGACGTATTAGAGACTAACGTTTTAATTCAGAATAAATTCAAACAATTGAGAACTGTGATGACACTGATAGGCAGGACCTTTCCACCCTCTTACGATCACATTCCACAGTTTTTACTCACAAAACAGGATCAATTAAAGGATTTCAGTACAAATGTCGTGTTCGTAAGCATACAAAATTTTGTGTCAGACCATACGTAATTTCGGCACATTACAGGGACCGTGTTTGATATAATCCATTATGGAGTCGAGGTAGCAGTTGTCGTTATACTGGTTATCACATTTAGCATTCAACCGCGATTTTTATATATATTTTAACAACGCGTTTCAAGAGACAATGCTCTCATCATCAGGTTGTAAAATCTATGTCGCGAAATTAAACGTACTAAAAAGACAAAATACCATCACCAATAGTTGGTGGGTCCATAGAGTAAAAAAGAATTAAAAGTATATTGGACTGTGGGTCCTCGTCTTACATTAAAGTTGTTGACGCAGGTCGATGGCCGTCCCATAGCTACCAAATATGCTGTCGACTGCGCCGGCCCGGGTGCTGTTGTGGACTAACGTGCCTAGGTGTTGTGGCGTGGTTACCGCCGTGTGCTTGACGGTAACGCTATGCTATTGGGCGCCTCATTTCCTTACTGCATCGGTCTGCCATCGTTAGCCTCTCGCAACTCCGTCATTGACATGCTACAAGTTTTAAGTCGCATGCCTGCCCTAAAATAATTCTAAAAACCCGCTAAAAAATCTCATTTCTTTAAAGTTATGTTGTACATTTAGGATATTGCTTTGTTTCTTTTCATGGATAGCTATCTCGAATTCCTCTAGTAAGTCAAGTTTCCTCCCTTTCTTTTCTACATGCAATATTTCTACGTTGTCTTCCATGCTATTAAGGGGATGGCCTGTTTCATATATATGGTTCGCAACAGCTGATTTGTCATAATTTCCTAACCTGAACGCATCTTTATGTTCTTTATACCGGATCGCGAATGATCTTCCTGTCTGCCCTATATATTTTGCATCACACGTTCTGCACTGAATCTTATAAACTCCCGATCTTTCAAACTTATTTCTCTTCTCGCCAATATCGTGCTTAAGGCTATACCTCACTAGGTTATTAGTCTGAAAGGCTATTTTGACATCGTATGGCTTAAAAATATTTGCTATCTTTTGTGAGACTTTTCCGTAGTATGGCATCGTGATAATTTTCGCTTTCTCTCCATCAGGTTTATTCTTTTTGCGCTTATTACATTTTCGTAACAGTTTTTTAACTATATCTATTCTGTAACCGTTATTCTTCGCTATTCTCTTAACGGTGTTAATTTCAGTCTCCCTATCTTTTTCACTCATAGGTATATTGACTGCCCTATGCACGAGACTACGGAAAGCAGCTTCTTTATACGCCTGCGGATGGCATGTATCATTCGGGATCACGGCATCAGTTGTAGTTTGTTTTCTATAAACGGAAAACGCATGTTTGTTGCCCTGCTTTTTTATATTCAGGACGATGGGTTAGCCATGGGGTCCAGCATTTCAGGAACTATGGCGGACATTTTTATGAATGACCTTGAAGATAAAGTTCTAAATTCTGACGAAAACATTACGGATAAAATTGTTTATTACAAACGTTATGTTGACGACACTCTGTTACTTGTTGATGGTTCCAGTGAGGACATTGAGGAAATAGTAAAAAAAAAAAAAAAAGTTCAACGACGCACATAATAAAATAAAATTTACCGTGGAGTACGAAACTGACAATTGTCTACAGTTCCTGGACCTGAATATAAAAAAGCAGGGCAACAAACATGCGTTTTCCGTTTATAGAAAACAAACTACAACTGATGCCGTGATCCCGAATGATTCATGCCATCCGCAGGCGTATAAAGAAGCTGCTTTCTGTAGTCTCGTGCATAGGGCAGTCAATATACCTATGAGTGAAAAAGATAGGGAGACTGAAATTAACACCGTTAAGAGAATAGCGAAGAATAACGGTTACAGAATAGATATAGTTAAAAAACTGTTACGAAAATGTAATAAGCGCAAAAAGAATAAACCTGATGGAGAGAAAGCGAAAATTATCACGATGCCATACTACGGAAAAGTCTCACAAAAGATAGCAAATATTTTTAAGCCATACGATGTCAAAATAGCCTTTCAGACTAATAACCTAGTGAGGTATAGCCTTAAGCACGATATTGGCGAGAAGAGAAATAAGTTTGAAAGATCGGGAGTTTATAAGATTCAGTGCAGAACGTGTGATGCAAAATATATAGGGCAGACAGGAAGATCATTCGCGATCCGGTATAAAGAACATAAAGATGCGTTCAGGTTAGGAAATTATGACAAATCAGCTGTTGCGAACCATATATATGAAACAGGCCATCCCCTTAATAGCATAGAAGACAACGTAGAAATATTGCATGTAGAAAAGAAAGGGAGGAAACTTGACTTACTAAAGGAATTCGAGATAGCTATCCATGAAAAGAAACAAAGCAATATCCTAAATGTACAACATAACTTTAAAGAAATGAGATTTTTTAGCGGGTTTTTAGAATTATTTTAGGGCAGGCATGCGACTTAAAACTTGTAGCATGTCAATGACGGAGTTGCGAGAGGCTAACGATGGCAGACCAATGCAGTAAGGAAATGAGGCGCCCAATAGCATAGCGTTACCGTCAAGCACACGGCGGTAACCACGCCACAACACCTAGGCACGTTAGTCCACAACAGCACCCGGGCCGGCGCAGTTGACAGCATATTTGGTAGCTATGGGACGGCCATCGACCTGCGTCAACAACTTTAATGGTAGACGAGGACCCACAGTCCAATATACTTTTAATTCTTTTTTACTCTATGGACCCACCAACTATTGGTGATGGTATTTTGTCTTTTTAGTACGTTTAATTTCGCGACATAGATTTTACAACCTGATGATGAGAGCATTGTCTCTTGAAACGCGTTGTTAAAATATATATAAAAATCGCGGTTGAATGCTAAATGTGATATACAGGGACCGTGTTAGAACGGAAATACAATCTATGCTCGACGAGGGCATTATTGAACAAGCAGTAAGTTCATACAACAATCCAATACATGTTGTTGAGAAGAAAAACGAATCGATCAGGCTTGTCTTAAGACTCCAGTCAAATAAATACATTATCATTCCTGAAACAGACAGGCCGCAAATGTTGGAAGAACTTCTTCAAAATTTCAATGGCGTAAAAGTTTTGTCTTCTATTGATCTCAGATCCAACTTTTATCAAATTGAACTTCATCCAGAATGTAGAAACTATACGGCTTTTCTTTGTTTCGGCGTTTGTTATCAATTTCGGGAACTTCCTTTTGGTTTGAACATTTCTTCGGCAGCATTCACTCGTGGGCTAAATTCCACATTACCTGAGTTTTTAAAACGGCACATCACCTCGTACTTGGCCAATATTTTAATAGCAAAAGCCACTGAGGAACAATATAATCGTATCCTCAACTGTTTGTTACGCATTTTTCTGATTCTGGAATTACAGTTAACTTGGAACAATCTGAATTCGGTAGGACAAAGGTGAAGTTTTGGGTCACATTATTCTTTCAGAGGGCATTCAGCCGGATCCCGAAAAGTTGGATGCAATCAGAGCTATTCTTGTTCCATCCACAAAAACAAGTTCGCAGTTTTCTTGGACTCGTGAATTTCTAGAGTCGTTTCTTGAATATGCAAATTCTAGTAACTCCAAAAACTTGTTGTCTCAATGGCAAAAACACTATTTGGAATTGATACGAACAGGCACAGTTGGAATTCGATTCTTTCAAAGAAGCACTACTTAACGTGCCAATCTTAGCTCATCCAGACATCCAGATCTGTCACAAGATTTCTGCCTTAGCACAGATTCTTCTAAAGTTGGTCTTGGTATACATTTATTTCAAGAAGCCATATAAAATGGCATTACCGCTCTGAAAACCATCGCTTTTGCTAGTTTGCTAACAAATTCAGAGAAAAAAATACCCCGTCCGTGAATTGGAAGCTTTAGCTATCGTTTGGGAATTTGACATATCTCGTTTCTTTCATTCTGGCAAACATGTAAAAGTTTACATTGATATCGAACATTGCAATTTATTATGTCTTCAAAATTAAAACATGACAGGTTGAAAGGTTGGGCATTGCTTCTGCAAGAATTCCGCTTCACAGTAGTCTACATACCTGGCACGGAAAACATTGTTGCGGACGTACTTTCACGTGCACCGGCTGGCCTTGAGAAAAGCAACACAGAAACTAACCTTGAGAAAAATTTCACTATTCTTTTCATTCAAAAACTAGCTTTTGAAGAATTTATCACCGCATCTTTAAGCGTCACTGCTCATGAGCAAGACAATGATCCGATTTGGAAAGATATAAAAAGTAAATGGCATGATAACACACACTCGCAAATTCGTCATGATTATCTGGTTAGATGTAACATACTCTTCAATCGTTGCACAGTTGATGACAAACGATGGGTACTTTGTATTCTTGACGATATTCTTAATAAGCTCATCTGGTACATTCATTTCAGCTATGCGCATTTTGGTCCACAAAAATTTTATCTTATTCGGACGACTTGTTATTTTAACAACCTGAAAAGAGAATTAGGAGAGTTCTGTCTATTTGCAAACTTTGTAAAAAGCTAAACCGTCTACCATCTCACATCGTACTCCATTGTTTCCTATTATTCCTACTAAATTAAAAGAATTAGCTGCTGTTGATCTTCTGGGACCCCTTGTTAAAACACTGAATGGATTTTCATACGTTCTCGTCACTGTTGAACTTGCTTCAAAATTTGTTTCTTTGACACCGTTACGCAAAGCCACTGGACGTTGTGTATCCAATGCCTTTGTTAAAAGTTTCTTACGTGGAGGGCTGGACACGTTGACTAGGTTATTTAGGATAAGGGGCCTCAAATCAAATCTGCTGTTTGGTCACGCTTGCTTCGGAATCGAAAATTTAACCGGTTTATATTTCTTTGTACTCTCCACGTTGTAACCCGTCTGAACGGATTATGAAAGAAATTAATAAGCTTTGCAGACTTTATTGTCACAGGAAGCATCAGTATTGGGACAAATACTTGCACTTATTTCAAAATATACTGAAGAAAATGCCTCATGACTCCACTGCTTTACCACCTGTTCTTGTACTGAAGAATGAGGAACCACCGAACAGAATCAAGGAGCTTGTACCTTTCCGGAGTACACGTAAATTTCGACATAAAGACATTATTGATTTGGCTATTAAAAATATAAATTCTGCTGCAGACAGAAGAAGAAAACTACACGGTAAGACAAATGCAAAGAAACCTCACATTGGTCAAAAAGTTCTCATTAAAGCCCATTCATTGTCACACAAGAAGAAAAATTTTAGTCACAAATTATTTCTGATTTACAATGAACCTTACATGATCCGACGTATACCACATGATAATTACGTTGAAGCTGAAACTCTGCATACTAAGAAAAGTAAAGGATTACACCACATTTCTCATGTGAAACCATTTATTGAGAAATAATTTGCTTTCAGACTTAGTCTTCGCTATAAAATTTTTTCTCTCAAGTTACTATTACCCATTGTCACATTTAGAAACTTTTAGCATGCAGCAATGTTTTGAAGTTAACTACCTAGACAAGAACCTATGGAACATATCAAACGAGTACACTTTTATAGGGAACAGACGACACTGTCTTACTGTGAGTATATTTTTGCATGTCAGTTACACGTTTACGTCACGACTATAATGCTCACCTTCTTGGAACATATATTGCTAATGAGGTTTACTGCAACATTTTGGTTTACTTGAAATGACATTTTTAATAAAGTACTTTCTGAAAGGTCACAGATGACACAGTATTTGGTGTGTTTGACAGTTACATGATTATACTAGGACGCTACTTATGAGTGACACAATTTTCATTATTGTTTTACGCTGCACAGTCTGCACAGTCTGCACAGTTTTTCTACATTCTTCAGGAAAGTAAAACACATTTTGGTAATGACTTTTGTGGCATGAGTACAATGACACAGTAATTTTCGTAACTCAACAATACATCACAGTACAACACTTTCAATGTAATGGCAATGAACGTAATAACTACGACATTTATACGCATAGGACTTTAGTTTTGAACATGACAAGGTAAATTCATTGATTTTTGAAGAACTTTGCTGATGAATGACGATAAATACGACACTTGGCACATTTTTACCATTAAGCAATGACAGAAACTTTCTTACAGCTAAAAGTACAGTTTAGCACTACATGACATGCATTTGAGTGATTACTTTTTGTACTTGAAACATTATTAGAAATATTTTTGAGCTACAGTGATAAAGAGAAGGTTTTAAGTGATACATTTCATTCCGCAGTTTTAATCTGTAAAATCTGAAGTATGACTACATTATCCCTTATGGGTACACACCTAATTTGTGTACCATGCTTGTGACACGCGCAAGGAGCCCTAGCTATAATGGTATTTGCTTATACAGTTTTACGCATTGGTACCATATTTCTCTAATACAGAATTACACAGCTATCTGGTCATTTAACAGATAGAAATGAACATTTGTACTATGTCTCTGACACATGTTAAGTAATTACACAGTTGGATTACTTTGCATTTATGAAATTGTGCTTTGTCTGCTTTTTGTGAACTGTTCATATATATTTTCGGAACCATTATAATACTGCAAAAGCTTTGAGTGATATATTTTGCATGGGATCATGATTTTATGTTTGAGGTAGATGACACTACTGAAACGAGCAGAGAGCATTTTTTATAGGTTTCGAGATTATTGGAGGAAGCTACGACAAGTTTGAGATTGCATTGATGTCTTATGATGCTATTATTACAATGACGATGTGTATTATGACTTCGAGATATGGTTATGATCAATATGTGTATCTGAATACCAGAATGCCAACGAAAATTTTTGGACACTGTTATTCATGAGATTTCGTTTCTATACACTTCTCCCATAATTTTTCAACATGTGAAATTTAGTTTGTATGAAACTGTCATTGTAGCTGAAACTGTTGTAAAAATGTTGGTAAAGAGTGTATGTGACATTGACATAATGCTCTCCTGTGCTAGGCTGTGTGCTGGTCTCCTTCAAATATACCCACTGTTGTGTTGCCTTTCAACTTTACTGGTGCCGCTTAAGCCGCTTTTAACCTCGTGTCAGATATAAGACAGTTTAAGAGGGAGTAGCTACATAAGAAAATGAGTTGGGAAGAAATACTTTGAGACGCTATAGTGAAAAGGTCTGGCCAAAGAGTATTGTATAACGAGGAACAATTATTTTGAAAGAGGAAATGAACAGATATAAGTAAGGTATATTGACAATAGGTTTTGGTAGGACCTTTTTGGAAATGAATGATCAGGTAAGAAAAATAGGGGAGTATAAGCACTGGTTGAAAGTATAAATACAGATAGCATTCTTAGATAGGATTTTTTTGTGGAAACAAATCTTGAAGTAAGAGAGGTCTGCGAGAATTAAATTAAGTTTTTGTTGGAAATGAAGTAGTTTTCGTTGAAAATAGTGGAGATACATGCATGAAAGATATTCTTGAAACGAGAAAAATGAAACAGAGGTATAACATTCACACTACAAGTGCTGCAGTATCTTACATTTCTACTTTTAGCGACATTTCAGTTGTGATTGCTTACATGTAAGCCTACACGTAAGCTATTGCTTACATTTCTACTTCTGCAGTATCTTAAATTTCTACTTTCACACATTTACACTTAGGAACAGATCCTGTCCTTTCCTTTTGTGTTATTCTTCTATGTTTATATGTACTCTTGTGTCTCTGTGTTCTTCCTATCTCTTTGTGTTTAACTGATAAGATAAATTTGGTAGAGTTTTTTCCTTGTAGTATTAGGCTGCATTCACTGTGATGAGGAATAATGTTATTATCAAATCTAATCCCTGTTTTTGTGCCATGTTCTTTACTTTAGGAAGTTGTTCCGATATTATTTATTCTGTTATGCTTCTACTGATATTCTTATTTTTCATTTATTTACTTATGTCACAATTCCTGTAATACTCATATATATGCTTATTTCTACCCTTCTTGTAAATCCTGTGTTACTACTAATGGTATTTGTATTATCATGTTCTTTACTATAATGATCTTTTCTTTACATTTGTAATAGTGTTGTTATACTGTACAGCTGTTATTGTATAGACAGCAGTTCTTCAAGTTAGGTAAATAGTAGGGATTCTCTTTACTGCACACATTTGTCTGTTGGTCATACTATATGTGTCAAATCTCAGAGACTATATGACTGTGTTAGTGCTTGTAAGTGTGTTATAATTCAGCAAGGGACTGGTTAAAAGATTGCTGATTGTAAGGACATGGAAAAAAAATAGTGAGTGCACAGGTGATGGTGAGGGATTTGAGATATGCATCAATACTGACTATACAATGGTGGTTCATGGACTTGCTATATTATTCTCAAGACTCTTCAATTGTGAATGGGCCGGCCGCGGTGGTCTAGCGGTTCTGGCGCTGCAAGTCCGGAACCGCGGGACTGCTACGGTCGCAGGTTCGAATCCTGCCTCGGGCATGGGTGTGTGTGATGTCCTTAGGTTAGTTAGGTTTAAGTAGTTCTAAGTTCTAGGGGACTTATGACCTAAGATGTTGAGTCCCATAGTGCTCAGAGCCATTTGAACCATTTTGAACCAATTGTGAATGTGCACCAACACAGTCGCAGCGGATGGTTGCTTACCATCTCCCCAAGGACTACAGCGGGTCTACACCTTTGGTGGCCCACTACTATCATAATCTCTACAAGGACTACAGTGGGCCTACTCTGTGGTGATCCACCAATTCTACCAATATTCTTCGAGACTTCGACTGATACTGGTGTGGGTCTGCTCTGTTGTGGCCCATTACCAATCTTACGATACCAACTGAAATTTTCATGTCAAGAGTCAGCACTGTGTTCCCGTAGGGAGGACAACACTACTTTTTCAAGACTGCATGGTTGTCCACTACTTGTGCATTTTCATATACTGCCCAGACTTTGTGTGTAAAACTGGCGTAGACTTCTCTTCTGATTAATTATTAGGACTGTGAGGATAACTTTTACTTTATTGATCAACAGCATATTACTTAAACATTGTGAGCATCTGCTCTATTTGATACTATTAATATAAAAAATTTTAAGAACTTAGTCTAGGCCACTGCCCAAAACACTATGTACAATTTTTTGAGGGGAGCTGGGGGACTTTGTAAGTAGCCTGATTGTATGTTGGCAGCGCTATAGACTGTTTGGATATCGCTGACAGCGCTCTGCGCCCTCGGCAAGAGATTCTGTGGTTGGACAGACTAGCAGTTAGCATGTGAATAGAAAATTGTATGGACATATTTTTTCTTAGTGGAGACTCTGTGTTGGTAGGACATGCATTGTAAAGTGGGACGCAACGAAATGTATGAGGACGAATGTTTGATTGGTAATGTTTGGACAGTGGGATAATTGACAACTATATAATTTTTGGAACTGGATGTCACATGAATAAGGTAAAATATTCTAAATATATTGTTTGCTCTTCAAGAAAATCTTTCTTTTGCTAATCAGATGCCTCCTAGTAGTTAGACTCTACAGTAGTTAAAATCTTGTTATTTAGCTGTCTGTAGTTATTGTTTGCTGTAATTGCTGTCGTCGTGTTATGAACATTTCATGTGAGGTAAATGTCTTATGAAAAAGTATGGGCTATTGTTAGGATCTCTTGCAATTCAGTGCCATTCTTTTGTGTTAATTATTGGAAGGCATGTTGTCACTGTATAGCAGTCAGATTGCGTTGGGCTTGTATATTGTGGGTAATAAAGGAATAGTTTAAGTTTGAGTTGTCTTTTTCAGGGAAAATTCTGTAGGTCAGTGTTTGAATGATAAAAAGAATTAAAAACGTAGTTTCACGTGGACTGCCGTTCTGTTTCCGGTTCAAAGTGGTGAACCCATATTCACCGCCTGTGACAATGTTCTTAGAAATAAGGTCACGATCAGCCTCGCAACGCACAAACAATTTCGCATACATTGTCCTTCGTTTCTGTTTATGGTCTTCTATTGGGAGGCGAGGAACCTAGCTGGCGCACACTTTTGAGTGCTCAGGCTGGTGGACGAATGTGTCAGCGCCACCAACAGAGACGTCCTGTTGAGCATCGATTTGTTTTATGTGATATGTCCATCACCTCTAATGAGAACATCCGCACGTTCTAACATTGCAGGAGTCACAACTGCGTGCAAGTGGCCAGCAGGGGGCCATTCTACAGGTTTGTGCTATCCTGTTGCGATGACAGGCGCCTCAGCAAACGACTCGCCATGCTTTTGTTCACTACCGCATCTCCGCAGACATTCTGCAAGCGCCTATGAATATTTGCGATGTTCTGGTTTTCCCCCAAAAGTAACTTAATGACAGCTCTCTTGTTGGATCTGTCTCCGTTACAGTCGCTACATTTAATGACCACGTAAAGCACTGCCACCTCTCGGAACTTTATGGAATTACAGTAGCTGAAGCGGGAATATTTCACCATGTCCCACTAAAAAATCGCATCTTTGCAACCGACGTTGAAGGAAGTAAAAAACGTTTTGCATTAATTTCTGAAGACCGCTCGAAATTTTCTTTGTTCTGACTTTAGAGCTTACAATTCAGCGGGTTTATCCAGCAGCTGCGTGTTCATAGCAGACGTCTTCATCGACTGTCGAAGACTGTTATGGACGGGCCAAAGTTCAGTAAATCACTCATGATGATTAACAGCGATACCATCGAGAACCACCCCTCAACACGTGCCACAGAGTTTCTCAAAGTATCTGAGAAGTTATTAGCTGGGTATGGGGTGAATGGGGAGGGGCACACAAACACCCTGATGTGTTCCTCACGCTATTCACGCATCTAAAATTCGTCGGCGCTACTCGGGAACTTTTTTTTAAAATTATATTTCATTCTCTTGTGCTCTATCCATTATCAAACAAACAAAACGTTACATTTGTCTAAACGCTCGACACAATTTTCGACACTGTTACTAGCCTGTAATATCATCTTCAGGATGTAGGAATGGTGAAGCACATCCATGAACACTCAACTAGGTCTAGATTTCTATGGCACTCCAACGGTTCGTCAGTGATTACCAAGTTCCTATCGAAATTATTGGAATGATATCACAGGAAGTAGACAGTTTAAAACTAGTTTGTTTCCTTCCCAAAGAAACTGCAACGCATAATAAATGGAGATAATATTTGTTTGTTTCTGCTTCTCGTACCGACTAGGCTGCTATCAGTAGCTCCGATTTCTCGTAATTCAGTATACGACAAATGAATTTTGGCTGGCAGAAGCTTTAAGTATATCAAAATGCTTTACTGTTATACTGTAATATCGCTATGGGCTTGATTCACATCAAACGAGGATAAAAATACATGACATAAGAGTATATAGAGGGGTAACTCTTAGCGATCATTATTTGGTAAATTCCAAATTTTTATTCCCCTTCAGAGGAAAAAGCACTGAAGAAAATCGAAATTGTCCTATAGAAAATATACAAACAGAAATCAAAATTCCTAAATATAATTTGAATAGTTCTGAGAATGAAAGCACAATATTTTTATATCAAAAGAGATTAGATGAAAAACTGGTAGAAACAGAGTTTGATAATACAGAAGATCAATATCATTATATTGTAAATAAACTACATGAAGCCGCCAAGGAAGCTTTAGGAGAAACAGAAGAAACACGTACAAACCATCCATTATACTACTGGAATGAAGAAATTAAAAAGGAAGTGAAATTAAAGAAAGAAAAATATTTAAAATGGTTAAATACCAGAAATCTTCAAGATAAAATAGAGCTTAATGCACAACAAGCGAAAATCCGGAAAAAGGTTGCAGAAGCAAAAAACAAAGTTTGGGAACAGTGATGTCAAAAAATTGAATCCTATATTGGTGGTAAAAGAAACACAGAAGCATGGAAAACTATAAAAAATTTAAGAAGGAATTCCAAAGAAACAACACATATTAAATATATTACTCATGACTCTTGGGAAAAATATTTTAAAAGTTTATTAACAGAAAACAGGGAAGAATACTTGGGAAACCCTGAATATAATGAAATGATAGATCTACAAGCAGAGACTTACATCCATTTGGAAATAGAGACAGTAAAAACTGCAATAAAATCTTTAAAGAATGGAAGGGCTACAGGCATTGGAGGTATTCCTGCAGAATTATTAAAATTAGGAACAAAGAAATTAATGGAATTGTTAAGAAACCTTTTAGAAAAATGTTTAAATGGGGAAGATGTCCCAAATGATTTGAAAGTAGGATATATTTCAGTGATACATAAAAAAGGAGCGAAAGATGAGTGTAAAAATTATAGGGGAATAACAGTGACCAATACCTTCAGTAGATTATATGGAAGAATTATTAAATATTTGTTAGAACAAGAATACAAAGAAAAGGAGGCTGAAGAACAAGCAGGTTTTAGAGCTGGAAGATCAACAATTGATCATATCTTTTGCCTACAACAAATTATTGAAAAAAAAATGGTTCGGGCACAACCTATACATTTAGTATTCATAGATATAGAAAAAGCCTATGTTAGTGTGCCTTTATCCAGTTTATGGAAAGCTTTAATATCAATAGGAATGAATCCAAGAATAATTAAATCAATTCAAAATTTATATAAAAACTCAACTTAAAAAATAAAAATTGGTAAATATCTATCACATGGATTCCAAGTCACAAAAGGATTACGTCAAGGATGTAGCATCTCACCTACATTGTATAAAATATATACAGAAGTAACTTTACAGAATTGGAAGAAAAAATGTCACGCTATGGGAATACCAATAAATGATAGAACAATATACTCGTTACAATTTGCAGATGACCAACTGATTATAGCCCAAGACTATGAGGACATAGAGTATATGACCAGAAAATTGATTCAAGAATATAAAAAATCAGGTCTAAATGTAAACATGAATAAAACAAATTACATGGTAATTGGTGGAGTGAATGGAGACTTAATATTAGAAGAAGGGATGGGAACAATAACAGCTTCTGAGGAATATAAATATTTAGGTGTGAAAATTACAAATGATGGGAAACAGGACAAAGAAATTAGATCAAGAATAAATTCTGGAAAGACGACAATCTCTTTATTGAATGGAATTCTCTGGGACAAACACATATTTTTAAAATAATAGTTAGGAGCATTATTACATATGGTTCAGAAGTGTGGACAACAAAATGGCAACTGAAATCAAAATTATTAGCCACAGAAATGGATTTCTGGAGACGTTCAGCAAGAATATCAAGACGAGAAAGAATAAGAAATGAAGTAATCAGAGACAAGATGAAATGTAAAAATTTAATTATTGATTTCATCGAGCACAAACAACTTAAATGGTATGGACATATCAGACGAATGGAACAGGAAAGGCTACCAAAATGCATAATCGACTGGGTACCAATTGGAAGAAGAAAAAGGGGACGACCACCTGATACATGGATACAGGGAGTTCAGTCAGCAATGAGGAAGAACAACATTCCTGAAGATTTATGGACAAATAGAGAAGAGTGGAGAACAATAATTAGTGACTTACTGTAATCTAGAATAGGTGCTGGAAAAATGTACTCACATTGTAAATCCAGAAATGTATGTATGTATCGTTACTGTCAGTATAAAATGTGAACTACAGCACTCGACTTCCTTCCGCTTCAGCAACAGCCGCTAATGAGAACGAAGCATATGCATTTCCTTATTATTATTATTATTATTATTATTAGAATTTGGCAAACTTCGACCTATGGGAACGGCTAATTTATTTCCTTTCTTTGGCTTCTTTATTCGTATTCTCCGTGGTCCTCTTCTTTGTACTGTCCCTGTCCGTTCCAGCTCTCTTCTTCTGGAAACACTTCCCTTCGTGTACCCTTTTCCTGAATTCATATCTGCTTTCCATGTTTTGTTTGATATTCCCAGCTCCTGAAGATCTCGCTTAACTTCTGTAAACCATGAAATTTGGTTTTTGGAGTTTTGTTAAAGAAGTTGAAGATTTCTTTTGTCGGCCGCGTGTTACATATAGATTTTAACTGGCCATAAAATGCGCTCCTCCGTTTTCTGATTGTATGTATTATTTTCCCCATTTTTTCATACAATTTCTTCTTGCTTCTCAATTTTCATACCAGCTTTCGTATGTAAAATAAAAAATTTCTGGGTAATTCATCTTTTTTTCTTGTATTTGAAAAGGCGGCTTCGTTTATAGCGAAGCGTTCTGGGCATAAAGACATTGTAATGACTGAGTTTTTTATTAATACACTCTAAGACAAAAAAAACGAAAAACAAAACGCAACCCAAAGGAATTATCCGAATGGAACGGAAATCGGTAAATGTAAAGTACGTGTGTAGACAAAAAACTGATAACAATTTCAAAAACGGTGGATGATTTTATTCAAAAGAAAAATCTTCACAAATTGGGCAAGTTAAAAATGCTTTGGTCAACCTATGGTCCCCTTACGCAATCAGTTATTCAGTTGGTATTAATTGAGAGAGTTGTTGGATGTCGTACTAATGGATGTAGCACCAAATTGTATCCAGCTGTTGCGTTAGATCTTCAAAATCCGGAGCTGTTTGGAGGGCCCATGTTGCTCCAAGCAGTCTCTGCCGGAGAGAGATCCGGCATCTTGAACTTGTCATTGACGAAGAATGATGTTGCTCATCATGATTTTTGGTGGATAACCGCAGCTATTGTACGGTGTGGTGATGTTAAAAGTAAGCTTGGCCTTCAATCATTCAACGCGAGAGACACTATTGCTTACCGCACATTTCAGATGGCTGAGGTTTTCAATAGGGACATTGCAATCTCTTTTTTTAGTTCTAGTATGCCTTTATTTTATGGCCTCGCAATGTTCGTGAGGCCACTGAGACTGAGTCAGTTTATGTATGGTTTAAAGGTGCAGGTTTAAGTGCAAATGTAAAATCTGTTGCTGATTTTACTATGTATAGTAAGAATTTAAACATTTCTCTTGGTGCCGGGGCGGCAGTCAGGTGAGATTCCAGGCCGAAAACGATCTGGAGACGCCCCGGGCAGTGGTGTGATACCAACCTGACTGTCGCTCACCATACGGCTTGAAAACCGGAGTGATGGTCTGCGATGCCATTTCTTTTCGTAGTAGACCCCCTTTGCTTGCTACACAGTAATTTTCATTTGCCGCGACTAATCATGTTAGCAGTGACAATTCTTCATCAAGCCGGCCTCTTTTGTAAAAAAAAAAAAACAAATTAGCGTCCGTTCACTATAATATATTTTCGTAAGTACAATTTCAAGGAAAAAAGTATCCGCTCTGAAACAGAGTGTCATAATGATTTTTTTTTTCAAATTATCATACCGAAAGTGTTGCCGTAGTTTAACCAACAATAAGCTCTCAGGACTGAAATGATTAAAATAATTGAACACATCGTTATGTGGGTCATGGTGTGGGTTCCTGTAGTCATGTCCTAGTTCATGAACCACGGGCAACGTATGAGTGGCCAAGTAAGTGGTACCGACAGTCGGGATACCAGTTACTTTGGAATAAGGCTGGGCATCTCGGACATATTCTGAGTCGTGGTCACCTTTGTTCTCATACGGCAAAGACTACCAAACCCACCGGTTAGTCCCTCAACCGTTAGGGGTAAAACTCAATGGGACTCGGGGAAAGTAAGGCTAGCAACCTGCTTCCCTGGTACTTTAAATATGATGCTGGCAACAATCAGAGCGAAATGCCTCGGACCTTTGGAGGTGACGGAGTCCCACCTCTAACTGACAAACCAGGGACTCCTAAGATACGACTTGGCAAACAAATGGTAATGAGATGGGGAGCTATTAATATCAATGAGGGCTACTCTGGGAAGAAGGTAGAGCTGGCAGAGGCTGCAAGTAAGACGGGGCTGGACGTTTTAGCTGTTAGTGACATTCGGGTAAGGGGTGAGAAAGAAGAGGAAGTGGGAGAATACAAGGTCTACCTGTCAGGAGTCAAAGCAGGAATAGCACAATGGGGTGTAGGGTTTTACATCAGGAAAAAAATGGAACCCAGCGTAGTTGCAATAAGGTATGTAAACGAACGACTGATGTGGATAGATTTGATAGTGTCTAGCAAGAAAATCAGAATTGTGTCAGCATATTTGCACTGTGAAGGGACAGATCAAGATAAGATGGATAGTTTTTATGAGGCACTCAGTGATGTAGTTGTTAGAGTAAAGGAAAAGGACAGTGTTCTGCTCATGGGTGATTTTAATGAAAAGATTGGAAATCGAACAGAAGGCTATGAAAAGGTTATGGGTAAATTTGGAGAGGATATGGAGGCCAACAGGAACGGGAAACAAATCTTGGATTTCTGTGCCAGTACGGGCTTAGTAATCACAAACTCCTTTTTTAAACATAAGAACATTCACCGGTATACTTGGGAAGGCAGGGGAACCAAATCTGTCATTGACTATATAATAACAGATCAGGAATTCAGGAAGGCTGTGAGGGACACACGTGTATTCAGGGGATTCTTTGATGACACTGATCATTATTTAATCTGCAGTGAAATAGGGATTGTGAGGCCGAAAGTGCAGGAGGTCAGGTCCATATGTAGGAGGATAAGAGTGGAGAAACTTCAGGATAAGGAAATCAGGCACAAGTACATAACAATGATCTCAGAAAGGTACCAGTTAGTTGAATGTAGTCAATTACAGTCATTGGAAAAGGAATGGACAAGGTACAGGGACACAGTACTAGAAGTGGCTAAAAAATGTCTTGGAACAGTAGTGTGTAAAGGTAGGATGAAGCACACAGTTTGGTGGAATGACACAGTCAAGGCAGCCTGTAAAAGTAAAAAGAAGGCGTATCAAAAATGGCTACATAATAGAACTCAGGCAGACAGAGAAAGTTATGTTGAAGAAAGAAACAAAGCCAAACAGATAATTGCTGCATCCAAGAAGAAATCTTGGGAAGACTTTTGAAACAGGTTGGAGACTTTGGGTCAAGCTGCTGGAAAACGATTCTGGAGTGTAATTAGCAGTCTTCGAAAGGGAGGTAAGAAGGAAATGACAAGTATTTTGGACAGGTCAGGAAAACTGCTGGTGAAACCTGTGGATTGCTTGGCCAGATGGAGGGAATATTTTGAAGAGTTGCTCAATGTAGGTGAAAATACGATCAGTAATGTTTCAGATTTCGAGGTACAATGGGATAGAAATGATGATGGAAATAGGATAACATTTGAGGAAGTGGAGAAAATGGTCAATAGATTGCAGTGCAATAAAGCAGCTGGGGTGGATGTAATTAAGTCGGAACTCATCAAATACAGTGGAATGTCAGGTCTTAAATGGCTACACAGGATTGAAATTGCCTGGGAGTCGGGACAGGTTCCATCAGACTGGACAAAAGCAGTAATCACACCAATCTTTAAACATGGAAACAGAAAAGATTGTAACAACTACAGAGGTATTTCTTTAATCAGCGTTGTGGGTAATATCTTCTCAGGTATTGTTGAAAGGAAAGTGCGAGTATTAGCTGAGGACCAATTGGATGAAAATCAGTGTGGGTGTAGGCCTCTTAGAGGTTGTCAGGACCAGATCTTTAGCTTACGGCAAATCATGGAGAAGTGTTACGAGTGGAACAGGGAATTGTATTGTAACGTCTAGTAATAAACAAAGACAATATATTGTGTAATAATGAGACTATTAGATGTGTCATATTGTGTCATTGTGTAAAATTATGTATTTTTTCTTTATTATTTATTTCTGAGAACGTCTGCGTCGGCGAGTAATAAGACCGACACAGAAGATAAATGTTGTACAGAGATCACAAAACGAATTAGTATATAATGCATGATGTAAAGTAAAGTCTTTGTCTTCTTAATCTGGAAGCTGTGAGAGAAAGATCTCCTGTTGTTGTCGTAGAGAGCGAGAAGGTAGCATTCTTTTGTCGAGATTGGGAATTGTACGCCATTACGTGTGCATTTACACAGGTCTGTAATTGTTGAGATATTTAAATGTTTCAATAGAGTTGTTTAAATGAAAACGTGTATTATTTAATTGTTAAAGCTTGCTTGCCTATTATCCCATCCTGTTAAGATATTTTTCAGTTATATAAAAAAAATTATTATCTGTGGAGCTGAGCTGTGTGGAGAAAGAAGAGCCGCTGCCGCGGCGTATTTAAACGACTTACAATATCGTCGAGTATACCGCAAGGAAGCGGTAAAATAATAGTAGAATAATATTATTTCTTTTAGCTCCCAGACTGGCATTGAAGATCAGCAGATTTTATGATGTGTTGCAGGTTGACGCGGGCTGCTGATAGGATATAAATTACAGTGCAAATAATTTAATGTACTTACCGAATCTGATAGGAATCTTGCTGTGCTCCGTTCTGATCTGGCTAAATTTTATAGTGATAACGTAATTTTCTTTAATGAGAGTCTCATGTTCTTGGGCTAGTCGTGGTATGAAACAGCATTCTAGTAAGAAATAAAATCCACTGCAAACTTGTGTTTTTGAACGATTGTACGAACTGTAACATCAGTGATCATAAAACAGTAATTTCAACTTTGAATAACTATGAAGTAGGAAAGATATATTGATCCTTAGCATGAGTTGCAGTTACTAAAAATCGTTCTTTAAATTGTAGGCCAGATCCAGAACAATAAGACTTCCATAGATACATTTTATTTTACTAAAAGGTAACGATGATAAAGAAATTAAAGGCACAGCATTGTTAAAAGAATTTCTCGTCACTCTTTCCATATATGCGTTGTTACGCTAATAATAATAATTAAAAAATAAATAAATGAACCAAAGAGACTAACAATTTATAAAAACAATTAACGAAAGAGTAGTCAGGATGGGAAACTGGCGCCCAAAGACGTGGGGCCCGAATTTGCAGTGGCCACAATTATAAAATTTTATGTATTTTTCTTTCAGTGTCTATTGTTATGTATGTATAGATATATATGTATTTAGTGTTAAATGCATGTATGTATATCATGATCTATGCTATGTATTAATGAATGTGCAAACACTCTTTCATGACAAAACGCACTACTGCAAGCGAGTCTGAGAAGACGATCCTGATAGTACTGAGAAGCTCTAACGACTACGTAATCCGGGGGGCAGCCGAACCCCGAGATAAGATAAATTAAAGGTAAGACTACAGTGTAGTTGTCCTGTTGGTAGAAGTTGAGCTCCAGTGGAGTAATCTCATATCGCTAGTGGTGTGCATATTGAACGTAGTTTGATGTTAGTATTTGTGACAGGACAAAGTGGTGGTAGATAGTAATTTTTAGTGTGCAGTGTAGTGTATATAAAGTGATGTATTTTGTGTGCAAGGGGAAAAACTGTTAGATTTTGTGTTTTAGTAAGCAATTTAGGAATATGGTTAAGTTGCGTAGTCAACGTCCAAGCAATATGGATACTGAGGAACAACAATTAGCTAGTGAAGGAAATGTGGAACCGGGTGCCTCAAGTAGTACTAGTACTCTCTTTGAGGATATAACAGGCGAAAATGGGGGGGCAGGGGCACAGGAAGTAGTGCCTCCGCCCACTAGTCATCAAGTCGATGTAGATAAAGAAATTGTACCACCACCAGAAAAGCAGGAACCAGAGAGTGGTAATCTGCCTGGTGGGTATTCAATTCAGGCTATATTAGAGCGTGTGCTAAATTACCAGGCAGAATTTGCGCAACAGCAAGCCGAGCGAGATCGCCAGCAAGCTGAGCGAGATCGCAGGCTAGAAGAGCGAGATCGCCAGCAAGCTGAGCGAGACCAGCAACTTGTGCAATCGATAGAAAGTATGAAAAAAGAGATAGCAGATATGAAAAAGAATTATGAGTCGATACCTAGGGCCGTGCAGGAGCTGACTGAACAGGTCAACAACCTGCAAGTAGCAAACACTAACATGGTAGACGAAATAGGTGTATTAGCCAACAGAGTAGAAAAGCTCGAAATAGATTCCACACAGCTTGTAGAGCAGAAGTGGAATGAACAGGCAAATAAAATTGAAACAGAATTTAACTCATGGCTAGAAGTGAAGGAGAGTGAGATTGACACGAATATTAAGTCTAAAGTAGAAGCAGCCATAGCAAATAGAGATTCTGAATCATTCAGTACCGCAGTAAATAGTCAAGTACAGAATGATGTGCAAACAATTAAACAAATACTCAGTGAGGATATTCCGCAGTGGCAAGTGAATGTTAACAAACGGATATCCGAACTGGAGAAAGGTTTAGCACAAAGCAGGAAACATGTGGAACAGGAACCTCTGTCGCCAAAAGCCCATGGTTTTGGCAACGCACAAACTTATATGCGATACAACAATGGGGAATCTGTAGTCGATAATGCGAAGAGCTGTAGCTCCGGTTCGGAGCACACAGCATATGTCCCAGCAGCAAACCCATGTAGTTCAAAAATATTAGTGGAAGAAAGTTTAATTAAAAATAGGCAATTTCAAACATTTACTACTGAAAGGAAATCAGTACACCCAGTAGTATTCATAAAAAGCTTCAAAAATATCTTACCCAGTGTATGGAACGAAACACAGAAAATACAATACGTAATGTCGTACATTCAAGGTGACGCAGCGCTATGGGCTACAGAAGTAGCAGACAGCTGCAAGACATACGAACAGTTTGAAAGGGCATTTTTGTCAAAATATTGGTCGCCTTGTATACAAGAGCGACTAAGAAAAGAGGTATATAATCCCGAACCGTACTCACCCCGTCTTGGGAATTTGAGGCGGTATTTTGAAAAATATATAAACAAAACGCGCTACTGGGACGAGCCTATATCACCAAGAGACATAGTAAGACTACTAAAATCACATTTACCTATTCATATCAAGGAGAAATTAATACATGTACCAGAAAGCGACATGGAAAACTTCCTGTCGGTCCTAGATTCCATAGACTTGATACAGGAAGACGCAAAATCAGCGTGCGATCACTCGCGGAATAATGGGTCAGGATGTAAACACGATAGAAATAGTAGTGCACAGAACCACAACCATGGAAATGGTGGGGATGGTAGCAAGCGACAAGAACAATCGCAAAATGGTAGTAACGGTAGAGGCCAGAACGGGTATGGACAACCAATTTATAACAAAAAGCGTCGATTTGACGACAGGTACGAATCCGGAATGTCAGGGACCAACCGCTGGAAAAATGCGCGAGGTCAGTGGCAGAGCAATTATAATGATAGTAATCGAAATTGGCAACAGAATCAGCGTAGAAGCCCAGAACGACAGGCTAGTGACCGGTATGACAACAATAGACCACCACCGCAAAACGCGCCTATTGCGCAGCCGTGGCGGCCTACAAATCAGAATGTACATATAGTGGAGGTCGCGGACAATAACCGTCCAAGTACCTCACAAGTAATTAATCCAACAAACTAGAATCGGCCTCGATATGCTCTCCATCGACGGCCGAGGGATGGAGTGAGAGCAACTCGAGTAATAGTAATATACCTGGGATACGCATGCTGCGATACAACGAAGGTGTTAGTATGGATAAAGAGCTACTGAATGAGCCGCACGAATGTAAGAAAGATAATAACGAAAATGTGCAAGCTATTATTGAAGCTAGAATCAATGATGTTGCAGTGAACATAATTATCGACACAGGTGCCTCAGTAAGTGTGATGAGTATGGAGTTATTTAAAGCACTGGGAAAGGGACATAGTATTCCGACCTTCCCGGTTAACAATTGTAAGGTGTCTGGAGCCATTAGTGCACAGAGCCAATCAGTTAAGTACCAGGTGCAGGTGGAGATTCATAAGGAGGGCGAAGCCATAGTGAGCTCGTTCCTCGTGGTTAAAGGATTAAAGGTGGCCTGCATTCTGGGAGTAGATTTTCTCCGAGAGAGGGACGCATTGATCGACCTCTCCGTAGGGAAATTAAGCATAATTAATAGGGGTAGAAGGATTGAGTTATCTATGATAAAATCGAAGGAGGTACTTGTGCCGTGCTGTAATCGAATTAATATCAAAGGTAGGAACCCTTGGGTACTACAACTCGATGATTTTTCACATGCAACAGACCTCTATTACACAAATTTAGAGGACCAAAATTTTGAGACAAATGTTGAGGCATTTAAAACCAAAGTGCACGAATCTGAAGGTTTAAATGATACACAAAAGCAACAGTTGACGCAGCTGCTATCGGAATATACTACGGTATTTACCGACCGACCAGGAATAGTCAAAGGGTACCACTATCACGTAGAGGTGATGCCCCATAAAACACACTGTCGCGCAACCTACTCCATCCCTTGGTCGAAACAATGAACAATCTTCTTGTTGACAAAGTGAGGACTAATTTCTTGAATCATTTTATAAAGAATTAATGTCTTGAACCATTTTCTATGTGTAGTGTGTAAGTGCAATTAATGATGCAATCTTATAGAGTAAGGTAATTGCTGTAATTGTATTAAGATAAGGAACCCTGAGAGAGAGAGTCTTTACTAGCCAAACATTGACTTTGCAATATGCAACAATTATGTGATGTGATGTTTGCTGCCAGTAGTGATTTGAGAACGACACTGGAGCAGAAGCTAATTAAAAACAACCCGTTCCGTGGAAACTCCGTTCTGTATGTAGCAATGCTTCAATTGAAGCCTGTGTACTGGGTACACGCCCTTGAATATTCATTACGCGATACGGGAGTTAAGTCAGACAATGCAGAACCTACACTGTAGTCATATAGGAGAAATCATTAAAAATAATGTTAGTGATGAATGAAGTATTTATTGAGCAATATGCCCAAGTCAAGCTGTCATGCACATGGTAAAATCTGTATGATAGATGGGTGATAACCAGGCAAGCTACACTAAGGAGGAAAGAAAAACTATGTACAAAAAATCCACACACCTTTAAAAAAATTTTACAAAAGGGCTATATACGCCTAGTAACAATATGAAAAGTGTGTTGTGATAAGGTAAAAACAAATAAATGCTATGTAAATGAGAGTGACTATGCAAAGAACAGTTAAAAGGTGTTAAAAAATAAACTGTGTGCATAAACAATTAAGTACAGGACGGAATATTGTGTGTAGTAGGGACAGAAAATGACTGTTGTATCTGCACCAATATATACGTCGATAAGTCTAGTGTTGAGTGATAGACTGTCCTAGTGCAGTGCTCAACGAACAATAGACAATGCATAAAAACAGTAGTTATTGGTCCGTTCGGAGTCGATTTAAACAAACATCGCTCGGCGGAGACATGTAGTATGAGTGTAAAGAACCATTTTCGCATGTTGAAAGACGCTCTGGCAGTGCATCAACCGTGAAAGTGAATGAAAACGTGTAGTACAATGTGCGTGTGACGAACTCTGAATACCAGTGTCACAATGCCACAAGAAACCTGTTATCACGCCAAAACATCCTGTGCATACCAGTGAAGCGACGGCTTACTGAACAATAAACGCTTTTAACAAATTGCCTCTTCTTCCACAGCTAGTAATCTGTGTCCTTAAAGACAGTACACCGTTGTGGAATATTTGTTTCATGCGCTACGACGGGGAGCCATGCGGAGAAGCAGAGACGAGTGCCGTGCCGCCATCCAGCCGGTCGCGGTAAACCACTGCCATTCGCCGATACCAGCGAATGGTTCAGCGCGGTTTGCGACTGCGTGGGCGCCACGCCAGCACGACGTCGATGTTATTGAGAGCCGGTCGTCGAACCCAGCGACCGTCGGTACGCGGCGTTCCAGACGACGCTACTCAACAATTGCTTCGCGCCGCCAGCTCCATACCACATTGTTGTCATTCAAATGAACTATGAACTATGTGTTTAATGTACTAACATGAGAAGTGTTTAATGGACACGAAAAGACGTGATAAACATTTTTTTGTTGTTATCCAACACAAACTCAAAATATTCATGGATTTAGTGATGTATCGATCTAATATGTTTTCGTCATGTTGATGAAGGATACTCGCACGAATGCTAGACATTTTAAACCAACTGTCGCGAGTAAATGCAAGGACGATTCATTATACTATTGTAAAAATGTGTAATAAGTGACTTACATTACAATCCAGAACACAAGTATTATGTTGATAACAAAGAGACTAAAAGTGTAGCATACTATCACAAATAGCCTTTGTTATATGTGAACATTGAATAGAGTTTGAACCTTTGGTGAGATGACCATGGCTCCGGCGCAGTTTTCCCAGGTTTTCTGATCGCACGTAGCCCGAATGGGGGAGCCAAATAAATGTAATGACCCTGGGACTAGGTTGACGGTCACCTCGCAAAGTGTAAGAACAGTATACAAAGTGTAATTAAACCTACAGTGTAAAAGAACTGAGTAGTGTAAAGTGAATGTTCCAACAAAAGTAACAGACAATAACTAAACAGACGTTAGTGGCAGCATATTGCCGAACATTTTCAACGTTAGTCAATTGCTGCCAGGGGGCATTGTAACGTCTAGTAATAAACAAAGACAATATATTGTGTAATAATGAGAATATTAGATGTGTCATATTGTGTCATTGTGTAAAATTATGTATTTTTTCTTTATTATTTATTTCTGAGAACGTCTGCGTCGGCGAGTAATAAGACCGACACAGAAGATAAATGTTGTACAGAGATCACAAAATGAATTAGTATATAATGCATGATGTAAAGTAAAGTCTTTGTCTTCTTAATCTGGAAGCTGTAAGAGAAAGATCTCCTGTTGTTGTCGTAGAGAGCGAGAAGGTAGCATTCTTTTGTCGAGATTGGGAATTGTACGCCATTACGTGTGCATTTACACAGGTCTGTAATTGTTGAGATATTTAAATGTTTCAATAGAGTTGTTTAAATGAAAACGTGTATTATTTAATTGTTAAAGCTTGCTTGCCTATTATCCCATCCTGTTAAGATATTTTTCAGTCATATAAAAAAAATTATTATCTGTGGAGTTGAGCTGTGTGGAGAAAGAAGAGCCGCTGCCGCGGCGTATTTAAACGACTTACAATATCGTCGAGTATACCGCAAGGAAGCGGTAAAATAATAGTAGAATAATATTATTTCTTTTAGCTCCCAGACTGGCAGTGAAGATCAGCAGATTTTATGATGTGTTGCAGGTTGACGCGGGCTGCTGATAGGATATAAATTACAGTGCAAATAATTAAATGTACTTACCGAATCTGATAGGAATCTTGCTGTGCTCCGTTCTGATCTGGCTAAATTTTATAGTGATAACGTAATTTTCTTTAATGAGAGTCTCATGTTCTTGGGCTAGTCGTGGTATGAAACAGCATTCTAGTAAGAAATAAAATCCACTGCAAACTTGTGTTTTTGAACGATTGTACGAACTGTAACATCAGTGATCATAAAACAGTAATTTCAACTTTGAATAACTATGAAGTAGGAAAGATATATTGATCCTTAGCATGAGTTGCAGTTACTAAAAATCGTTCTTTAAATTGTAGGCCAGATCCAGAACAATAAGACTTCCATAGATACATTTTATTTTACTAAAAGGTAACGATGATAAAGAAATTAAAGGCACAGCATTGTTAAAAGAATTTCTCGTCACTCTTTCCATATATGCGTTGTTACGCTAATAATAATAATAATTAAAAAATAAATAAATGAACCAAAGAGACTAAAAATTATAAAAACAATTAACGAAAGAGTAGTCAGGACGGGAAAGTATCTATGCTTTATAGATCTAGAAAAGGCATATGGCCGGGTTCCTAGGAGGAAGTTTTTGTCTGTTATACGAGATTATGGAATAGGAGGCAAACTTTTGCAAGCAATTAAAGGTCTTTACATGGATAGTCAGGCAGCAGTTAGAGTTGACGGTAAATTGAGTTCATGGTTCAGAGTAGTTTCAGGGGTAAGACAAGGCTGCAACCTGTCTCCACTGTTGTTCATATTATTTATGGATCATATGTTGAAAACAATAGACTGGCTGGGTGAGATTAAGATATGTGAACACAAAATAAGCAGTCTTGCATATGCCGATGACTTAGTTGTGATGGCAGATTCGATTGAAAGTTTGCAAAGTAATATTTCAGGGCTAGATCAGAAATGTAAGGACTATGGTATGAAGATTAGCATCTCCAAAACGAAAGTAATGTCAGTGGGAAAGAGATATAAACGGATTGAGTGCCAAATAGGAGGAACAAAGCTAGAACAGGTGGATGGTTTCAAGTACTTAGGATGCATATTCTCACAGGATGGCAACATAGTGAAAGAACTGGAAGCGAGGTGTAGCAAAGCTAATGCAGTGAGTGCTCAGCTACGACCTACTCTCTTCTGCAAGAAAGAAGTCAGT
The DNA here is from genome assembly GCF_023898315.1 of Schistocerca nitens. Taxonomy (NCBI): domain Eukaryota; kingdom Metazoa; phylum Arthropoda; class Insecta; order Orthoptera; family Acrididae; genus Schistocerca; species Schistocerca nitens. The sequence goes on along the minus strand of NC_064618.1, from coordinate 202,207,326 downwards.
ACCAAGACTAAGTTATCTGTGCACCGTTCAATCTTTCGACCAACTTTGTTGTATGGGAGCGAAAGCTGGGTGGATTCAGGTTACCTTATCAACAAGGTTGAGGTTACGGATATGAAAGTAGCTAGGATGATTGCAGGTACTAGTAGATGGGAACAATGGCAGGAGGGTGTCCACAATGAAGAAATCAAAGAAAAACTTGGAATGAACTCTATAGATGCAACAGTCAGGGCGAACAGGCTTAGATGGTGGGGTCATGTTACACGCATGGGAGATGCAAGGTTACCCAAGAGACTCATGGGTTCAGCAGTAGAGGGTAGGAGGAGTCGGGGCAGACTGAGGAGAAGGTAACTGGATTCGGTTAAGAATGATTTTGAAGTAATAGGCTTAACATCAGAAGAGGCACCAATGTTAGCAGTGAATAGGGGATCATGGAGGAATTTTATAAGGGGGACTATGCTCCAGACTGAACGCTGAAAGCCATAATCAGTCTTAAATGATGATGATGATGATGTTGATGATGAAACACATCGTTTTCTAAATAGATGGACCGAATCGAATCTTGCCAATAAACTGAAGGAATTTGGAAATTGCAATCTATAAAAGAAAACAGCTGGTGAGGAAAGGTTCCAAATGGGGTTAGTTACCCACTGGGAGGTAAAATGAAATTTTATGAATTGTAGAAACAAAATGTTTGATTGTGTTTGGGGCAGGGAAGCCAATTATTTTTAAAAGACCAGTACTATTATCATTATTTCGACAGACTGTAATGCCGATTACATACGTTGCTAATAATTACATATTTTTTTAAATACTAGGACTAACTCGCGACACAATGTATTCAAGTTTACAACCCATGAAACGAACGGACTGATCATAACTTTGCGAAAATAAAGAAAATAAACTTTTCACTCGAGGGAGGACTTGAACTAAGGACACCCCGTTCTGCAGTTGCTCACGCTAACCACGGGACCACGGCGCTCCTGAGCACACACTATCCTTGATGTTGACTATCTTGCCCATGGACTACTCAGTTTGTATATTTTGTTTACTTTTTTCACAGTTCCACACAACTTCTTCCTGTTTTCTCGATTGATCTGTGTTCAGTTTTTCAAGGCACCATGACGAATGCACTCTTCCAATGTGCGTTCACCGCGATCTCGCCAAACACGGATGTGACCATCATGATGCAGTACACATAACCTGGCTTCATCAGAAAAAAATGACGTTTTGCCATTCGTGCACCCCGGTTCGTCGTTGAGAACACCATCGCAGACACTCCTGTCTGTGATGTTGCGTCAAAGGTAACCGCAGCCATGGTCTACGAGCTGATTTCCATGCTGCTGCGAACGTCGTCGAACTGTTCGTGCAGATGGTTGTTGTCTTGCAAACGTCGCCATCTGCTGACTCAGGGATCGAGACGTGGCTGCACGATCCGTTACAGCCATGTGGATAAGATGCTTGTCATCTCGACTGCTAGTGATACAAGGCCGTTGACATCTAGCACGGCGTTATGTATTACCCTCCTGAAGCCACAGATTCCATATTCTGCTAACAGTATTACACTCCCGAACCCACCGATTCCATATTGTGCTAACAGTCATTGGATCTCGACAAACGCGAGCAGCAATGTCGCGATACAATAAACCGCAATCGCTACAGGCTACAATGCAACCTTTATCAAAGTCGGAAACGTGATGGTACGTATTTCTTCTCCTTACACGAGGCATCACAACGACGTTTCACCAATCAACGCCGGTCAACTGCTGTTTCTATATGAGAAATCGGTTGGAAAATTTCCTCATGTTAGCACGTTGTAGGTGTCGCCACCGGCGCCAACCTTGTGTGAATGCCCTGAAAAGCTAATCATTTGCATATCACAGCATCGTCTTCCAGTGGTTTAAATTTCACGTCTGTAACACATCTTCGTGGTGTAGCAATTTTAATGGCCAGTAGTGTAAGTATAACGAGAAGATTTATTGTTCTGTGTCAGTGATGTCGTGCGCTTGTAGACGTTGCTGAATACTGAGCTAACGAGGTAAATTTTCTGATTTCAAAAGGATAATATTAACGGCAGCATACTTACTCTGAGCCACAAGACAATAATTACTGCCTACGTGAATGACAGCCGCGTTGTGTCGCTAAGGGCATGTGACGTGGTAAGGGGGATTTCTAAGAGGATCAGAGGAGAACGGCAAATCATTGTATTGACGTCACGGGCCGAAAAAGGGGAAATCCACTGAAAAAGGCGAACGTTACAAAGGACATATTGTAAAGTCATAGCTCCTGGGAATTGTGCTGCTCCAAATTTAGTGCGCAGCACCGGCCTTATTTTGCGCTTCAACGACATCTGGTAAACCTCAGTAGTGCATTGTTTAATTATGTAAATTCATTTATATGACGCGTGTAGTGAAATGCTGGTGTTTCCTGCCTGTTTCATGTTGCAGGGAGCAGATCCTGGCAGGTGATTCACCGGTGTTTACCGACCCAGCAAACCAGCAGTGCGGGCCACTGATCGCAGGAGTGCCAGCGTACGTTGTTGAAAACTGATCTTAGAAATGAATGTTATTAAAATTTGACGTTTGAAATGAATCCCGTTTTATGAACATGTACCAGTTCTGCATAAGACATTGAGTTTATATGGCAACTGTATTCTAACAACGTTTGTAAAAGGAACTGACTGTTAATTGTATGTCAACTACGTCTGCTGATTAGTGCTGTAGTTATACCGCTTAACCGTGCTGAAGTTACTGAAGTTGAACTTTTTGCAAGATAATTTATAAAGTGTCTGACTGACACTATTTTCGAAGGATAGACCTACTTTAATATGGTGGTCACTACTGAAACACATTTTAAGGTTATTGACGGAAAATTTTGTAAATTGATGGTCGACTGAACGTACAGTAACAGGGCTTCCGACTTGTGAAAAATGCCTGAATTAGATTCGGGAAGTTCTATGTCACTGAACACGTTAACTTTATTTAAAGTGACCAACTATGAACAGTGAGCGAAATAGTTTTGATTGATTGCTTGACTTCAAATTTGATCTTGATGCCCGTTCAAGTAAAGGACATCTTCACGCGAATTTTCACCTTGCATTGAACTCTGTGAGCTTTACCGACCATCATTTTAGATTAAAAGAGGTATTTGACGAGAAAGTGGACATAAATATGTAGAAGAGTAATAATACTTGCAGTTTGTTATCCATTATCGATTGAATTTTCTCAACGTCACGCAGGAGAACTGCTACAGAATATATAATTTCATCGAACTGATGTGTCATTGTTTTAGTGATGCGAAAAAGCAATTGTTAAAGGACGGAGACTATTCTCTATATATTTGAAAGACAGTCCCTTCTCAACTAGGTGGACTATACGAATCTGATATATACATATAAACAGAAATTCCGTTAACAGAAGATTTGAAACCATCTATTAAGAAATTTTTGTATCAGATGTGGTCGCACCGATAAACACGGTAATTTATTTCAAAATGGTGGAGCACAGCAAACTGTCGCCCTCTCCTTTGAGGCTTTATTAAAGCAAATCTAGATATCGGCAAGTGCCTAGTTATTATCAGTGCACTATTTCATAGTTTCAGTACATGTCCTAGTACGTCAGCCCCCTGTTGTTCGGGCTTCTGTCACAGTTTATTCAAGCCTGATTGCTGTGCTCCATCATTTTGAAAGTCATATCACAGTCGTTCAGTGGCTTCCACGTTCGTGATGGAAGATAACTTGACGGTAATTTATGTTATTGCAAAGAGCCTTTGATGTAATTTAATTAACTATTCGTACTCATGAAGAGACAGTGCAAGGTTCTATCATAACCTGATACACCGTCTTGGATTTATGGATTACTGAAGGAGGAGAAGCCTTTAATTACTAAGATTGCATTAAGGTGAGGGTACGCTACCACTGGAAAGACGAATTACAACAAGTAGAGGGATGGCCCATCTCAGAACATCTGGGAAACGCCGAAGCTGGTCATGTGGGGCGGCTGGTGGAATAAATGTTGTTATTTAAATGTAGAATGTAACGTACAAAAGATGCATTTCCCGGCCGATTAGCAACATATGTGGGGCGGCAGGTGGAATAATTGTTATTATAAATGTTCCTATTATTTATTTAATGCTGTTGTTTGCCGTTCTCAACACTGGCTCTCTAACTACAATATTGGCAACCAGAAAGTGATTAGAAAAACGTGAAGCCTGTAATTAGAATTCCTAGTGCCCACTTCATCTGAGAAATACACTTGTAGCTACAGCTTATAGCTCTGAGGAATTAGGAGATTGTCTGGGATTCATAATCAAAAACCATTCTCTCTAAAATGTTCACTATATTCTGAAAGTCACAGACCAAAAAGAATCCACACAATCCAACTAACAGAGCAGTTCAGAGTCTAATGCGCTGATGCAACTAAAACTGTTCAAATTAAATGTTTAAGTGAATGCTCGCCATAATTTGATGATAATGTTCATCAAACGCCACGCTAAATAACGGTAGAATGTCAGTCCCGTGGCGGCACGTGAAAATACGACATACGCAAACTCAAGATAGATCATTAAAGTCATCCCAGAATTACGGCATCCGAGACTGTTTATAGCAATGATACCGACGCGACGCGACTCCCGGCACAGATGGTGCGCTAATCAGCATCTGGAGAGAACTGGGGCCTTACTTCCTCGCACAGCGTTCTTATGCACTCCTAGAAATGGAAAAAAGAACACATTGACACCGGTTTGTCAGACCCACCATACTTGCTCCGGACACTGCGAGAGGGCTGTACAAGCAATGATCACACGCACGGCACAGCGGACACACCAGGAACCGCGGCGTTGGCCGTCGAATGGCGCTAGCTGCGCAGCATTTTTGCACCGCCGCCGTCAGTGTCAGCCAGTTTGCCGTGGCATACGGAGCTCCATCGCAGTCTTTAACACTGGTAGCATGCCGCGACAGCGTGGACGTGAACCGTATGTGCAGTGGACGGACTTTGAGCGAGGGCGTATAGTGGGCATGCGGGAGGCCGGGTGGACGTACCGCCGAATTGCTCAACACGTGGGGCGTGAGGTCTCCACAGTACATCGATGTTGTCGCCAGTGGTCGGCGGAAGGTGCACGTGCCCGTCGACCTGGGACCGGACCGCAGCGACGCATGGATGCACGCCAAGACCGTAGGATCCTACGCAGTGCCGTAGGGGACCGCACCGCCACTTCCCAGCAAATTAGGGACACTGTTGCTCCTGGGGTATCGGCGAGGACCATTCGCAACCGTCTCCATGAAGCTGGGCTACGGTCCCGCACACCGTTAGGCCGTCTTCCGCTCACGCCCCAACATCGTGCAGCCCGCCTCCAGTGGTGTCGCGACAGGCGTGAATGGAGGGACGAATGGAGACGTGTCGTCTTCAGCGATGAGAGTCGCTTCTGCCTTGGTGCCAATGATGGTCGTATGCGTGTTTGGCGCCGTGCAGGTGAGCGCCACAATCAGGACTGCATACGACCGAGGCACACAGGGCCAACACCCGGCATCATGGTGTGGGGAGCGATCTCCTACACTGGCCGTACACCACTGGTGATCGTCGAGGGGACACTGAATAGTGCACAGTACATCCAAACCGTCATCGAACCCATCGTTCTACCATTCCTAGACCGGCAAGGGAACTTGCTGTTCCAACAGGACAATGCACGTCCGCATGTATCCCGTGCCACCCAACGTGCTCTAGAAGGTGTAAGTCAACTGCCCTGGCTAGCAAGATCTCCGGATCTGTCCCCCATTGAGCATGTTTGGGACTGGATGAAGTGTCGTCTCACGCGGTCTGCACGTCCAGCACGAATGCTAGTCCAGCTGAGGCGCCAGGTGGCAAGCCGTTCCACAGGAATACATCCAGCATCTCTACGATCGTCTCCATGGGAGAATAGCAGCCTGCATTGCTGCGAAAGGTGGATATACACTGTACTAGTGCCGACATTGTGCATGCTCTGTTGCCTGTGTCTATGTGCCTGTGGTTCTGTCAGTGTGATCATGTGATGTATCTGACCCCAGGAATGTGTCAATAAAGTTTCCCCTTCCTGGGACAATGAATTCACGGTGTTCTTATTTCAATTTCCAGGAGTGTATATAAAGCCGCGGTGCGGACGGCTAAGGGAACGCCTGATCAAATCGGCTCTCCCGACTAGCCGCTGGGCTAGTAATGCATCACTTTATGTTATCTAATAAATCATTGCTTCCTTTGCTGATGGCCGATGAAGGTCTCAATTTAAAAGTGCAATCAGCACACAGGTAAGAAATCACAATAAAAGTCTGACGTGGCTAAGTCAATTATTTTGGGCGAGAGAATTAATTTAATTACACTACACACAGTAGACGAGCTCTGAACTAGCCCTTTGGAGATACGCTATCGCTATAGTTTTATAGTTATTCAGTTGAAACTTCTCACATCTTTATGATTATACCGGATCTCCTTTCTACTTAAATTTAAACATCCTAGCCTTATTTATTCGCCTACTTAATCTATCTTGCTTCCTTAATTTCTAAGACAAAAACCAGAAAATTATGAATTTCAACTAAAATTTTAATTTGTGAGATGCGAAATACTGTTGCTACTAAATTATTATGAAAAAGGAATGTAAATATAAATTTTTAAGTTTCTAGCTCTTTTCTGTTGCCCCAATGATTTTTACAGAAAAACATCCAAATTTCGAAAATGGTTAAAGTTATTGAACTGATATTCAACACATATTGATTTAGTATTACTCCTGACATGCTAGAAACGTTTCAGGTTATTTACTTGATTTTTAAAGTATTGCGCAACATTTATGACGTCAGAGCTAGTTACAGCGGACTAGGCTGGCACGCAATGGAAAGACTGATGAGAATTTTATAAGGCGTGAGTAGGCTGCTTCCCTACTGTCAGCTGACAAAGTGCTACCATCGTGAGCACCTACTCATAACGGTTGAAGGACGGGAATGTCACGAATAGGCGACAAGCTGCTGGACGCCCACCCCTCATAAGAGAACGCGGGCGTTCGGAGTTTCTCGCTACGTAAAGCAGCACAGGTCTATGTGGCAGATTTGACGACAGTGTGCGATACTGGTTCAAGCATGTTTCTGAACACATCACTGAGGGCACATTGTTGAATATGAGACTACGTGTTACAGTGTTGACCACATCGTCAATCACGATTGCAGTGGCCATGAGACCGTCAGGGTTGGACGGTGGATCAATGGAAACGCGTCGCCCTGTGGGATGAATCACGTATCTTGTTACACCAGATGGATGGTCGTGTCGTGACACGTCGTCATCCAGACGAGCCGCTGTTTCGAAACATGCGCCGTGCCATAGTCGCAGGCTGATGAGGCAGTGAGGGGTGGGAGGGGGGCACGGTGAGATGACATCCGCGTGGGCTGCCTGCATGGGGCGTGTGGTTCGATGAACCCTCCGCCGGGAACTGAAATGTGATTTGCAGAGTCTACATGTAGATGTAGATGGATGTGGCAGTAACCAAAGGTGCCACGACAGCTGCGGACTATTTGAAATTAGTTGCAGACAACCTAATCCAACGATGCACTTTGTCTTCACCATTTTCGATGCCTTCCTCCAACAGGATAACCATCCGTGTCTCGAGGCTAGAATTGTGGTACAGTAGTCTAACGAGACAGAGTCTACGGAAGTTACTCGACCTGTGCGTATACATATTGTGCCACACAAACATCTACTAAGAATTTGTCGAATCCATGCCATAGAGAATCGCGGCTGTACTGCCTTACAAAGGTGGAGCGACACCCTATTTACTCTGTCCTTTGAAGTTCACTGTCAGTCCTGAGGCTGTAAATGCACTCAGTCTGTTCTGTTGGACGTATGTAAGTCCATCTTTATATAACACTATTGAGGGACTATCGGTGTTCAGTATAAAATGTAAAATTAAAAATACGATCAGCAGTCTATATTTTGAATATTTCCAGTATTTATGCGTCCAGCTTCGGCGTTTTACCACAGCATCATCAGGCCACTGTGTAAAGATAATAACGATAATGGCACTGTGAACAACACAATAAATGTGCGGTATAAAATTTACGTAATATTTAGTAAATTTCCACAAATACAATGTGTGACATTCAAGTCAATGATAAACTAAGACATGTAACGGGAGGACAGTTGCAGACTGTATGAATGTAAACAAGGGAACAAAATATACAGACGCCACATACGTAACACTAGAGTGAACCTTCTAAAAGGAGGTCAAAACTACATTTCTCAGATAAATACGGCGTCACACAATGGCAAACATTAAAATATAATGCTAATGTCAATGGATGTGAAAAAATTGTTGCAAAAGAATCACAGTTGTGTTTTGATGAGTGCATTCTGAAGGTATATTATTCATGTGTTGTGATATACTAGTAAAACGTAAAAACCATTTATCGGAGGTCAATCTCACGTTAACTTCCTGTATCGTCATATAACGTATACCTATAGAAATTAGCATAAATTGGAATTTAATGTTACGTCAAAATAAAATATCAATCACAGATTCATAAGACGCCAGCTATTTAATAAAAGCATTTTTAATGAGACGAGTCGTAAAGCTAGTATAATACATCATAACGAATTAGCACTATGCAACAAGTGTCAAAATATGACGTGGAAGAACTCGTAACCAGTGTTATCAAGAAGTTGTAAGTCTGCTGGGTGACATGTATATAGCTACGTGACATAGCGAACTGTAAAATAATAAGTAAGTCTTAAGAAATATACCGGTATATATACACAGTATATCTGAAATCATTCATAAAGACACGTGCTCTATACAATACGTAGCCGTTATGTAGGGTAAGATAGGTGACGGTACGAGCTACGACCAGAAAAAAAAAGCAGCATAGTGGACAAGAGATAAAGAACGAATCCACTTGTCGCGCAATAAAAATTGGCTTCTGGTGACAGGAATATTATGACAGTTATGAGGGCAAAAGTTATGACGTGAATATCCATAGATGTGTATTGGAACCAATATATACGTAATTATCTACGTCGTAACTTATCCAAAATACGGATGGCTGAAGTAGTTTTTTGTTTTACAATTGTACTCCCTATTGGTGTTGCACCCTACGTGTATTTTCAGCCTCTGGACTAACTGAATCCGTCCAAGAAGCGTTCATTAACCGCTGTCCAATACAGTGGACTCGTGAACAACATTGTTAAGAAGGAGGTCGTTACGTGTTCGCTTATATCAGTGCATAACAACATGTCGGATACTGTTAAGGAGTGAATGACGTAAACACTGTCGAAATAGAACGTGTAGACTTTTTATTGTTACTTCATACGAATGGTGGCTTATAAACGTACGTGGGTGGCGGACGGGGAGAGGGAGACCTCGGACGGTAACTGAGTGAGGAGTAGGTCTGACAGGGTACTTGCTGGTTCTTTCCTGTCGTTCGGTAGCCGCGCCAAGCTGTCGGAGGGCGAAGTCCCGAGCGATGCTGAGGGGCGTCTCCATCACCTCGAGCTATGGGTGACGCGGGTGGATCCGTCACCTTTACCGCAGTAGGGTACACTCCGTCTGGAGCCTGTGCGGTACCTCGACCACCAGCCTGAGGCCGAGAATTTAGACAACGATTGCAAGTGATTCGTCTTCTGGCTGCGTACGACCCCAGCTTTGAAGCGTGCAAACAGCTGTTATGATCTGGCGAGCGAGGCGACGTCGTGGGCTGGCGTGGTGACTCGTCGGGTGCTAGAGACACGGTAAAGGTTTGTGGACTAAGCACAGTGTGGACTGCAGGCTCTCGAATCACTACGAGTCCGGCATCGCCTTCTCGTGGAGAAACGTCACTATGTTCCAGTCCGTGAGCTGAATTTGGTGCTATGTCTGTATCTCCCGCGTTAGGGGTGAGTTGCAGTTTTGGTGATGAAGTAGTATAAGGTTGTGGTTCAGTAGCTGGTTGTTTCTCCGAGGTTTCACTGTTTGGTGATTCCACTGGCAAGTGCGGTACAACACTGACCATGGGTGGGTTATCTTGCAGCCCTTCTGATGTTTGCGACGCTTTACACGGTTGCAGTTCCGTTGCTTTTCGCACCACAGTATCTGGCGCTGTTTCCTTTTGCAATGACGGTTGATCAGGTGATGCCTGTACATAATCTGGTAACGTGCCACCAGTGTAGGTTTCAGAGCTGGGCTCTAGAATAGTCCCAGCTGAGTCGAAGCTGCCCGTTTCCATTTGAGTATCCGACGGCCGTGCGGACACTGATGACGACGAATCGCTGAGCTGTGACTCTGACGACGTCCAGTCTGCTGCCAGCATACAGACGCTAGTCTGCGTTTCCACTGTTGTAAACTGAACTTCTTCAGCTAATTCGTACTGCGTCTCCTTATGCTCCGACGGGCGGCGCTGTAGAACTTCATATCGCTTCTCCTCCCGGTAGTCCTAACAAAATAAAATAAATAATGTGAGAATTTGTGCAGAACCAAAAAAAAAAAGCTGAAAAGTATTTTTTAAACGTAGTTTGAACACTATAATAAATAAAAGTGTAAGTAGAGATGCGTAAATGACGACAGTTTTGGCCAATACAGCAAAATTTATCATAGGATCTGCCGTTTCACTTTTTCTTTCCTTAGTCGGAATTATACTGTAACAAATTTAGTAATTCATTGATTATTTAGGTAGAGGCGTTTTGAGTTTCATACACCGCCATGACAGCACGTAGTTCAAATGCTTCAAATGACTCTGAGCACTGTGGGACTTAACTTCTGAGGTCATCAGTGCCCTAGAACTTAGAACTACTTAAACCTAACTAACCTAAGGACATCACACATATCCATGCCCGAGGCAGGATTCGAACCTGCGACCGTAGTGGTAACGCGACTCTAGACTATAGCGCCTAGAACCCCTCGGCCACCCTGGCCGGCAGCACATAGTTGCCTACCATAAAAATACGTGGCTGTTCCCATCAACAGGAGAACTTTATTGACTTATAGATGTTTTCACAAGAGTTTTGTGCAATTTTTATCGACATTTGGATACATACGTACATTGAGACTTGAGTTTTGAATTAAACAATATTTTTCCCATATACTGCGCAGGAAAAATTTGGAGAATCCCTCACTTATAGGCCTACTGGATACTGGGCCAATTGTGAGATGTAGTACTACAGGGAACAACTTGGGCATCACCTACAGATTATATAAAGGGAAATTAGCGTCGAGAAAAAGTAATTTTTGTTAATTGTATAAGCGTATTCGCTAATATCTCTAACTTTTCCTCATTAACGGCGACATGCACTACTTGAAAAAGTAAGTTGTTTGAAACCACAAATAATGAGTTATGAAGCATTAAATTCAGTGTAGAATTTACACCCAAAGAAAAGGATGGAGACATGGTGATGGCGTATTTATTGCGAAAGTCTGATGAGAAAAAAGAATTATATGCTCAACTTGAGGAATAATGTGGTTGAAGACATTACAAACAGGCAGGTAGAAAACAGTAAACAGGTATAACTATCTAGGATCCGTATCAAGAGATAACCTGGTAGACACCACGGGTAAATTTCTCGATCACGCCGCTTCGTCCGCGTAAGCAATTGTTCTTCCGACACAATGGGAAGTTTCCTCTGCCATACACCTCACAATGCATTGTAAAGTACTGATGTAGATGTGGACGTAGAGCTATTGAAAACTTGGAAGGGGGGAGGGGGTAGACAAAGTTGGATAATCAGAGCAAAAGAAGTCTGATGGGATCTTTATCCAGGAGTCAACAAAAGAAGGACGATGATAATAACGATTATTTATCAACAATAAAATGGTCAAATGGTTTTCCCATCGGTGAGTTATTTTAAAACAGTAACATGCGTCTCCAGAATAGTAATTGCACAGTTACTCTTTTCCACCGAAAAGTAAATATTTAATCCACGGAAAGGATGTGGCGCAGTTGTTATATGAGAATAAACCCGGCAAGTGACAAGTGGAGACATGCTTTCGAATCCCTCCCTGTCAAACATTTTCGGCGTATCAAACGTAATTAATTATTGTCTATCTTGGTAGTCTAGTGGTAAAGCGTGTTCCTGGAGATCCAGAGATCGCAGCATCGAATCGCGTTCGGACCACGGAATATTAAAGTTTGCCTTTAACATACGAATGATGCGAATATCAGCCACGAACGCCAAGCGTGTCGTATTTCACGTTAAACTGTCGGTCCTCTTCCCCAGGAACCGGATGATCATAATTCAAGTGCAGCTGTTCCGCAGAGGTCCAGTGTGCGCTGTAATTACCGAATGGTTGCGAAATCTGGTAGACATTGTGATACGTCAATGCGGAACCGATTTACGATGGAAAAATTTCGTTCAGATTTCGGTGAGTAGGTGCAAAACTGGCGCTGTGAATCCAAGAAAGAGGTATACAAATATTTCCATATGTAATGGATTAGGAACGGGACATCGGCAGAAAAGGACAAACAAGCGAGAAAGTCGTAATAGTGTTATTAACCGGCGCTTGCAGAAGTTGTTCAACATAAGCACCGGCGACGTCGACGAGATGACGCACAGCGCCAGATTTGCACCTAGTGACCAAAATTGCAATTTTTTTTTCAGCGTAAATCGGTCTCACACTGAAGCTTCAGCGTATATTCCAAGTGTTGCTGTCACACGATAATTACAACCCACACTGGACCTCCGTGAGTAACTGCACTTTAATCATAACCACGTGGTACGGGTACTTGGGCTGGTTAAGAACAGTAAGTCGCCGAAGTGCCGTTCAACTGTAAAACTTGCAGCCGGCCACTGGACCACACGGAATTGTTATTGCAATTAATTCTTTTAATGTATTTCAAAACATTTTGCGGCTAGGAACAGTCGAATTAGCGATCAGTAGCTGTTTGTTCGTGCCTAGTGCGGGGCTGTCCAGCAAGCGAATGCTATAATGTACCTGACTAATGGCTACACTGTGTCTCGTGGCGCAATGCAACACCGACACTCGCAGCGGCGTGCAGAGCTTCAGAATTCTGCTTTGTGTTCGCTCACCTGCATGACTCTTTAATGTTTAATTCATTAATTTATTCTCTCAGTCATCGTTCTTGCGTGGCGTGTCATCTGTAGTCCATTTGGCCTCAGTAACTGAGTTCTTTGAAGTTACCCTTCTAATCATCCTTTTGGGGACTTTGTACAAATATTATTTTTGTGCAAATATTTGGAGCACTATGATCAAATTTATGACGTACTTAACTTCAATATTGTGTTAAGTAACTTGGCTACAATACAACAGTGATACGTGAGCTTATTTCAAGTGTTTTTGTCCTGCAGTCATCCTTTTTTATCGATCTGTAGTAGAAATGGGGCAAAGACCAGCATTTCGGGGTTTTATCGCCGTTGAGAGTGAAGGGGAATGGTCCGATAATGCAATGAACCAAGCGGCTTCAAGCGTTATAGAAGGTGAAACGACCGGAAGAGCTGCTGCCAATCGTATTAATGTTTCTAGAACTACGCTGCAAAGGAGATTAAAATCAGTTGCAGGGAATCGTCAGACATCTATGATGCCTCTGTTTTTCTTTTCTCAAATCAACGTATGAAGAAAGTTACGTCATGACAGATTTAGAATCCAGGCTAATGCGGCAAGCTAAGATTGAGTTTCAGAAGGTGGCTTACGATTTGGCAGAAAATTTGAATCTGCCCCGCGGATTTAGCAGAGAAAAGAAATTAACAGAAAAACGTCTACAAAATCTTTATAAATAAGCACACAGAGCCGTCTTACAGAAATCCTCAGTTCACGTAACAATAATATAAATGTTCAAGGAGCAGCTTTATGCCGTCATATCTGATTTCAAAAGAACAATAAAAGTTTTATCACTATTTTTCCTTAAATGGCCCATTCTAGCTCTCGTACTCCTAAACTGATATCTAATTTTTGGTGCAGTATTCTAATGTTCTTGAAAGATGTTTACGTATGTGTTGTTACAGATAACAGGTGAACATATGAGAGCTCTGGTCATGTTTTGGTTCAAATACCTCTGAGCACTATGGGACTTAACATCTATGGTCATCAGTCCCCTAGGACTTAGAACTACTTAAACCTAACTAACCTAAGGACATCACACAATACCCAGTCATCACGAGGCAGAGAAAATCCCTGACCCCGCCGGGAATCGAACCCGGGAACCCGGGCGCGGGAAGCGAGAACGCTACCGCACGACCACGAGCCGCGGACGGTCATGTTTTCAATCAGTCGATGACGACCCGGTAAATGAAGCAGGAGTGACTGAGTGGAGTTTAAAAAGTAGGACACAGGCGCTGACAGATGGAAAATCTTAGTCAGGCGGCAACACGAGCTTAGACAGTACAGCTAGAAGCAAGGGTCTGGATTTGAGACAGAGTCTCTTACCTTACGCCCCGTAAAAATCATATCTTATGCGGCGTAACGTCTATAATTTTTCTGTACTTCGGCTGAGTTTTGGTTGCTTGGTCGTACGTGCAGGGAGTCCATCTGCAAGGTCACAAGCCCCTCCTCCCTTTTAGTTTTGGTCGTCAGTACTCTGAGTGATTTGATGCAGCCCGCCACAGACTACTGTGGAAAACTTTCACCGCAGAGTTCCACTTGCACCCAACGCCCTCAGTTATTATTTGGATATATTCTCTCTTATCTTATGGTTTCTACCCCCTACAGCTCTCTCAGATTACATGGAAGTTATTCATTGATTCCTCAACACGTGTCCTGTCATCTCGATCCTTCTTCTTGTCAATATTGTCCAAGTGGTCCTCACATCGCCGATGTTCGGGGAACGTCCTAAATTCTTATCTTATCATTCCACCCTTACTAAACCGATATGAGGCGAATTTGGATGAAATGATTTAATATACGTGTAAAAGATAAAATGTGAGACATAAATCTGGTACTCTGCCACACTGTCGCTAACGCTTGCACACAAAAACACAAAATGCTTAAGACCCACTCATTCCGTGAGCTCCACGAACAACATTCGTTTCATCATGACCTAGAATGGAGAGCAGACTGCTGGTAAGGAAGTTGCGTACTTCATACGTTGAAGTAAAACATGTTCTGTTAAAATGTGGGACACACAAATCAATAAATCACTACTACTGCACACTCATGGGTGTCACGAGAGGAGGAATCCGTACGTCAGATGATAGTGCTCTACCCGGTGGCGTGTTGAAGTATTTCCACCTGCCCCGTTTGCGGGAAGGAAGGGCACTACAGTTGTATCTTTTGTTTCACCTACCACAACTTGTTACTCCCCGTCCCTAGCCATTCCTCACCAGAGACGCATCATGCTGCGTCTCAACAGCGAGGTAACTGCATGTATGGGGTCTGCACAACGGGCATATTTAGCAACTTCGCAGCTTTATTTCGCTGAATTTCTACTTACCCTGGTAACCAGAACAAAGGCACCTCTTTCCTCTTCCTGTTCAAGTGCAAAAGGTAGTCGTGGATCATCTGGATATATGATTCTGATTGGTAATATGACGGATAGCCTTAGGGAGTAACATATGAGTATGAAGTCTAATAAAAACTTCGTATTATTTAATAAGAAACAAATGTCATTCAGCAGTAATGTTTAATAGTTATATGTTTTTCAACGTGAAATCCAACCTACATGAATTGTGACGGACAATCACGGACAATCTAACTTTTTCCATTACTTTGATCTCTATGTCTCACTGATTGTAGTGAGATGATGACTCAGGATTTTTAGACAGTCGAAAGACGCTACGCGAAGTATCCAACAGAATGACGGAAGGATCGTCAAGGTCCTGATACCAGTCGACTTTTGTGACTGAGTAGGGTTGTGGGGGGGGGGGGGGGGGGAGGTTACGTGTTTGTGGTGTATGCGTGCACCCACTCAGCGTGTGTGCTGCTCGTGAAGTATAGTTTAGTAGTGCAGTGTGGTATAATGTTTGTTTCTGTCTAGTGTAGACAGTGACAAGAACTGTTATACAAAGGAACAGTGTTAAAGTGTTTACTGATTAGATAATATTACTGTAAGTATGAATAGCTAAAAAAAGTTTAATTTTTTTGTTTTTCAAGTAAAGTGACATGTCTGAGATTATTCTGTAAATGGTCTATGGATGAATAAATAACTAAATGATTACTGATGCAGATGAGGAATTTGTTAATATGATTACCCTCATCTGCTCCATCGTGTTCAAGCTTGCATGCTCGTAATTAAGCATCATCCTCCGTGAACACATCAGGGAGGCGAATCTTGAGGGCATAAAACTGCCCAATGGACACAGTTTCCTCTTTTATTCCCAACATTGTGACCTATAATTGCAGTGTTGAGACAAAATTCAGTAAGAAATGGATTTGGCAACATAGTCTAGGGTAGAGTTCTGTTTGTACGCTGATAAATCATACATATTGTGATTGCGACATAAAGACACAAATGAATAGTGTTAAAGTCTACCGTGATACACATGACGGCTGTATCAGTTACAACGTGTCTTTATGCACCTGAATACGTAGATTATCATGACTGACTGATGATGGCTACCTCCCGAAACGCGTCAAATAAAGTCATTGGTTTTTCAACTAGTGGCATTCCATTTAGTGACCAATTCAGCAATTTTGCAGCACTCACATAAATCTAAGGTAATTCTGGGTCTCAGTATTAACCAGGGTGGCGGAAGACTTTTAGAGAGAGTACTCTGCGGTGCTAGCCCCTTACTTAGCCTACATTTATCGCGAATCTCTCTCCCAGAAGAAAGTCCCAAGTGAATGGACGAAAGAGAAGGTGGCTCCTGGACATAAGGAAGGTAAAAGAATTGACCTGCATATATACAGCCCAACATCCTTAATATCGGTTTGCTGCAGAACTCTTGAACGCATTCTGGGTTCGAATACAATAAATTCCCTTTAGACAGGAAAGCTTGTGTCCATAACTCAGCTTGACCTTTTCTCACATGATATCATACAAACCATGGCTGGAGGGCACCAGGCAGATTCCATATTCCTAGATTTCTGGAAAGCGTTTGACACGGTGCCCCATCGCAGATTGTTGGCAAATGTCCTGGAATACGGTACAGGTTCCCGGTGGCTCGAAGAGTTCTTGTGTAATACAACCCGCAGGAGGCTCGACGGCGCGTGTTCATAAGAGACGAGGGTATCGTTAGGAGTACCCAAGGGAACTGTAGTAGGACTGCTTTTATTCTATATATATCCAAATGACCTTACGGACTGGCTGAGCAGCGATTTACGACTGTTTGCTGATGATACTACGGTGTGTGGGAAGTAGTCGTCATTGAATATACAAGCTGACTTAGACCAATTTGTAGTTAGTGGGATGAATGGCAGCGTCCTGTAAAAGTGGAAAAGTGTTGACTAATACAGATGAGTAGAAAAGACAGTTCTGTAACTTTCTAATAAAGCATTTGTAGGGTGCAGCTTGACACAGTCACTTCGATTAAGTATCTAGGCATAAAGTTGTAAAGCGATATGAAATAGAATGAGTATTCAGGTTGGCAGTAGGAAAGACGAATGCTCGACTTCTTTTTATTACGAGAATTTTGGGAAAGTCATTGGTTTTTCAACTGGTGGCATTCCATTTAGTGACCAATTCAGCAATTTTGCAGCACTCACATAAGTGCTTTATCTGAAAACTACCTTGAGCAGTTAAACAGAGAACTGACTCGTGGCAATAGCATATTAGACCTTCTGGTGACAAACAGACCCGAACTATTTGAAACAGTTAACGCAGAACAGGGAATCAGCGATCATAAAGCGGTTACGGCATCGATGATTTCAGCCGTAAATAGAAATATTAAAAAAGGTAGGAAGATTTTTCTGTTTAGCAAAAGTGACAAAAAGCAGATTACAGAGTACCTGACGGCTCAACACAAAAGTTTTGTCTCAAGTACAGATAGTGTTGAGGATCAGTGGACAAAGTTCAAAACCATCGTACAATATGCGTTAGATGAGTATGTGCCAAGCAAGATCGTAAGAGACGGAAAAGAGCCACCGAGGTACAACAACCGAGTTAGAAAACTGCTGCGGAAGCAAAGGGAACTTCACAGCAAACATAAACATAGCCAAAGCCTTGCAGACAAACGAAAATTACGCGAAGCAAAATGTAGTGTGAGGGGGGCTGTGCGAGAGGCGTTCAATGAATTCGAAAGTAAAGTTCTATGTACTGACTTGGCAGAAAATCCTAAGAAATTCTGGTCTTATGTCAAAGCGGTAGGTGGATCAAAACAAAATGTCCAGACACTCTGTGACCAAAATGGTACTGAAACAGAGGATGACAGACTTAAGGCCGAAATACTAAATGTCTTTTTCCAAAGCTGTTTCACAGAGGAAGACGGCACTGTAGTTCCTTCTCTAGATTGTCGCACAGATGACAAAATGGTAGATATCGAAATAGACGACAGAGGGATAGAGAAACATTTAAAATCGCTCTAAAGAGGAAAGGTCGCTGGACCTGATGGGATACCAGTTCTATTTTACACAGAGTACGCGAATGAACTTGCCCCCCTTCTTGCAGCGGTATACCGTAGGTCTCTAGAAGAGCGTAGCGTTCCAAAGGATTGGAAAAGGGCACAGGTCATTCCCGTTTTCAAGAAGGGACGTCGAACAGATGTGCAGAACTATAGACCTATATCTCTAACGTCGATCTGTTGAAGAATTTTGGAACACGTATTATGTTCGAGTATAATGACTTTCCTGGAGACTAGAAATCTACTCTGTAGGAATCAGCATGGGTTTCGAGAAAGACGGTCGTGTGAAACCCAGCTCGCGCTATTCGTCCACGAGACTCAGAGGGCCATAGACACGGGTTCACAGGTAGATGCTGTGTTTCTTGACTTCCGCAAGGCGTTCGATACAGTTCCCCACAGTCGTTTAATGAACAAAGTAAGATCATATGGACTATCAGACCAATTGTGTGATTAGATTGAGGAGTTCCTAGATAACAGAACGCAGCATGTCATTCTCAATGGAGAGAAGTCTTCCGAAGTAAGAATGATTTCAGGTGTGCCACAGGGGAGTGTCATGGGACCGTTGCTGTTCACATTATACATAAATGACCTGGTGGATGACATCGGAAGTTCACTGAGGCTTTTTGCAGATGATGCTGTGGTGTATCGAGAGGTTGTAACAATGGAAAATTGTACTGAAATGCAGCAGGATCTGCAGCGAATTGACGCATGGTGCAGGGAATGGTAATTGAATCTCAATGTAGACAAATGTAATGTGCTGCGAATACATAGAAAGAAAGATCCCTTATCATTCAGCTACAATATAGCAGGTCAGCAACTGGAAGCAGTTAATGCCATAAATTATCTGGGAGTACGCATTAGGAGCGATTTAAAATGGAATGATCATATAAAGTTGATCGTCGGTAAAGCAGATGCCAGACGGAGATTCATTGGAAGAATCCTAAGGAAATGCAATCCAAAAACAAAGGAAGTAGGTTACAGTACGCTTGTTCGCCCACTGCTTGAATACTACTCAGCGGTGTGGGATCCGTACCAGATAGGGTTGATAGAAGAGATAGAGAAGATCCAACGCAGAGCAGAACGCTTCGTTACAGGATCATTTAGTAATCGCGAAAGCGTTACGGAGATGATAGATAAACTCCAGTGTAAGACTCTTCAGGAGAGACGCTCAGTAGCTCGGTACGGGCTTTTGTTAAAGTTTAGAGAACATACCTTCACCGAAGAGTCCAGCAGTATATTGCTCCCTCCTACGTATATCTCGCGAAGAGACCATGAGGATAAAATCAGAGAGATTAGAGCCCACACAGAAGCATACAGACAATCCTTCTTTCCACGAACAATACGAGACTGGAATAGAAGGGAGAACCGATAGAGGTACTCAGGGTACCCTCCGCCACACACCGTCAGGTGGCTTGCGGTGTATGGATGTAGATATAGATGTAGAAAGTGTAGCTCGACCACAAAAGAGGTGGTGCGTAGAACGCGAGTGCGACATACTCTAGAGTACTTTTCGAGTGTTTGGGATCCCCACCAAAACAATTCAAAGGCGGGTTGCTAGATTTGTTATCGATAGGTTCGAACAGCACGCAAATATTACGGAAGTGGTTTTTGAACTCAAATAGGTATCCCTGGAGGGAAGATGATGTTCTTTCCGCAAGTCGCTACTGCGCAAATCTAGACTACCTGGATTTGTGACCGACTGCAGAGCAATTCAACTGCTGGCAACATACATTTCGTGTAAGGGCCACGAAGATAAGGTGCGAGAAATTAGAGTTCGTACGGAGGCTTTTAGATAGTCGGTTTGCCCTTGCTCCATTTACGAGTAGAACAGACGAAAAGATGACTAGTAATAGTAGAAGGTACCCTGCACCATGTACCATAAAGGGTTTGCGGATTGTTGATGTAGACGTAGAAGTAGATGCATACCAAATTCTAGTAGGCCCTTCGTGCTTCGCGTGAGTGCAGAATGACCCCGTCGCTCCATGCCTATTTCTAAATATTCACTCCAGAGATGAATGGGCAAGGGTATGGAACGCCGACGATTGTAGGATCAGAATTATGCTGTCCTTTGGCGTTCCTTCCGACCTTGTGGTATTTCAGCACTATGATCTGATACCAAGTAACCGTGTTTGAACACAGGTTCAGCGAAAATGTTATCGACGTCTGTCCATCTGATCTCGGCAGCATGATTCGAAAATAAGCTGTTAGTCGTAGAGTGTACCAACGATGTGACTCTTTCATAAGAAAGTGACCCAGAATGATGGCATTATAAATATTTGACCACTCTTCAGGCATACACACACACACACACACACACACACACACACAATCGGCTGGTATCATGACCCTGACGGTCCTTCAGTCATCCTGTTGAATACTCAGCGTTGTGTCTAAAAGAGCTGAGTCACCATCTCATTACATCTACATCTATATCGATACTCTGCAAATCACAGTTAAATGGCTGGCAGAGGGTTCAACGAACCACCTCCACAATTCTCTGTTACTACGAGCTCTGACTTCTCTTATTTTATTGTGGTGGTCGTTCCTCCCTATGTAGGTCGGTGTCAACATAATATTTTCGCATTCGGAGGAGAAAGTTGGTGATTGGAATTTCGTGAGAAGATTCCGACGCAACGAAAAACTCCTTTCTTTTAATGATTTCCATCTCAATTCCTGTATCATTTCTGTGACACTCTCTCACATATTTCGCGATAATACAAAATATACTGCCTTTCTTTGAACTTTTTCGATGTACTCCGTCAGTCCTATCTGGTAAGGATCCCACACCGCGCAGCAGTATTCTAAAAGAGGACGGACAAGCGTTGTGTAGGCAGTCTCCGTAGTAGGTCTGTTACGTTTTCTAAGTGTCCTGCTAATTAAACCGTCTTTGGTTAGCATTCCTCCACAACAATTTTTATATGTTCCTTCCAATTTAAGTTGTTCCTAATTGTAGTACCTAGGTACTTAGTTAAATTTACGGCTTTTAGATTAGATTGATTTATCGTGTAACGGAAGTTTAACGAGTTCCTTTTAGCACTGATGTGGATGACCTCACACTTTTCGTTATTTAGGGTCAACTGCCACTTTTCGCACCATTCCGATATTTCTTCTAAATCGATTTGCAGTTTGTTTTGATCTTCTGATGACTTTATTAGTCGATAAACGACAGCGTCATCTGCAAACAACCGAAGACAGCTGCTCAGATTGTCTCTCAAATCGTTTATATAGTTAAGGAACAGAAAAGAGCCTATAACACTACCTTGGGGAACGTCAGAAATCACTTCTGTTTTACTCGATGACTTTCCGTCAATTACTACGAACTGTGACATCTCTGACAGGAAATCACAAATCCAGTCACATAACTGAGACGATATTTCATAAGCACGCAATTTCACTACGAGCCGCTTGTGTGGTACAGTGTCAAAAGTCTTCCGGAAATCCAGAAATACGAAATCGATCTGAAATCCCTTGTCAATAGCACTCAACACTTCATGTGGATAAAGAGATAGTTCTGTTTCACAGGAACTATCTTTTCTAGACCCATGTTGAATGTGTCAATAGACCGTTTTCTTCGAGGTAATTCATAATTTTCGAACACAATATATGTTCTAAAATCCTTCTGCATATCGACGTTAATGATATGGGCCTGTAATATAGTGGATTACTCCTACTACCTTTCTTGAATATTGGTGCGACGTGTGCAACTTTCCAGTCTTTGGGTACGGATCTTCCGTCGAGCGAACTATTGTATATGATTGTTATGTATGGAGCTAATGCATCAGTATACTCCGAAAGGAACCTAATTGGTATACAGTCTGGATCAGAAGGCTTGCTTTTATTAAGTGATTGAAGTTGCTTCACGATTTCGAGGATATTTACTTCTACGTTACTCAACTTGGCAGCTGTTCTCTATTCAAATTCTGGAATATTTACTTCGTCTTCTTTTGTGAAGGCATTTCGGAAGGCATTGTTTAGTAACTCTGCTTTAGCAGCACTGTCTTCGACAGTATCTCCATTGCTATCGCGCACAGAAGGCATAGATTGTTTCTTGCTGCTAACGTACTTCACATACGACCAGAACCTCTTTGGATTTTCTGCCAGGTTTCGGGACAAAGTTTCGTTGTGGAAACTGTTAGAGGCATCTCGCATTGAAGTCCGCGCTAAATTTCGAGCTTCTGTAAAAGATCGCCAATCTTGGGGATTTTGTGTCTGTTTAAATTTGGCATGTTTGTTTCGTTGTTTCTGCAACAGTGTTCTAACCCGTTTTGTGTACGAAGGAGGATAAGCTCCGTCGTTTGTTAATTTATTTGGTATAATTCTCTCAATTGCTGCCGATACTATTTCCTTGAATTCAAGCCACATCTGGTCTGCACTTCTATTATCAATTTTGAATGAGTGGAGACTGTCTCTCAGGAAGGCTTCAAGTGAATTTTTATCTGCTTTTTTGAAAAGGTATATTTTTCGCTTATTTTTCGAGGATTCGGGGATTACAGTATTCAATCTCGCTACGACAACCCTGTGTTCACTAATCCCTGAATCGGTTTTGATGCTCGTAATTAATTCAGGATTTTTTGCTGCTAAGAGGTCAAGTTTGTTTTCACAACCGTTTACTATTCGCGTGGGCGCATGAGCTAACTGCTCGAAACAATTTTCAGAGAATTCGTTTAGCACAATTTCGGATGATATTTTATGCGTACCTCCGGAATTAAACATGTATTTTCGCCAAAATATCGAGGGTAGATTAAAGTGACCACCAACTATTATCGTATGAGTCGGGTACGTGTTTGAAATCAAACTCAAGTTTTCTTTGAACCTTTCAGCAACTGTATCATCTGAATTGGGAGGTCGGTAAAAGTATCGGATTATTATTTTATTCCGGCTGCCAACAATGACCTCTGCCCATACCAACTCACAGGAAGTATCTACTTCAGTTTCGCGAAAAGTTAAACTACTTCTGACAGCTGAGTTCAAGGGCATGGAAAAAGTTAGATTGTCTGTCACATTTCATGTAGATAGGATTTCACGATGACGTCACATTAAGCTATACTCGGACCCCATTGATTTAGCTGCTCGCCGTAAGTGCACTCTACAGTAATTAGCATACATTAATCGAAATTAAAAGTCAATGCTTATTGTCCGATTTGTACCCCACCAACGGTGCAACCTCTCTTCAACAATTACAAAATGAATTCGCAAGTTGTTAATATGATTTGATGTCAGCTGTGCATTTTATGAGTGAAACATGAAAACTGTGCCGCACCAGGGCTCGAACCCGTATTTCCCGTTTACAGCGAGAGACAATCTTTTATTGTCGAGGAATGTATAACAATGATGTAGACAATGCTTGTGTTTACACAATGTCTGTATATTACATCACAATGTCCTTCAGACATGCATGCACCGCTGATAATCTAGCCGTTGGGCGGCCGTACACTCCTCGAACAAGCTTGCATAAAGAGCAGTCGTTAAGTTATCACTTCAGATGGATGATACTGAAAATCATGAAAAATTTCTTTCCCAGGTAAGGTATGTTGACAGGGATGTAATTGCATACAATTTGTCATACATCTTATTTTGCAAGGAACTACTTTAACAACCAGACAGAGAAAAACAATTTCGCGCGACTAATGGATATTTGGTCCGTAAAAAATTAACGTGGAAGGATTGCGTTAGTGTCTGAACAGACGGATCCCCTTATGTGACAACCCAAGTGGATTATGTACCCGAAGTAAGTTCTAACTTACGAATCCACCGTTGTCTCATTCACTCCGAAACCAAAGTTACTAAGTCTTTGTCATCTTCTCCGAAAATTGTGATGGACGGAGTAGTAAAAGCCGTGAGCTTCATCAAATCGCAGCCCTTAAATATGGGACTTTTTAACGTTTTGTTGTAAGAAATGGATTCACGGCACATTACAATTCTGCTAAATACAAAAGTGTGATGGTTATCTCGAGGTGAAATGTCAACGCAAATGTTTGTTAGAGATGAGGTATTGTAGGTTTTAATATTGAGGGACATGCATATGTGGATTTATTTTCAGATTATATATATCTAAGTTGGCTTATGTTTCCGATATTTTTGTACACATAAATGGACTAAACAAAAAAAGTAAAGTAGAAATGAAATTAATTGACTAGTATGGATAATATTCAAAACCTTATTAATAAGTTATATTTGTGGATATTGACAACTGGAAATGGATCTGTGAAATGGTCCGAACTAAATGGTTCAAATGGCTCTGAGCACTATGGGACTCAACTGCTGAGGTCATTAGTCCCCTAGAACTTAGAACTAGTTAAACCTAACTAACCTAAGGACATCACAAACATCCATGCCCGAGGCAGGATTCGAACCTGCGACCGTAGCGGTCTTGCGGTTCCAGACTGCAGCGCCTTTAACCGCACGGCCACTTCGGCCGGCTTGGTCCGAACTCTATGGTCCCTTAGTGATAATAATAAGATATTGGTGGATTTAAAGAACATTTAGTACTCTCGCAGCAGAACCTCAAAATATATTTTGGAGGGAGTGTTGACGATTTTGATTGGGATCGTGATCCGTTCATGGATTCCAAACACCTTCCGAGTAATTTATGTTTAGGCTAACAAAAGGAACAGGCAGATTTTAAAGCAGACAGATCATTGAAATAAAAAATTTTCGAAGTGCTTATGCATACATTTTGGTTGTCAATAATCAATTACTACTCAGGAATCTCCGAGATGGCAATTAATATCTTATTACCAGTCTCAACTACATATTTGTGTGAACTGGGTTGACTTGAAATTAAGACGACAAAGAGAAAAAGCCTCAGATCCGTTTGTGATTAAATGAGGAGTGGTTTGTCAGCAGTTCCGTCACGAATCAGCAGTCTGTGTTCAACTCAGCAGTCACAAATATCATATTGAAGATATGAGTAGTCATTTTCTTTGAAATTCGTATTATAAGTGCGTATTTTCCACAGTTGATAATTTGTTAATAAATGCTTGAATCTATTCCTCTTATGTAATAATAAAAAAATAATAATTAATTACATAACCGCTTAATAATTCGTAATGATATCAAGTTTCACAACATTTTGAGGCTACAGACATTTCACTATGTCATCATGAGTCTAGGCCCGTCTAGCTGTGCTGTCAACAATGAAAGCTTGTGGAACACTGCTCTAAAGTATGTTTCGTTTTCATCTTTTTGATGGTGTGGTAAGAAATTACTTTTATAATGGCTAATATGTCTCAGAAAGATATTATATTACCTATCGGGCAGTAATTCTAAATGTACTAGTGTTGTAAGGATTGATTTTTCCAAATATGCAGGCGGCTCAGAGTACTGAGTTTGATTCTGCTGATATTTCAGCAGATGGTTTGAACGTTGATTGTGAAATTCTGGAATTCCGCTTCACTATTCAGAAATTGCTCGAGTAAATAGCCCTTACGTAAGCCGTTATTGGGTTTTGCATTGATTGATAGACTTGTTGTATGTCTTTCTGAGGGATATTGGGCCAAATTCCGTTCTATTGGCGCGGTGTATCATCAGAATCCCGAGAAGGTTGGAGGGCTGTGCCCATGCTGTTCCGAACGTTCCCAAATGGGGAGAGAATCGGTGACATTGATGACTAAGGTAGGGGTATGGCAAACACGAATATCAGCAGTGGAAGCTCTCGCCGTGTGCCGACGGGAATTATCTTGCTAAAGTGTCAACTGGAGAGAAATGCGGTGACCTTGCTGGCTAAGGCAGAATATGGAAATCGCGAAGGCAAGCAGTAGAAACTCTCGCCTTGAGCTGGCAGCCATTATCGGGGCTGAAATGTGAGCCTAGGATTCCTTAATATGAAGGGAAACAAAATGGCATACAGAATTCCGTCAACGTAGTGCTATCCTGTAAGAGTGTGGATGATAATCGAAGGAGTCCTTCTATGAAAAGAAAGGGCACCCAAGACTGTCACTCCTGGTTGTTGGGTCCTATGGAAGACAACAGTCAGATTCAAGTCCCACCATTGTCCAGGGCGCCTCCAGACTCGTCTTCGCTGATCATTGGGGCTCAGTTCGAAGAGGAACTCATCACTGAAGAAATCCTACAGCAGTCAAAGAGAGTCCAGGTCGAAGACGTGTCTGGGGTTACCAACCTGACTGTTGCCCGTATATAACTCGACAACCAAGAGCGATGGTCTGTGGTGCCATTTCTTTTCAAAGCAGGACCTCTTTGGTTGCCATCCGCGGCACCCTTTCTGCACAGCGGAATGTCGACGATATTACCCCATCCTTGGCTTACATTTCAGCAAGATAATGTCTTCCCGCACGCGGCGGGAGTTTCTAGTGCTTGTCTTCGTGCTCGCCAAACTCTATCTTGGCCAGCAAAGTCGCCGGATCTCTCGCCAGTTGAGAATGTTTGGAGCATTGTGGTCAGGGCCCTCCAATTAGCTCAGTGTTTTTAGGGTCTAAGAGACACCAGTTGTACAGAATCTGGTACGATATCCGTCAGGAGGTATCTAACGACTCAACCAATCAAGGCCAAGTAGAATAACAGAATGGATTAGAGCCAGAGGAGGACTAACGCGTTTCTGACTTGCTCAGTTTGTGACAGTTGTTCGTCAAGAAAGACACCAAATTTATGAATACGTGAACTACACTAACAACGCAGTAAGTAAAAGAAATTACGCTCCAAAATGTTTTATGGACGCCACTCCACCTAGACGAAGACTTCAAAATGGTAGGAATGCTGAAACAAGCTTGTCGCAAACCAATGTAAAAACAAAAAGCCTGATACGTAAAACTTAATCTGTGCTCTAAGGTTAATGCATAACAACTATCCCGGAAGTCAGGCAGTTTCGAAAATTACCTACAAGGCTTAGGAAACTATCATTGGACAAAGCTGCAGATCAGTCCGTCACCACAAACAATTGTCTTACACTCACATTCGTTGAGTTCTCCAACTCACAAGTAAACTTTAAAATTTCCACCTAGTAATCTAGACCTCGGGCTACACTACAGTCCGTTAATACAGCCACTTTTTATGCAGTCACATTCATTGACTTCGCCTTCTCGCAAGCAGTCTACAACATTTGATTACGAAACAATATCCAAAGGGTTAAGCTTTACTTGCGACAGCGGAGGCGTAATGTGCTGATGTTGGCTACGACCGTTGAAAGCAGAGAATTACGTCACGTGATGTAAGCCAGCCGGGTCATAGTAAACGTTTTGTTGTGAAATGTTCGCTTTACGAGGATAATCAATTTACTGAGCGGACAAGGGCACATACGAGAACCTGTCAACCACAGAGCAGGAACAACATTAATTATTTACTTCACGGTCAACACGAAAGCCCATTCCCCTCATTCTGAATGGTTGGATTTTCAAAAAGTGTTGTGCGTTCCCAGCATTCAACGGTAGTTGCACACCGCACTGCCGCTGCCGTCAGTAAAGTTTTAGCATCCCAAGAAATACTCTCATAGACAGAGACACGTACAATATAAGAAATACATACGAAAAGCAGTAGACAACTTTACTATCTGCAATATCCCCATTAATAACAGTCAGTCTCGCGCTATCATATCGAAAACAAAAGTAATCATTTCGTAACTTCCACCGAAATAAGACATTAGATTCAGCGTTCTCACTGGCTGTTGTGTGCTATCACCCAACTGACTACGACCAACGGAAATGAATTGACAACAGTAATAAGCAGCAGAAGAGCCGCTGACACACTACATGCACTTTAAACTAGATTAAAAATATAATTCCTGACGAAAGCAACGAAAATGTGTAAACGCATAGCGCTATTAAGAAAGGCAACTCAAAATTCACACAGAAAACTGAAGTCTGGATAGCCATTACCATTACGTTACTGATTAAAGCCTACGGTTAGTATCGCAGATTCCTCTGGACCTGAAAAATAAATCTATTCTTCGCTTCTAAATGCTCATTCCAGAGACATTCCTACTTTACAGTCGCTACGAATACTGGAGAGGGTCAGAGCGTGGGGCTCACCTCCAGCGCGGGATGCGGCTCGGCAGCGGGCGCCGTGAAGAGGGTCCTCCACAGGTAGGACATATACAGGACCGCCCCGACAGCGGCTAGGACCTCCGCCGCCGCCACGTCTTCCTGCAACTCCAGCCGGTCCTCCCGACTAACGACGGGCTCAACGGCGTCTTTCCCCGGCAGCAGCGTCGTGAACAGGTAAGTGCTGACCAGCGACAGCGAAATGCACAGCAGCCCGCTACACAACATTTTCTCCAGATGTTACCACGGCAACGGCGCGCGCTCAGCGCCTCTGTTGTTGGCCGATTACTGCACAAGTATCGTCCGCGAACGTTCACATTATCTGAACCGTCTAACTGCTCCTTGCGCTCCAAATGACGTAACACAGTCACTATTGTTAGTACAATTACACGCCATTTAAATAATTTTAGAAACAGAATCCCACACGATGTGTAACTTGAACATACTTTTAACCGCACTAGATTGGGATCAAGACGAATTTGGCTAACAGCCATCTGTTTTCACCAGAGACGTTACTAGCTGCTGTGGCGTCATTTCTTGGTGCGCATTTTGAACTGCATTTATTTACAGCGTTATTCGTTCCCGTATATTCGTTGGTTTGGTTATTATTTATTCTCTGCCGTGCGTCATAAACAAAACACTGTCTACTATATATGTCAACTGGCGAGCAAGATACAAATGTTGCGTACAGCTATATAGCTCAAGTAACGAATGGGATACTATTAGCGTCCAAGGCAAATAGAAAACTGTACCCCATAGTGAAGTACGGGATACCAATTTATATATGAGTCGTCTTCTTGTCTCCGTGTAGTTCAATTGAGGTACAGGTTGCAAATGTAACGTACGTCTATTTCCAACTTTTCGTTACCAGTGTACATATATAGAGGTCAACGGAAGTCTGGTATACATACATGACATACGTAGGTCCTTCTGTCATCAGTAGTACTGATATGTACGTAAGAAAAGACTGTTAGTAACAGCGGAGACGAAATAAACAACACATCTACAAGTTGTATCCCGTGTTCCATTTAGGGTTTACTGAAGCGGAGGATACATCGTTCAAGTGAAGAACAGGACAGTAATTCTAGTGAAACCGAAGAACTCGACTTACGACAAACTAGTATTCCGTACTGTACTTAAGCAACACACTTCGAATGAGCTTTTAATTTGTATCCTGTGTTTCATCTACGGTGTAGTGAAGCAGGGGATACATAGTTCAAGTGAACAACACGACAGCAATGCTAGTTGAAACTAAGAAATCGACGTATGGTGAACTTGCATCCCGTACTGCACTTAAGCAATACAGTTCGAAAGAGTTTCGAGATACAACTGACATACATGTAACGTGATGTATTCTTTGCTAGTAATATATTTCATTCATTTCTTTCCATTGTATTTTGCGGAGAAATACTAAGATACACACACGCGATATCGTTAACATGAAAATACTACTGGCCCTTATATATATGAAGTACAGTCTTTCTCTCTTCTATTCCTTTGTTTCTGAACATTCTTCTCAGATCTTTCATCTTTGTAATACATGCTCTCTGGCCAATTATGACGTCATTGGTCAAAGCTGACGGGTTGTATCCCCTGCTAAACTAGACCCGTCTCTTCTATTAATTTTCTTATTTCACAACACGTCTTGCAGACGTAACGTCATTTTGACGTCACGTGCAATATCGACGATAACAGGAACTGCCAACGACACTCGTTCGCGTTCGATACGGGCCTCTCACTATACTTCACGCACACATATCGGAGATTTATAAAAACACGTCATTCTTCGAATGATTTGTTATAATTATTTTAACAGCTAAACGAAACATAATGATTTATCGGCAGTTATTGCCTTCTTATAAGAGTTCTCTCTCTGAAGTGGGTTGTTATTGTCAGTAATTTACAAATTAAGCTTAAAACACTTTTGTTTTATAATTTGCAGTATGCCGTTTCAAGCCAATACAGCACTGAAAATGTATCAGCGACACGTCAGTGTCATCATTAAATTAATAATGCATCATCGATATAAGCGTTCAAGAGATACTACGACAACCATAACAGAAGAAACATATGACTCGACGCTGCCGTAATGGATCGCATCATGGTTTCAGGAGTCGAATGATGTAGGTTCGCATCTCGCCATATGCAAACTTTTTTTGTTACAATAGCGTTGTTAATACATTCTCGGCGTTTCTTATGAATGTAACACAAGTACGTTCTGCAATATTCGGTGTTACTTACATTTCCGGCTGATTAGAGAACAAAGAATGAAATAAATATTCAGCGTTTTCAGAGTGCGTTGTTAGGCAGGAACATAATATGACAGCTTAAATTGCTGGAAGTGAATCGAGGGACAATAACATTCATAATCTACCCTGTTACAAAGTCCATAGCAGATCAGGCGGTCGGCAAAATGGCGTCACGTTTCTAGGTGGTGTTGTGAAATGTGTGTTACCCTTCTATTTCGACGGTAATTCTAAGATCTTGTTAATTATCAGTTCTTTTCTTTACAATACACATTTTATTTTTAGTTTCTGCTGTGTATCGAGGTCACCACTACCAGATACACAGCCTTTTTTACAGTATTCGGTATGGTGTCCCTTTCTTTTCAATAAATAGTTAAAATTCATCTCCCGCTGACCGTTTTGTTTTACTCCCGATATATATGTCCCTATTCGTAATTGTCTATCTCATTCTAGAGGACAACAGTACAGACTCCCATGCGTACTTCCAGACATAGTTTTTCTGTGAGTTCCATACATCGCTTACGGCAAATGCAGGTGTGGTTCCTTTGAAAAGGGCGCGACCAATTTCCTTCTCCGAACTACCCTAATCTTCCGTCTCTAATGATCTCGTTGTCGACGGGACGTTAAACTGTAATCTTTTTTCTGTTTTGTTTATCTCAGTCTCCACTTGAGCTGTGTAGTTGCAGAGTATTTCCTGAAGACCGCTTCGATTTGTTATGGTGGTATTAAGGTTCAGAGGCTCCTATTGTGCGTTATAGCATTCATTACTGTAGTAGAGATTCTTTTACGATACTGGAACCAGATCTCTTCTTGATAAATGATTCGCTCAACAGTCTGAGATTTAGCAGTGCATATGTAGTCCGAAATACTTATTTTTCTCAATGCAGTAAAATTCCTAATCAAAACTGTTTTATTTGGGTTTCAACAATATTACGTTCCATACGCCTCATTGTTAGCGTTGTCTAACGTATATTTAATAGAGATTACTTCCAAACGGATGAACAAATTACATTCATTGGTTCCTCTTCTGAGAAATGATGCGGAGGTTGTCTATGAGAAATCCCATACAGTCTAACATTCTGCGTGGTGTCTGTTTGTTCTATATCGTGCCTCCCTACCACTTACGCACAACGACGCTCTGAGCGTGTTTTTTAGGGAATTGACTAGTTTGAACCTGGGACCTGTTGCTGGTAAGGAGACGCCAGACCACACATGACATGTAGAATTCAGAAGAGTTCAGTGAGACTAGCGATGATATAACCAAATACTTAATGATTTCAGCGTCAGCTCCACTGCACTCCCTGTAAAAGAATCTTAATACTAACTAAATTTAGTGGAAGGGGTTCAAGGCTTTCCTATTTTTAGTTAGCTGGTAAAATAACGTCGAAAAAACAGTTATGTTTACCATTGGAAATTTTATTCTACTCACAAAACATTGTTCATAAATTGCACTATTGATAAAAGGAAATGTTTTAATACAGGATGGTAAAAAACCAACTGCGTTCAACAAAAATGTGAACGAATATCCCCTGAATGGGTTTCCAAGTTCTAAAATGGATCGAAGGATGACCTATGCCATATCACATCTATAATCTAGGTTTAAATTAAGTTTCACAAAAGAGAAAACTATGAAAATGGTCTACAGTGACCCTCAATTATCTTTAATTACTTATCTAACTTGTCGTAAATTACAGTGGCTGATTTGGCTTCTCAATAACTATATAACAGAAAAATCATCGTGTTTCGGATTTTTACTTCGAGTGGCAAATGTGAACACCATGAGCTTTAATTGACGATCGACACTAGTATTACGCAAAAAGGGGATGTAACAGATGAGACTTCTGCAGTTCTGAGTGTAGCCTTATGCGCTCAAAAATGTGGCATCGCGTGTGTTCATTACCTTGTCGGTGTTCGTCAGGGGGCGTCGGCCGGCGCAGCTCCATATATCTCGCCGTCTCGGAAGCAACTCTTCTCCTAACTTCTCCTTACTACAATTTACCGAAGTTGGTTTTAAAAAAACTATCTGGCTGTGTTTTTATCTGACCAATCAGGGTCTTAATGTTAACCTTAAGCTCCGCCTACAAAAATTCTGTCCATCCAATGAGAAACGTTATACTTTTCGTGGTGGGGCAATGTTTTTTTTAAAAAAGTTTGCAACGTAACAGAGACGCGAAAAAGTCTCACGCTAAAACTTGCTGCTGGTGTGGTCCTTTTAGCGTTATCGTAAGATCTATACTGTTCTTCTGGAGGGCTCTATCTTTTAACATGGGCTGGGGGGGTGGTCCTAACGTAACAGAGACGCGAAAAAGTCTCACGCTAAAACTTGCGGGTGGTGTGGTCCTAGCGGTTAGCTGGCGACGTGAGTGTCCGTCCGTCCTTTATCGTAGGGCCTTGCAGCTTAACACGGTTCTACTCTCGGCTTCTGTTCTCGTTTCTCCCCTCGGAACTGCGTCTGTCCCACGGTGGGAAGGTATGACATGCATTTAGGCATTCTTGTGTTAGTCTGTGGTATTCCATTTGCTCACTCGTTACTCGTATTACTTTGGTTAATTTAATGTCACGATTTATTCGGAGCTATGTGACATACTACTGGATTTGCTTATCATGTCAGGGTTTTCATGGAAGGTGTTGGATTTGCCTGACACCTTACAACAGTAGAAATAACTCTTAAGTGAACGGATCTTGTGTTGGCAATGTATATTGCCACCGTTATCACGTGATCTCGGGGTGCCTTGGGTTTGTCCGTCATGCGTCTTCCAAATTTTAAATGTCGTTATATCGCTAGTACTGACTGATTCCCTTCGTATTTGGTATAGACGTATTTTTAGATGCAATAACATATTGTAGTTGATAGCTGGAATACAGTGAGCTCTCAGGGTTGATGATCGAAATGGAAGGGCAAACTATAACGGCACCGTCAAGTCAGCATGCATTTGCACTATCTGTCACGTCACGGCACGCCGAGTGACGTCATGTCAACTCATTTCGCTTAGCCCAGTATCAATCACCATCCATGATACAAAAAATCAGAGAGTAGAATCGGAATTGAGAGGCACTAACGACGACAACGTTACCAAACTTCATAACATACGTTCTTGATCAATTTTGTGTGTTAAAATGCTGAGAAGTGAAGCAACATTTAAAAATATCGACATGCATTTGCTGGGGAAACTATATGCATACTAACACCTCAGACAATACGTGCAAAGGAATAAATGGATTCTGTTTGCTTTATCCATTATGTTTTCTTACTCATGTAACTAATAACGTCATAAACAGATGTATATTTCTCTTTCATTAAAGCTAACGTTTCCGTTTAAAAAGATATTAAATCGAAAGTACTTCATACGATCTTATTTATATACACTATGTGATCAAAAGTATCCGCATATCTTCAAAAACATACTTTTTTCATATTAGGTGCATTGTGCTGCCATATACTGCCAGGTACTCCATATTAGTGGCTTCTGTAGTCATTAGACATCGTGAGAGAGCAGAACGGGTTGCTCCGCGAACTCACGGACTGCGAACGTGGTCAGGTGACTGGGTGTCACTTGCGTCATACGTCTGTACGCGAGATTTCCACACTGCTAAACATCCCTACATCCACAGTTTCCGATGTGATAGTAAATTGGTAACGTGAAGGGACACGTACAGCACAAAAGCTTACAGGCCGACCTCGTTTGTTCACTGACAGAGACTGCCGACAATAGAAGAGGGTCGTAAAGTGTAATAGGCAAACAGCTATCCAGACCATCACACAAGCATTCCAAACTGCATCATGATCCACTGCAAGTACTATGGCAGTTAGGCGGAAGGTGAGAAAACTTGTATTTCATGGTCGAGTGGCTGCTCACAAGCCACATATCACCCCGGTAAATGCCGAACGGCGCCTCGCTTGGTGTAACGAACGCAAACAATGGACCATTGAACAGTGGAAAAACGTACTGTGGAGTGACGAATCACGCTACACAAAAAATCCGACGGCAGGGAGTGGGTATGGCGAATGCCCGGCGAACGACGTCTATCAGCGTGTGTAGCGCCAACAGTTAAATTCGGGGGCGGTGGTGTTATGCTATGGTCTTGTTTTTAATGGAGGGGCTTGCAACTCCTGTTGTTTCACGTGGCCCTATCACAGCACAGGCCTACATTGATGTTTTAAACACCTTCTTGCTTCCCACTGTTGAAGAGCAATTCGGGGATGGCGATTGCATCTTTCAAAACGACCGGGCACCTATTCATAATGCACGGCTTGTGGTGGAGTGGTTACAGGACAATAACATCCCTGTAATGGACTGACCTGCACACAGTGCTGACCTTAATCCTGTAGAATACGTTTGGGGTGTTTTGGGACACCGACTTCGTGCCTGGCCTCACCAGTCGACATGGATTCCTCTCCTCAGTGCAGTATTCCGTGAAGAATGGGCTGCCATTCCCAAAGAAACCTTCCAGCACCTGACTGAACGTATACCTGCGAGACTGGAAGCTGTCATCAAGACCAAGGGTGGGCAAACACCATACTGAGTTCCAGCATTACCAATGGAGGGCGCCACGAACTTGTAAGTTATTTTCAGCCACGTGTCCAGATACTTTTGATCACATAGTGTACATTGCGGGTGTCTGCACGGTTCTGTTATCGTAAAACCTAAATAATCTGTCTCTTTCAGTTACCTGACCTCGCTTGTGTAAGATGAATGGAAAAAATATCCAAGCCGTCTTCGAACATTTACAATTTGCACACGAAAACAAAGCTAATAATAAAATGAAGGTTAAGAGGACATAGAAGCACAACATACACTAATATAGCATGAGTGAGCGCATTGAAAAAAAGGTTTACCTAAGTTGTTAATAGAAGAGGATACCGTCAAAACTTTATTCCTGAAAACAGCCGACGTACCGTAATGTGACGTGATGGTTCGTTGAATACTGCCATTTGAAATGCTTTGTGAAATAATTTGACGTGACGTGATCTCCAGTGTGAATGGTCTTACACAAACAACGCAGTCCCGAGATCACTGTGACAATTCCATCTTAATGTTGAAAACATGCGCAGAACATAATGCTCACTCCAGAGATATTTCTGCTCCACGAGAAATCCCTCTAATGTCGATAGAGCTACTCACTCTTTGTCCAAGTGTACATGAGAAGTTATTTCCTGGTGGAATGAAACTTCTTTTGTAATCCCTGTACTAATTCCGTATGTAGCTTTGTAACACTGATCAATTTCTGTTCCTGTAATGGTATAGTGAATAAGCATTTTTCGCGTTTTTCCGTAAAAGAACTTTATTATATGCAATGTAATTTCGTGCATAATTTTCACTGGTACTGTGTGTATGACGACGCAAATGCGCTGAGAATGCTACGAGATCCTACGTGAACTAGCTGTATAGGGAATGAAGAATTGAGCTCTTGTACCTTTTACAACGGTCTGAATAATCAAAACTGACGGCGGGGCAATAGACTGCAAGGTACGTTAGGTTACTTAAGTTTAAAGAAAACATAATAAATCAACGAATGTACGAAATAGTTTGTGTCGAATGCTTCTAAGCATAGCCAAAGTAGGAGTACATTCCACGGTAAAATATAATATGAAAACACAGTTTCACGGAAACAGTTAATCCTAGGACAGGTTGTAAACTTATAGAGCAGTTGTGTTAATGGTGTACCACCGACAACGGAAACGGACTGTGACTCCCTTGTGAAAATAATGCACTACGTACATCTGCTCGTACTGAAGAAAGAATTGGTTGAACGAGCACAACAGGAAATGAATGTCTTCTTACCGTAAACCTTGTCTTACAGTGATAAGCATCTGATACGTTGTGCAAACAGACGCTTCCCGTCAGTTTTAAAATCGATGCCCACGTCTTAATACCTCTGTAAACCTCTACAGATCAACATTTTTCCTAAGACAAGACATGGGTTGGTGAATGTTTTGATCTTGTAGAATGAAGTTAACAAGTGCTTCAGCAGCACCCAGGACCAGTTAAAGAACATTTATGCACAAAAGCGACTCATTATTTGGTGCCTGTGAGATCCTCCACCCATTTTGAGCTCTTGTACAATATACACTAATATAACATGAGTGAGCGCGGCGAAAATAGGTTGACGTAAGTTGTTAACAGAAGGCAAAACCGTCAAAATTTTTTCCTGAAAACCGCCGACGTGCCGTAATGTGACATGATGGTCCGTTGAATGCTGCCATTTGAAATGCTTTGATAAATATTTTGACGTGACGTGACTTCCAGTGTGGCCGGCCGCGGTGGTCTCGCGGTTCTAGGCGCGCAGTCCGGAACCGTGCGACTGCTACGGTCGCAGGTTCGAATCCTGCCTCGGGCATGGCTGTGTGTGATGTCCTTAGGTTAGTTAGGTTTAAGTAGTTCTAAGTTCTAGGGGACTGATGACCACAGCAGTTGAGTCCCATAGTGCTCAGAGCCATTTGAACCATTTGAACCTCCAGTGTGAATTGGCCTTAAACAAAGTTTGTCAGTTTAGTTTGGAAGTCCGTAGAAGACAGCATAAGAGGCGTACAGTAAGACTGGCCGTGCTTTTCCGTACGGGATATACAGATATTAAGACATCCCGTCCTTGGATTATCTTAGAGATTCAGTGCGTAGTATTCCCTCCCGTCTGATTTTCCGCAATGTTATGACGTCCCTCGCAGAGGCAGTAACTGCGTCATCGAATTCTTCAGACAGTGCAGTTCTATATCCTGTAAGTGATGGATGCGGTTGACTGTATTACTTGAAATAGCGTTGTTGGATGCACGTACGATGTGTTTATATGACAATAATCAAACAATCCATCACTTTTAAATCGAAACTAGCTTTATTCCTGAGAGCGTGTTGTTTATGACAGAACTAGACCGAAAAGCGTCCTATCGGCGATTGGTGACAGTGGCACACAGTCTGGATCTTGTATTTACGATCGTGAAACATCGTAGCTGTTCGTAAAACTTCGTTATCTTTCATATTATCCGTCTGTTCATTGTGTGCGTCGTAATACTGTTGGTAGAAAGCGCTTATGACCAGTAGGCTTCTCCTAATACCTGTGGTGGAAAAGGTAGTTCTTATTGATAAATATAGATTAAACAAAATTACTTGCTTCGCGCAAAAATAAGGGCCCTTCCGCGTACGGTTTTAACCGTGCGACTGAGCGGAGTTCGTTTCACCTTTCGCCTGAAGACGTGCAGGACCGAGGTGAGCAGATGCGCGGACCGAAGTTTATGGCCACATTCTTACAAGCGCGCTACTCGGCGTTCAGGAATGCCACGCGCAACTGGCTGCGTGTAAACGGTAAAACTCGCGCCCATGTCCGCGCGCAAGCGCGATATGTGGAGTTCCATCAGTTCTAGGGTGCGTGACGACTGCGTTAGCTGCAGCCATGTTCTGTACGGAAACGGTTCAAACACGAATTATTATCGGTATTGCAGCAAAAGGTGTTGCAGCTATGAATATGAACCAAACAATACCTGGTACTTGGGTCAAGGAGTACAGTTTCGCTCACAATTAAATTTTTAGGAGTTAAGAGCTGCGACCCGCTTACTCAGTTATTGGAACTATTTAAGAATGATATATTGCTGGTTGACGTCAATGGCATAATCAGATGGAACGACACAGTTACAAAGAAGAGCATTTCTGCAGAGGAACGCCTCACAGCTACTCACTGATACCTTCGGCCACAGGTCACTCCCTCGAAGATTTAAAATTTGCCGCAGGAATTTCCGTATCGTCCCAGTGTAGTTCAATTCTCAAAACATACAGACCATTTCCTGATGAACCACGGCCAGAGGTCATGAACGTGGGCAATTAAAAGTATTAGTCACTGTATTAAGAGTATTATTTATGAAGTAGTTGAAAACTACATGCAAGATAATTCACACAGATATCAAAGTATAGTTTAGAGACGCCAGTGCTTAAAAACGAGAAAATAGACTCGCCACTGTTACTGTTACTAATCTGTTGTCATATGATTACAAATTTGTTCGTAAGGTGTGTTAAGGGAAGTGGTGCTTCGATCTGTAACAGAAGTGTGAGACTCGGCATATGTAGAAGGCGACGAAGGAGCAAAATCAGTCGAAGCGTGGGACGAGATGGTATCAGCCTGACTGTACACATATTATTGTCACACAAATCAATCTGGGTAATTAGTCAAATTTTTCAGCAAACGTTTTTGGTGCACAGTAGTTAAAAGTATGTCGTAGTACGTACCACAAAATTGGTACATAAATGTAATCGAGGGACCTGCTACTACGCGTACGGTCACAAACTTCTACTGTTCCTTTCTAAATAGCCCTTATAAGCTATGTACGTTTTTACAAAGAAGTCATGTTTCGCTTGGAGCAAAACTGGTTTGCGAAATACAATTAATATATCATAAGCTTTAGTCTTGAAATTTTTATTTACGTAGTGTTTGGATCTCACTTTCCACAAGCACTGTCGCTCTTTGAACATATATTTACAAATTCCACCAAGAAGTCCTTGGTCCAGCAACATGAATCCGCCTGACAAGAATCTACGAAAGAGTGCACAAGTAACAATGCCGTCGTGTATTGCTGGCATCTGACAGAAACATCTCCGTCAAAGGGCACAAGACCATACGTGACAACACCACACGCTTGGCTTGTACGGCTAACCGGCGGCTTAGCCCCAAATATACTTGCTGACAGGCTTCGCTCACGCGGATATTCTTGCGAGCGGATCTGTGTGGCTCGTCCTAAATCGTGCGGTTAGGACTGCCCATTTGAGGCCCCCCAGTGTTGCCATCAAGACTGAACCAAATGTCGCCAGACTGAAGGTTAAAAGTCGCTAGATGCCGCTAACATAATTTTATGGGATTGACGAATTGAACCTTATACATACTTTTATTATTTCATGTTTTTTTGTTCGTATACATGGCACTTAGGTATGAATTTTATAGTAAACGAAGAAAAGAACAAACAAAAATTATTCATCGTCATCGTCAGAACTGTCAGTTAGACAGATTAAAGGGTGCTGAAATTGCTCCAAAGCTGAAGTTGATGGCCGTGAAACACTATCATCTTTACTCTTAAATCAATATGATTTGTTGATTCCAATAAGTCTTAGCACATTTTTTCATAACTCACACTCAAAACATTTTTATTCATTGTTGCTAAGATATTTTGGTCAATTCAATGAAATAAGATGAAGGCGACAGCGAAGTTTTTATTTGGCCATACTGAAGGCACTAAAAATCAATTCTATCTTTGCATTTTAATGTGACAATGACAATGCAATAAATGCAAGAGCGTACAGTTCTGAGAAAGGATTTCGATTTACATCATATTTATATGATGGAACATCAGTCCAAGAATCGACTTTCTTCTCGATGTTACGCCATTGAAAGAAATTTATATTATTCCATTGTCGTGAGATTTTTCCAACACATTGATACCATTATATACCAATTCTTATGCTAGGTCAGTGACATCTTGAGTACTTGTTTTAGTTGCCGGCCGCGGTGGCCGTGCGGTTCTGGCGCTGCAGTCCGGAACCGCGGGGCTGCTACGGTCGCAGGTTCGAATCCTGCCTCGGGCATGGGTGTGTGTGATGTCCTTAGGTTAGTTAGGTTTAAGTAGTTCTAAGTTCTAGGGGACTTATGACCTAAGATGTTGAGTCCCATAGTGCTCAGAGCCATTTGATCCATTTTTGTTTTAGTTCTCAAAACCTGTATTACAGGCAATTTGTTCATCACGATTAAAATTTCAATATGGGGGGGGGGGGGGGGACCTATTTTGTAATTCTTTAATAAGCTTCACTGTAAAGTCATTGCATCGTTTTGGCGATACTATTCTCAGATGAGTTTAACTTGCCTGGGTTTCCAAAGCATAGTATGGGGATTGACATGACTTTCTTCAAAAGGTGTAGGTTGGGCGTTCATCGTAATAGCTGTCTCGTGAATCACTCTTTTACGAACTGATTGCAAAAGAAAAGCAAGCTTATCAAGCAATTTATTGGGATCGGAGTTTTCACTCTCAAATGCTTTCATCGCTGTTTGGGCTTCAACTAAAAATCTTTGTAAATAAATTACGTGCAGCATATTCTTTGTATCTTCGAACATAGAATGGAGCAGTTTCGCTGTGTAAAAATTTTCTCTAGTTTTGCATATAGAGATACGGAATTTCAGTTCATCCCATTATTGTAAAATATGACAGACTTCTGTACACCTGGAAAACCATCGCGTCGCACATACTTTAAGTACTTTCAGCGATGCTTTGCCGCAGTTTACTGTTCCAAATATTTTTCTGTATTTGTCTTGACTACTTGGAGATAGACTAAACCAGTTGCGTGTTTCTCCAATCATATATTCTATGGTTTGGGGTATATTGTTTTCTGAAGCGTGACTCATTGCCAGTTGTAAGAAATGACATATGCAACACACAAGTACGAGATTTGGCGGTTTATAATCAGTTTTTTAAATTTTGCGTAGACCATTATTCACTCCTGTTGTAGTTGACGCCTTGTCTGTACCTATTCCAATCAAATTATCAATTTGCAGGTTGTGGTCTTGTAAAGGTACTAAGACTGCATCGGCCAGACCTTCGCATCGGCTTTTTTCGACGGGAGTAAGCTATAAAAATTTCGACTTCACTTTTTTTTGTTGAAGTTAGCTATAATATCTTATGGTGAGTCCTAGATATTTTAAAACAGTTACATATGCCAGTGCGTTCGTCTACCAGCAGACTAAATTTTTCGTTGCCGAAATCAGCTAACAGTACATCTTTGAAGCGTGGACCCAATATTTCACTCATTGTGTTTGAACACTTCGTTCTATGTAATTGTAAGCCTGTGGTTGATTTACAGTCTGAAAACATATTTTTACACAATTCTCCCACATGTTCCACAGTCTAA
This sequence comes from Schistocerca nitens, assembly GCF_023898315.1. Lineage (NCBI taxonomy): Eukaryota > Metazoa > Arthropoda > Insecta > Orthoptera > Acrididae > Schistocerca > Schistocerca nitens. Next base: position 202,165,795 of record NC_064618.1, on the reverse strand, counting down.
ATCGAACAATGTTGAGCAATGAACAATGCAAGTGGTGCATCTGCTTTAATAGAAGGTATAATATTGCCTAATTTTTGTACTGGCGATTTCTTCAGTGCCAATTTTATTTCAAGTCCCATTTTATGTTTCTTGGTTTCAGAATGTTTTTTTCTATCGCTCAGTTTAGCACAAATTCAGTTTGGCAGTAGCGACACATACCTCTAACGCCATTCCCAGGAACTGGTGTCATCTATCCTTTACATTCAGGTTTATTCTCTCATTCCTTTTTGTATTTTTCCGTGTGGCACTTTTGCTTCACTGGTAATTGCATTACACCACACACTATTCGCTCACCATACCCGACGGAATAAAAGAAACGAACGTGTGCAAAAATACACTTCTGCCTAATTTTAGCGTTAATAGTGCCAACCCAGGCTAACCGAACACTTCCGAAATGGTACGAGACCGATTTTAAGCTACCACAACAGATCCGAAGTGGCACGAGAAAAATTCCGATTTCAGAGTGCTTTGCCCTAGCTTTATGAAGTATCAAAGACCCGTTCTTTTTGAGTTTGTTTAGCGTTTTTAAGTAAAATTAAGAGTTTGGACATATATATTTTCAAGAGAAGTTACATGTAGTACATGAAGAAACGTAGTCTCCAGAAAGGTAAATTTCTTCGCAAAGATGTTTTAAAATGTTGCTTTTGACGTCAAAACGTCGCTTAATCTAGTGAAATTGTCCCTAAATTGGCAACGCTGAATGCCCGTGATGTCTATAGTTTCCCTGCGTATCGTGCACTTGCTGGCCTAACTGCCTTTCTCACAGCTAGCCTCGGAATCTCACCACACAGTCTACCGGTTACATCAGATGCTGGCGCTGCTACCTCGCCCAGCATTTTGACTGAAATATTAAACCCTGCTACGCGTTCTGCAGAGCTACCTGAGCTTATTGAATGCTGGACTCTTTTTCTATTTTCAAAGTTGAAAATCCCGTTGAAAAGACGAAGATTTGCAACGATAAACGAGACAAAAAAAAAATCGCAGACGGCGCTTCGCGCGATCCAGTAAGAATCGCTCCAAGACTGCTTCCAGAACTGGAAACGGCGTTAGGGGCGGTGTATCAGTTGTGGACGATAGTATTTCGAAGAAGACCATGCACAATAAGTAAAAGGTAAGCGTAGAATTACTTCGTGGACAATGTTCCGGAATTTTTTCTACAGACCTCGCACATAGAAATTTTGCAGTTGGGTGACACTGGCGCCCCCTCCTATTGGTGCCCCAAATGGCCGCTTCTAATTGTGATACTTCTTGTTTGGATGTCTTGCTGTTGAAGTGCCTCTCTCTATGGCCGGCTCCCCGTATGACGTTTGGTGTCGGTTGTGCCTTAAATCGGCGCTGCCTACACAAGAACAAACGTATACTTGAGAATGTGATTTCCATCTTCATCTGGTGTCAGAATTCCACCTGGAACGACATGGAGTGGTGCATGTCGTATACGGGTACATATAGCACCATGCACACGGCCTCTCCACAACAAGGAGGCATCGTTGGCAAAAACGTTCGGTGACTGTTAAAGGTGCCGCTAATCAGTGAATAAGAAAAAAAAGGGATCTTTTGATTTTGCACTAGTCAGGATTATACCGGTCGTAGTAACTTGTAAAAAAATAATTATTGTGGCATACAGCATAAGAAATGAACGCCGAGTTTTTGCATGAGAATGAGGTTTTCAGTGTTTCCACTGTAACATAAACTAACGTTCATAAAGGGTTCTCGGTCATCACACAGTTTCCCGGCGTAACACGCTTATTTGATCGTATCACCGAAAATTGGTGCAGACAAATTATGGTGTACAATTGACTGAATTTTTATGTAGTCTTCTCTGGGAGCTACCTCTCTATTGTTCGATGATGTACGAGCAATTTTGTAGTATTTTTATCACGTTTTTCAATTGTCTATAATAATAATCCTTCGCGGCGGGAGGGAGAAGTACAAAAATCACTCATGTCTTTAAACAAAATACATCACAGAGAGTAATTGAGGTTCTTAAACGCAACGCATCGCTGCTCTGTCGATGTGGGGGTGTTGGAGTACCCAAAGACTGGAAAGTTGCACAGGTCACACCAATATTCAAGAAAGACAGTAGGAGTAATCCGCTAAATTACAGGCCCGTACCATATCATTAACGACGACATGCAGCAGGATTTTGAAACATATATTGTGGTCGAGCATTATGAATTACCTCGAAGATATAAGTCTATTAACACAGTCAACATGGATTTAAAAATCATTGTTCTTGTCAAAAGCAATTAGCTCTTTACTCACACGAAGTATTGAGTGCTACTGACAAGCTATATCAAACTGATTCCGTATTTCTAGATTTACAGAATGCCTTTGACACTATATCTCACAAGCGGCTGGTAATTAAAATGCATGCTTATGGAATATAGTCTCAGTTATGTGACTGCGTTCATGATTTCCTATCAGAGAGGTCACAGTTCGTAGTAATTGACGGAGAGTCATCGAGTAAAACAGAAGTGGTTTCTGGCGTTCCACAAGGTAATGTTATAAGCCTCTGCTGTTCCTTATCTATATAAACGATTTGAGAGACAATCTGGGCATCCATCTTAAGTTGTTTGCAGATGAGACTGTCGTTAATCGTCTAGTAAAGTCATCAGAAAATCAAAACAAATTGCGGCACGATTTAGAAAAAAATATATCTATCGTTCCAAAATAGGCAATTGACCCTGACTAATGAAAAGTGTGAGGTCATCCACATGAGTGCTAAAAGGAATTCGTTAAACTTCGGTTACACGATAAATCAGTCAAATCGAAAGGCCGTAAATACAACTAAATGCCTAGGAATTAAAACTACGAACAGCTTATAGTGGAAAGAACAGGTAGCAAGTGTTGCGCGGAAGGCGAACCCAAGACTACGATTTATTGGCAGAACACTTAGACGATGCAGCGGGTCTGCTAAAGTCTGCCGACACTACGCTTCTCCGTCCTCCTTTGGAGTACTGCTGCGCAGTATGGGATCCTTACCACATACGGTTAAAGGGAGTACATCGAGAAAGTTCAGAGAAGGGCAGCACGTTTTGTATTATCGAGAAATATGGGAGAGAGTGTCACTGACATAATACAGGATTTGGGGTGATCATCATTAAAACAAAGGTATTTTTTGTTGCCGCAGAATCTTCTCATGAAATTTCAATCATCAGCTTCCTCCTCCGAATGCAAAAATATTTTATTGCCGTAGGGACAAAATAAGAGAAATCAGAGTTCTTGAGGAAAGTTATAGGAGTTCGATTTTCCGCTCGCTGTTCGACATAGGAATAATGGAGGATTATTGTGAAGGTGGTTCGATGACCCCTGTGACAGGTACTTAAGTGCGATTTGCAGAGAATGCATGTAGATGTAGATACACATGTACTAATTTGCAGCACCGAATTTTATAGACACCTGACACTGAAAATACACTCTGTCTGCTTTCACACTCAGGTGCCTAGTGACGCCTTTATGTTTTCCAGTAAAATTCCAGCTACAGCACAACGACTGGTAAACATTATTAGTTAGGGCATAAAACGTAAGGAACCCTGTCCTCGAGCAACGAGTTATAATACGTTTATGACGTATGTTTTTTGCATACTTTGTGCTACGTGATACATCGAAAGTAGATGGTATAAATCATTAATGACGCACCAAAGGGTTTCATCTTAGCTCCACTGTTGTTACCCGTATACGTAAATGACTTACCATTTGTCACACATCAAGTGAAAGTAGTTCATTTTGCACATAGCGGGATAATTATAACGTATCCTAACGAACGTAACAAAACTACCACTTGTTTAAAAGCAATGTCATCAGATGTTCTGCGAATAACCTCTCTTAACATTCTTCTAAAAACACAGGTGAAATCTGTACAATGACGGAAAAATCCCAGCAATAAATGCATTCAGTAGTATGCATAGGGCATCCGGAAAATAATACAAAGTATGCCTACAGGAGGTACAGTTCGTCAATGCTAGAAGAAAGTCTCCTGTAATATTACGACCTTAAAACAATACGTGTTGAAATCGTCCACAAATGTTTGTCACGTAGAATTTCTCTTCTAGGTTTGGCCAATGCAACCTCCTGAATGAATAAATGGCACTTCTTTAAGCACTTTGTATTCTTAATTGCAATAAATTGCTCTGAACATGTGTCAGATTACTGCTTACAGCATCCAGCTAATGCGGTGGGGCTTTTTGCCCTTTGGCGAACACATTAATTTAGAACGTAGAAATTAGTTGATTGTCAGAGTAATCAATTTGCAATCCTAATTTGCTTCGTATGTAACATTGCATTAGAATAGTGAGACGACACAGCCCGATTTTTCATAGCAGCAGTTAGCAGTCCACCGAGCGAGGTGGCGCAGTGGTTAGCACACTGGACTCGCATTCGGGAGGACGACGGTTCAATCACGCGTCCGACCGTCCTGATCTAGGTTTTCCGTGATTTTCCTAAATCGCTCCAGACAAATGTCGGGCTGGTTCCTTTCAAAGGGCACGGCCGACTTCTTTCCCCGTCCTTCCCTAATCCGATGAGACCGATGACCTCGCTGTCTGGTCTCCTCCCCCAAACCAGCCAGCCAGTTAGCAGGCCGGCACTGGATGGCCTATCGATTAACAGCACCTGAAACAGAATTACCAGGCAACGAAATTATACTTATGTCTTATAATTCTCAGAGGCAATTCTTTGGTCGAGTGGCTAGCCTTCAGAGTGACTGTTAGTCGCTTATTGAACTGTCGTAAGAAAAATTTGTGGCCGCCCACCAACGCGGCACTTTGAAATGCAGTGGAGTAAGTACAAAGAATGTATGGTTCTACCAAATGAATTCATAAGACGTGAGTTTGACAACAATATATTGACTTTAAAGATAAGAACAAAACTTTACACCCCCGTAGGTGTGTCGCAACCATGAATTCCAATATTTAACTTTACAAACAAAAGCAGGAACTCAAATAGGTGATTTAGATTCCTCGAAAAATTAATTTTTACACTTCGGGAGAGGTTAACATCTTTGTTACCATCTTCGAATTCACAATATCACGGAATGGAATAAAGCAATAACTGATGCAATAACCAGCTTTCAAACAGTTCGTTTTATCAACGTTTGGAAAGCCATCGCGTCGCACATTTTCAGGGGTGCTTTGCCGCAGTTTACTGTTCCAAATATTTTTCTGTATTCGTCTTGACGACTTGGAGACAGACAAAACCAGTTGCATGTTTCTAATATCATACATTCTATGGTTCGGGGTATAGTGTTTTCTGAAGTATGATTCATTGCCAGTTGTAAGAAATGACATATGCAACACACAAGTACGAGATTTGCCGGTTCATAATCAGTTTATAAAATTTTGTCATAACTGCGCTTTGTCTGTACCTATTCCAATCAAATTATCAATTTGCAGGTTGTGGTCTTATAAAGTTACTAAGATTGCATCGGCCAGATCTTCCGCATCTGCTTTTTCGACGGGAGTAAGCTATAAAAATTTCGACTTATCTTTCTTTTAGTTGTAGTTTTAGCAACCGTTGAGCACCTATTACACGCGATCGGACGCCTTTGCGCGGAGTGATACGGAAACTCCCAGACTAACCTCGCCACGTACAACTAGCGTTAATCAGAGTAAATAAACTGATAGATCCAATGTGTGCTCAGCAGGAGCCAGAGAAAAGTAGCTTCCTTTTCAACATCAGACGCACAGCACAAAATGCCTCTTCGACTTTACCATACCAAGTCAAAACAATGAGAGACCAAGAGAAATGACGAAATTCTTCCAAACGAGGAGGACCACACGTTCTACACACGCGAACGAATGCTGTTGGTCGACTAAGACTTAAGTAAGTGGCTAAATAGTGATAGCCCAGCCCCCTGCCTCCAGTACGGCTTCATTACTGGCCAATGACTATAAATTGTCAGTACAAGCAATAAAAGCCACTCCTAAAATTTGATGGTATTGTCCATTAAAGTAAAAAACGAGAACAATTCTACATTTTAAACTAATACTTCGTATACAACAGTTAAAATGTGAATAAAAACTTCGATAGCAGTGATACTGGTCGTGTGAACATTGGCTGCCTTCTACAGGTGACAGACAGATGACGGGACGTCAGCTTGAAAATCATGTAAGCCACACTTCACATCGATTCCCCTGTAGACTAAGGATGTTGTGAAGATTGGCTGGTGCAAAGGACGCTATCCAGTAACCATGGAGACGTTATAATAATCGATCATATTTTGATCATTCGTGCTACTAGTATAGTGTACTTTCAACTGTATGCGTTTACGACATTAATTATGATAAACCCTGTATATGAAGTTTCTATTTAAAATGAAGCACTGTTCTCGTCTTTTTACTTCAATGGACATAATCAGTGTATTTTTGGAGTAGCTTTTATGACTTATACTGTCAATTCGTAGCCATTGATTAGTAGATGCCATGCTGTAGGGAGGGGGCGGGGCTATCACTATTTAACCACCAGCAGCTGAGTTACAGTCAGCAGCCGATCACATATCTCTAGAGCAGCCTGCTCAACCAGCCCAGCTTCTCTAACCATCATGGCTACGCTATTCATAGTAAATATATTTTGTAACAATTTCGCTTTATTATTATAATGATTCTGTTACCTCTCAGCTAGTATACTACTCTCTTTGCAGAGTACAAGGCCTGAAGGTCACCTGGGTACAACCGAGGCCTACGAGAAAGACAGGCCACGGTGCGTACGTCACGAAGTAGTCCTGAACTCGCTCGCTCGCTCAGCTCAGCAGACGAAATACGTTTCTAAGCCAGTTAACTCGCAGCTGGGAGTGTAAGTGCTAACGAGAATTGCATCTTCCCCTGGAATCTGCTATTATGAAGTCTTACTGATTAACTGTACTACAGCAAAATTTAAGATCAATACTCGATATAAAAGATATAACGGCTTGTTTATAGCATGTAGTCTCTTCTGCTTAACAGTACTCATTACAAGCTGGAAGTGGTGCCTTATGCAGCTGATAATCATTTTAGCATTATTTTATTTTATTGTACGCCAGTCCAGCCGTAACAAATTAAAAGTAGTCCCATGGACTTCCCATCATTATAGGACTAATAACAGTACGATTCCATAACAGCGGATTTCAGTAGAAGATTCAGTTTTTCGTTTGCACAGACACGGCTAGTTACGAGTTAACAAGTGTAGAAACGTAGTTTGTCTGCTGATTTGAGCAAGCGCAGGACTACCTTCGTGACGTACGCGCCGCGGCCTGTCTTTCTCGTAGGCCTCGGTACAACAGATCGAAACGGGTCACCAGTTTCAATAAAATAGACTGCTTTTAGCATATTTTATTTTTCTTTCAAAAGTATTCACAGCAGACACACGCAAGGTCATTTAAGCCTTCAGTAGGCATTATTATTTTATTTTGTTTCAACAGTTGCTATAGTACACTAAATACACAGAAATCACAACATGTACGCGATAAACTGTGCAGTTCACTTGCTCAAATTGTAATCTCTTATTGGTTAGTTTACGAATCTTTGCTGCCGTAAGAGATTCCCGGTACATTCCTGCGTCCACAGAAACCTTAGTCGTATTTCGTCCGTTCTGCAGAATTTCTACTTGTTTGTAAGGTAAAGCTCAAAAGCCGGCCGCTGTGGCCGTGCGGTTCTAGGCGCTTCAGCCCGAAGCCGCGCCGGTGTGATGTCCTTAGGGTAGTTAGGTGTAAGTAGTTCTAAGTCTAGGGGACTGATGACCTCAGCTGTTAAGTCCCATAGTGGTTAGAGCCACTTGAACCATTTTTAAGCTCAAAAAATGACTCTAAGCTCTATGGGACAACATCTTAGGTCATCAGTCTAGACGTAGACTACTTAAACCTAATTAACCTAAGGACATCACACACATCCATGCCCGAGGCAGGATTCGAACCTGCGACCGTAGCAGCAGCGCGATTCCGGACTGAAGCACCTAGAACCGCTCGGCCACTGCGGCCGGCAGGGTAAAGCAATTCAGACGCAATACACATTCACCTTGTCGAATGCCGAAATGTTCGCAGTCAACATAATTCTAACTGGCTCGTCCACGACGTAAATATTGGGCAACAATATCGTGCCGCTGTTGACTTCGCACATTCGTGCAATATATTGAGTATTTAATAGCGTGTCAATAATACAGAGCATGTGAGAGCTGCTTTATGCGAATAGCCCTCAACGTCATCGACAACTAGTTTCAATTATGAGCTTTGCCGAGCGGTGGAGCGTAGTGGTGAGACAGTGGACTTGTAAACGGGGAGAACTGTGACTCAAATACTCTAACGTCCATCAAGATTTAGGTCTCCCGTGATTTTCCTGCATTGTTTAAAGTGAAAATTGGCGTGCTTGTACTGGAAGGCCGCATCCATATCCTTCCCCATACTTCCCGAATTTTAACATGTACTTCCTCTCTAATAGCCTTATCGTTATCACCATCGACCGTATGGTAAACCATAATGTTTGTCCTCTATTCGACTAAGATCAGTTTCATTAATATAAACCGTACACTGGCTACATACCAAACGCGTGAAATGTTAAGTACCTACAATTAGTGAAACACGCTACGTCATTGTTTTTCTTTCTGATTTGTTTTGTAGACAGAGGAAAAAAGAAAATAATGCTACAAAGTGGAATTAAAGGGAAAAATGTTAAGAGCACTCTATCAATTAATAAATAATATATGTTCGATTTTGCTCAGATATTAAACATCTGTTACATCTTCGTTGCCAAATGTTGATGTTCTTGTTGTGGTTCTCAGTACGAAGACTGGATTGCTGTAGTTCTCCATACTAGTCTGTCCTGTGCAAGCCTCCTCATCTCCAAATAACTACTGCAACCCGCATCCTTGTGGATCTGCTTACTTATTTACACCTTAGTCTCCCTCTACGATTTTTATCTTCCCCACTTTCCTCCTACGCTAAATTCGTGAGCCTTTCATGTTTCAGAACTGCCCTTTCAACTGATACCTTCTTCTAGTCAAGTTGTGTCACAAATTTCTTTTCTAATCATTTCTATTCAGTACCTCCTCATCGCTTATGTGATCCACCCACCTAATCTTAAGCATCCTTCTGTATCACCACATTTCAAAAGCTGCTATTCTGTGTGTATCTAAACTGTTTATCATCAACGTTTCACTTCCATACTTCCGGCATAAGAAGTCAACCTCATTCTTGCCAACGGCCTTGCCAAAGAGGGTGGAGGAGCGGACAGAGGTTCAGAGCACACTCTGGTCCCAGGGGTGGAAAACCACCCCTAAAGGTGGAAGAATCAGCAATGATCAACGGCATGAGAATGCAGAAAACAATGGAAACCACTGCATTATAGACACGTAACGTGTATCCGTAGGACATGTGGGCTGTAATTGAAGAAGAGTCATGATAATCTTTCAATTGGCAAAAGATTCCGGGATAGTTCCCCATTCGGATCTCCAGGAGGGACTGCCAAAGAGGCGTTTACCTTGATAAAAAGATTAAATAATCAACGGAAGGATAACGTTCTACGAGTCGAGGCGTGGAATGTCAGAAGCTTGATCGTGGTAGGGAAACTAGAAAATCTGTAAAGGGAAATGCTAAGGCTCAATCTAAATATAGTAGGGGTCAGTGAAGTGAAGTGGAAAGAAGACAAGGATTTCTGGCCAGATGAGTACATGATAATATCAACAACAGCACAAAATTGTATAAGTGGAGTAGGACTCGTTACGAATAGGAAGGTAAGGCAGAGAGTGTATTCCTGTGAATAGTTCAGTGACAGGGTTGTTCTAATCAGAATCGACAGCAGACCAACACCGACAACGATAGTTCACGTATACAAGACAACAGGGTTGTTCTTACCAGATTCGACATCAAACCAACACCGACAACGATAGTTCAGTTATACATGCCGACGTCGCAAGCTGAAGATGAGAGAAAGTGTACGAGGATATTGAAAGAGTAGTACAGAATGTAAAGGGGCCTGAAAATCTAATAGCCATGGGGGACTGGAATGCAGTTGCAGGGGAAGGAGTAGAAGAAAAGGTTACAGCAGAATATGGGCTTGGGACAAGGAATGAGAGAGGAGAAAGACTAATTGAGTTCTGTAACAAGTTTCCGCTAGTAACAGCGAATACGCTATTCAAGAATCACAAGAGGAGGAAGTATACTTGTATAAGGCCTGGTGATACGGGAAGATTTCAGTTAGATTACATCATGGTTAGACAGAGATTACGAAATCAGATACTGGACTGTAAGGCGTACCCAGGAACAGATATAGACTCAGATCACAATATAGTAGTGATGAAGAGTAGGCTGAAGTTTAAGACATCAGTCAGGAAGAATCAATATGGAAAAAAGTGGGATACGGAAGTACTAAGGAATGACGAGATACGGTTGAAGTTCTCTAAGGCTATAGATACAGCGATAAAGAATAGCTCAGTAGGCAGTACAGTTGAAGAGGAATGGACATCTCTAAAAAGGGCTGTCACAGAAGTTGAGAGGAAAAACATAGCTACAAAGAAGGTGACTACGAAGAAACCATGGGTAATAGAAGGAATACTTCAAATGATCGATGATAGGAAGAAGTAGAAAAATCTTCCAGGAAACTCAGGAATACAGCATTACAAGTCGCTAAGGAATGAAATAAATAGGAAGTGCTGGGAAGCTAAGACGATGTGAATAAATTAATATCCGAAGGACAGACTCGGCACACAGGAAAGCCAAAACAACCTCCGGTGACATTAAAAGCAAGGGCGATGACATTAAGAGCGCAACGGAAATTCCACTGTTAAATCCAGAGGAGAGAGCGGATAGGTGGAAAGAATACATTAAAAACCTCTATGAGGGGGAAGGTTTGTCTGATGCGATAGAAGAAGAAACAGGAGTCGTTTTAGAAGAGATAGGAGATGTAGTATTAGAATTTAAAAGAGCTTTGGAGAGCTTAAGATAAAATAAGACATAAGGGACAGATAACATTCAATCAGAATTTCTAAAATCATCGGCGGAAGTGGCAACAAAACGACTATTCACGTTAGTGTGTAGAATGTATGAGTTTGGCGACATACCATTTGACTTTCGGTAAAGCATCATCCACACAATTTGGAAGACGGCAAGAGTTGACAAGTACGAGAATTATTGCACAATCAGGTTAACAGCTCATGCATCCAAGATGCTTACAAGAATAATATACGGAAGAATGGAATTAAAAATTGAGGCAGCATTAGATGACGATCAGTTTGGCTTTAGGGAAGGAAAAATAGAAGAAAGACTAAAAAAATCAAGACACGTTCATAGGATTTGTCGACCTGGAAAAAGCGTTCAACAATGTAAAATGGTGTAAGATGTTCGAAATTCTGAAAAAAGTAGGGGTAAGCTATAGGGAGAGACGGGTCATATACAATGTGTACAACAACCAAGAGGGAATAATAAGAGTGGACGACCAGGAACGAAGTGCTCGTAGTAAAAAGAGTGTAAGACAAAGATTGAGCCTTTCGCCCCTACTGTTCAATCTGCACATCGAAGAAGCAATGACGAAAATAAAAGAAAGGTTCAGGAGTGGAACTAAAATTAAAGGTGAAAGGATATCAATGATACGATTCGATGATGACATTGCTATCTTAAGTGAAAATGAAGAAGAATTGCATAATCGGCTGAACGAAGTGAACAGTCTAATGAGTACAGAGTAGAGATTGAGAGTAAATAGAAGAAAGACGAAGGTAATGAGAAGTTCAAATGTTTCAAATGGCTCTGAGCACTATGGGACTTACATCTGAGGTCATCAGTCCCATAGAACTTAGAACTACTTAAACCTAACTAACCTAATGACATCACACAGCTCCAACATCCATGCCCGAGGCAGGATTCGAACCTGCGACCGTAGCGGTCGCGCGGTCCCAGACTGAAGTGCCTAGAACCGCTCGTCCACACCGGCCGGCTAATGAGAAGTAGTAGAAATGAGAACAGCGACAAACTTTACATCAGGATTGATGGTCACGAAGTAGATGAAGTTAAGGAATTCTGCTACCTAGGCAGTAAAATAACCAATGACGGACGGGGCAGGAGGGCATCACAAGCAGACTATATGACAAAAAGGGCATTCCTGTCCAAGAGAAGTCTACTAATATATCGGCCTTAACTTGAGGAAGACATTTGTGAGAATGTATGTCTGGAGTACAGCTTTGTATGGGAGTGAAACATGGACTGTGGGAAAACCGGAACAGAAGAGAATCGAGGCATTTGAGATGTGATGATACAGACGAACGTCGAAAATTAGGTCGACTGATAAGGTAAGGAATGAGGAGGTTCTGCGCAGAATCGGAGAGGAAACGAATATGTGGAAAACACTGATAAGGAGAAGGAACAGGATGATAGGACCTATTAAGACATAAGGAAATGACTTCCATGGTATTAGAGGGATCTGCAGAGGGCAAAACCTGTAGACGAAGACAGAGAATGGAATACATCCAGCAAATAATTGAAGACGTAGGCTGCAAGTGCAATTCTGAAATGAAGAGGTTGGCACAGGAGAAGAATTCGTGGCGCGGCGCATCAAACCGGTCAGAAAACTGTTGACACTACAAAAAATTGGCTACAGATATATACCATGAGAAACGCTTTCATATTTGATGTTCACAGATTTCTTGCTTATGGCAGCGTACGTTTTATATCCTCTCTGCTTCGGCCATCACCAGTTATTTTACTACCTAAATAGCAGGCTAAGCTACTACTTTAAGTGTCTTATTTCTTAATCCAAGTCCCTCAGCATCACCTGACTTAATTCGACTACATTCTATTATCCTTGTCGTGCTTTTGTTGTTGTTCATCTTACATACTCCTTTCAAGACGTAGCCCATCCATTTTACTGTTATTCCAAGTCCTATGCTGTCTCTGTCAGAATTATAATGTCATCGGTGAATCTCAAAGCTTTTATTTCTTCTACCTGGACTTTAATTCCTACTCCAAATTTTATTTTGTTTCCTTTACAACATGATCAATATTAAGTTTTAATAACATCGGGGATAGGCTACAGCCCTGTCTCACTTCTTTCTCAACCACTGCGTCCCTTTCATGCCCCTCAAATCTTATAACTGCATCTGGTTTCTGTAGAAACTGTTAATAGCCCTACGCTCTCCGTATTTTACCCCAGCTTTTTTTGGAATTTGAAAGAGAGTATACCAGTCAACACTGTTAAAGTCTTTCTCTAAGACAATTAATGCTACAAACGTAGATTTGCCTTTCCTTACCCTATCTCCTGAAACAAGTCGTAGGGTCAGAATTCCCTCACGTGTTCCTACATATCTCCGGAATCCAAACAAATCTTCCCCGAGGTCGGCTTCTACCAGTTTTTCCAATCTGCTGTAAAGAATTCCTATTGGTATTGTGCAACCATTACTTATTAAACTGACAGTTAGATAATTTTCAGCTATGTCAGCAGCTGCTTTCTTTGGAATTGCAGTTATTATATTCATCTTGAAGTCTGAGGGTAATTCATTTGTGTCATACAACTTGCACACCAGACGGTGGAATTTTGTCATGGCTGGCTCTCCCAAGCATATCAGAAGTTTTGACGGAATGTCGTCTATTCCTTGGGCCTTATTTCGAGTTAGATCTTTCAGTATTCTGTCAAATTCTTCTCTCAGTATCATATCTCCCATCTCATCCTCATCTGTGTCCTCTACCATTTCTATAATATTGCTTTCAATTTTATCTTCCTTGAATAGAGTCTCTATATACTCTTTTCACCTTTCTGCTATCCCTTCTTTCCTTTGGACTGGTTTTCTATCTGAGTTCTTGATATTCGTACATGTGGTTCTCTATTCTCCAAAGGTTTCTTTAACTTTGATGTAGGCGGTATCTATCTTTCCCCTACAGAAATACGCTTCCGAATCCTCACATTGGTCGTCTAGCCATTGCTGCTTAACCATCTTGCATTTACTGTCGATCTCATTTTTTAGACGTTTGTATTCCCTTTCAGCTCCTTCATTTATTGCATTTTAAAGTCTTTTCCATTCGTCATTTAAATTCAGTATCTCTCGTTTTATGCAAGTATTTCTACTAGATCTGGTTTTTTTCTACCTATTTGATCCTCTGCAGCCTTCACCATTTGATTCGTCTTCTACTGTGTTCTGCTCCACTATTCTAGTCATCCGTTGCCTAACGCTCACTCTGAAACATTCCACAACCTCTGGTTCTTTCAATCTATCCACGCCCCATCTCCTTAATTTCGTACCTTTTCTCAATTTCTTCAGCCTTAATCTACAGTTCATAGTCAACACATTGTTGTCCAGAGTCCACATCTGCTCCTGGAAATGTCTTACAATTTAAAGCCTGGTTCAAAAATCTCAGTCTTACCATTACATAATCAATGTGAAACCTTTTGGTGTCTCCAGACCTTTTCCTCGTGTTCAACAATCTACCATGATTCTTAAGACAAGCGTTACAAAGATCAAATTATGCTCTTTAGAGAATTCTACCAGGCAGTTTAAATTATGCTCTGTGCAGAATTCTACTAGGCAGTTTCTCCTTTAATTCCTTTCCTCCAGTCCATATTCATCTACTATTTTTCCTTCCCATCCTTTTCCTACTACCGAATTCCAGTTCCCCATCACAGCTAAATTTTCGGCTCCCTTAACTATCTAAATAATTTCTTTTACCTCGTCATCTCTTCAATCTCTTCATCATCTGCGGAGCTATTTGGCATATAAACTTTTACTATTGTCGTTAGCAGCAACGACCGGATGCAACACACGCAGCAACATGGAAGTAACCAATTTTGTGACTTTTATGAGTTCCTAAGCAGGAGCGAATTGTAAATTTCATCCGTGTGCTTTGATAGTTTAGTTTCTTGAGTTTCTGCGCGTTAATTAATATCTAATAGGCACAGTTCTATCGTTTTCGTTTGCGTCGGAAAGTAAATGATTTTGTATCATGTTACAAGTTCGTAATCAGGGGCGAATTGTTTAGTCTCGCCTGAGTGCTTCGGTACTTCGGTTTTTGAATCTCTGCTTATTCATCTAATTTATTACATACAGCTCCCACGTTTTCGTCAGCGCCTACCCTAGAGTTCCGCAGCACACGCCAGTAGTCCGTTTACCTGGGTAGTGTAGTTTTCCATGGTCTTTAGTATGGATAGGGATTGTGATTGTTATGTGCAGATTCTATAATTTTCTCCTGCGAACGTGTTCGTGTTATGCAGGTCTTGGAGTCACTCACGTCCATCTAGAAAGTATTTACTGAGGTTAACGAAGGCGATGTAGGCCTGATGTACTCGACGAAGCCCTTTAGCTACACTGCCTAAAGGATCGTCCGAAGAAATAACAAATTAAGATCAGTCTGAAGATGCCTAAAGAAGGTGAAACGCTAAGTTGATAAATAAAAAAACTAAAATTGCAACAAAGGCTGTTTTCAACTAATACTTAAGATGAGACCTTTCGGACCGACGTTCGTGAACGAATTATCGGTTACATACAGGAATCAGCGTTTTTTAGCGTGCGGTACGTTGTTAATTCAATTTCCAAACGTTGTGAGCTGCGCCAAGGCTATGTTTTGAGATGAATGTGCCATTTGTGGCATCTCACGTACTAGAAATATCGTCGTTTGCGCCAGAGAGAATCCTCATTACACAGGGGAGTTAGAAAGGAACCAGTCTCATTTAATCACATCATCTGCTTGGACTGTACGTTTTCAAGAGACTGTGAACGGCGCATATTATTTATGCATGTTAAGAACATGCTTAATACTTCAGCTTGAGGAAAGAGGTCTCACAGATCACATACGGTTGCAGCAAGATGGAAGGCCTCCTCACTACGCTTTTGCAGTGCGCGAGTTCCAAAATGAACACTTTCCAGGAAGGTGTATAGGTCGTGGTGCATCAACAAGACCAGCTCTCTTGTAATGGCCACCAAGGAGTCCTGACCTCATCTCACCTGACAACTCGTTCTGAAGAGTCATTAAGGTGCGTGTATCTGTACGTCTTTGCCCTATAAACGAAGAATTGCGCAATGCAGTTGAGGTTGCTTTTCGTACTACAACACGAGAAATGCTCAAAAATGTGTCAAAAACGACATGGAGGTGTATGGAAATATGATTACAGCTTGATGAGGAACATGCTGACGTATTGGACATTTGGTACGTAAGTAAGTACTTGTGCCGAAACAAATAAAATCAATTAACATTCGATACTAGAGGGTGTGGGGACTCCTCGGCCACACTGTACGCTTGTTCTTCGCAAGCGAACTTACGTTGTGTGGCAGAGGGTACTTTCTGCATCACTGTCACGTCCCTCGTTTCTATTACCGTGACTAACCTTGCGTGGGAAGAGAAACAGTAGCTAACTCTCAGAGTCAGCACGAATTTTACTTCTTTACTTTCATGATATTAGCTTAATGTGCTCGTACGTATAATCCCAGCTAATTAATGAATGTGGCTACTTTCAGTCACTATCCTGCGAACGTGTAATTATACGGTAGTGGGTCTTTCCGCCTGCTTCTGTGCATTACGTAAATCTGCTTGTATGGAGATTCAGCTGCCAGTCGCTACACCAACATCAATCGTCTCAAGGTCTTGGTGCATTTCCGTACAGCTTTCCAGACTAGCGACGCCTCTCTCTGAAATAGCATCACCCACTAGCAGGCTCTTGGAAATCACCCTAAGATCGTCAGACGCTATTTTCTCTAGTGTTTGGCAGATATTTGCGATTTATTTTTTGCAACGCGTAGCTGGAGTCAGCCAAAATACAAAAAACAAAAAATACTGCTCTTCACATCTCTCTTGTGAAGCCCATAAGCGATGGAAAGCGTCGATTTGTTTCCAGTTATAAACAAAATTACTTTGAGAGTGGAATTTTACTTGAACATTCGACAGAACGGTCCCATATTAGTCTAGTGCGTTATTCGTTTTATCGATGTGTATTAACAGGGACATTAAAACACGGAGAATAACAGATACTCAATCTGCGACAGCAACGCCCTGTCTCTCGCTCACTGCTACTGCCACGGAGAGGCATTGCTCAGGCGATGCTACAGTAGTGATTATTCTTCATCTTTTACTGCTCCCCTTAATACATGTCGATAAAGTGAATAATCCGCTATACTAATTTGTCAACGCTCTACCGAATGATCGAGTAAGATTCCAGTTTAAAAATCACCTTGTTTGTAGTGGGAAACAACCCTACGCTTTTCGTCGACACTGTGCGTCGCAAGAAAGATATCATGAGCAATATTTTATGAGCTGATGCCAGCTACAAAGTTGGAAAAAATAAATTGCAAGTATCTGCCAAAACACGAGAGGCCCAGCATACATGGTACTTCAAAAGTGATGGTCAATAATTCACACGTGGAAAGTACAGGCGAAAAGTAGCAAAAAAGCTCCAATAAACAAGGGGCCGTAAATCAGCCGTGCCGAGGTATCGCATTAATTCGAGTTGGGAACCAAATGTAAAAGCCCCAGCATACCGCGGTATTTACGATAGCATCTCAAGGTTTGGGATCAACTGTCTGTTTGTTTACGCATGCCCAACTACTTCTCTTGCTCCATGCAATGTGCCGTAGCGGCCTCGCAGTCAGTCATGCACATGAAGCCACCATGGACAAAGGTTACACCAACGAAGAGTACGCCGACACGCGCTTCACGTATGGCAAAGCGAATGGCAGTGCCCCTGAGGCTACACGATTGTATGAAGAAACTTTTCCCCTCCGCAGGCAGACAGCTGGTTACATGAGCCCCTCAGAGAAACCGGGAGTTCCGTACACCATGTACGAAAAGGTCGACGGACATCCGTAACACCCGACGTCGAGGAAACGGTGTTATGCATTGAACACGAACGTCCGAGATTCTCAGCAAGGAGGATTGCTACCCAAGAGTCATAGCAGTGCGTGGAGTATTTTTCATCGGCAAGTACTCCATTCATATCATTACCAGCGAGTGCTAGCCCACAAAAATGAAGGCTTCCCTCCTAGAGAGAATTTCTGCCAATGGGTGCAACAACAGTGTTCCCTGAATCCCCGATTTGTACGCAGTATTCCGTTCACGGATGAGACAGGATTCATCCGTAACGGTATTTTTAACTACCATAAGTGTCACATTTGGGCCGCTGTCAGTCCTAATGCAACACACGCATGTCGACATCAGCAGTGTCATTCGTTGAACTTCTCTGCAGGACTGCTCGCAGACCGCAAAACTGGTCCACACTTCCTACTACAGAGACAACCGGACAGCGTTAAAAATGCAGTTTCTGCGGACTGTACATCCAGATGTACGTGGCCGTGTCCCACTGAACCAACACCTGAATATCTGGTTCAAGCATAACGGTTGTCCAGCACTTTTTCATTTACGAGTGCGCCGCTTTTTGAATTGGATATATGGTCGACTTTAGCCATGGCCTCCAAGGCCTCCGGATTTAAATCCATGGATTTATGTGTGTCTGGTCATATCAAAAGAGACCGCAAAACTGGTCCACACTTCCTACCACAGAGACAACCGGACAGCGGTAAAAATGCAGTTTCTGCGGACTGTACATCCAGATGTACGTGGCCGTGTCCCACTGAACCAACACCTGAATATCTGGTTCAAGCATAACGGTTGTCCAGCACTTTTTCATTTACGAGTGCGCCGCTTTTTGAATTGGATATATGGTCGACTTTAGCCATGGCCTCCAAGGCCTCCGGATTTAAATCCATGGATTTATGTGTGTCTGGTCATGTCAAAAGAGACCGCAAAACTGGTCCACACTTCCTACTACAGAGACAATCGGACAGCGGTAAAAATGCAGTTTCTGCGGACTGTACATCCAGATGTACGTGGCCGTGTCCCACTGAACCAACACCTGAATATCTGGTTCAAGCATAACGGTTGTCCAGCACTTTTACATTTACGAGTGCGCCGCTTTTTGAATTGGATATATGGTCGACTTTAGCCATGGCCTCCAAGGCCTCCGGATTTAAATCCATGGATTTATGTGTGTCTGGTCATGTCAAAAGAGACCGCAAAACTGGTCCACACTTCCTACTACAGAGACAATCGGACAGCGGTAAAAATGCAGTTTCTGCGGACTGTACATCCAGATGTACTTGGCCGTGTCCCACTGAACCAACACCTGAATATCTGGTTCAAGCATAACGGTTGTCCAGCACTTTTTCATTTACGAGTGCGCCGCTTTTTGAATTGGATACATGGTCGACTTTAGCCATGGCCTCCAAGGCCTCCGGATTTAAATCCATGGATTTATGTGTGTCTGGTCATGTCAAAAGAGACCGCAAAACTGGTCCACACTTCCTACTACAGAGACAATCGGACAGCGGTAAAAATGCAGTTTCTGCAGACTGTACATCCAGATGTACGTGGCCGTGTCCCACTGAACCAACACCTGAATATCTGGTTCAAGCATAACGGTTGTCCAGCACTTTTTCATTTACGAGTGCGCCGCTTTTTGAATTGGATATATGGTCGACTTTAGCCATGGCCTCCAAGGCCTCCGGATTTAAATCCATGGATTTATGTGTGTCTGGTCATGTCAAAAGAGACCGCAAAACTGGTCCACACTTCCTACTACAGAGACAATCGGACAGCGGTAAAAATGCAGTTTCTGCGGACTGTACATCCAGATGTACGTGGCCGTGTCCCACTGAACCAACACCTGAATATCTGGTTCAAGCATAACTGTTGTCCAGCACTTTTTCATTTACGAGTGCGCCGCTTTCTGAATTGGATATATGGTCGACTTTAGCCATGGCCTCCAAGGCCTCCGGATTTAAATCCATGGATTTATGTGTGTCTGGTCATGTCAAAAGAGACTGCAAAACTGGTCCACACTTCCTACTACAGAGACAACCAGACAGCGGTAAAAATGCAGTTTCTGCGGACTGTACATCCAGATGTACATGGCCGTGTCCCACTGAACCAACACCTGAATATCTGGTTCAAGCATAACGGTTGTCCAGCACTTTTTCATTTACGAGTGCGCCGCTTTTTGAATTGGATATATGGTCGACTTTAGCCATGGCCTCCAAGGCCTCCGGATTTAAATCCATGGATTTATGTGTGTCTGGTCATGTCAAAAGAGACCGCAAAACTGGTCCACACTTCCTACTACAGAGACAACCGGACAGCGGTAAAAATGCAGTTTCTGCGGACTGTACATCCAGATGTACGTGGCCGTGTCCCACTGAACCAACACCTGAATATCTGGTTCAAGCATAACGGTTGTCCAGCACTTTTTCATTTACGAGTGCGCCGCTTTTTGAATTGGATATATGGTCGACTTTAGCCATGGCCTCCAAGGCCTCCGGATTTAAATCCATGGATTTATGTGTGTCTGGTCATGTCAAAAGAGACCGCAAAACTGGTCCACACTTCCTACTACAGAGACAACAGGACAGCGGTAAAAATGCAGTTTCTGTGGACTGTACATCCAGATGTACGTGGCCGTGTCCCACTGAACCAACACCTGAATATCTGGTTCAAGCATAACGGTTGTCCAGCACTTTTTCATTTACGAGTGCGCCGCTTTTTGAATTGGATATATGGTCGACTTTAGCCATGGCCTCCAAGGCCTCCGGATTTAAATCCATGGATTTATGTGTGTCTGGTCATGTCAAAAGAGACCGCAAAACTGGTCCACACTTCCTACTACAGAGACAATCGGACAGCGGTAAAAATGCAGTTTCTGCGGACTGTACATCCAGATGTACGTGGCCGTGTCCCACTGAACCAACACCTGAATATCTGGTTCAAGCATAACGGTTGTCCAGCACTTTTTCATTTACGAGTGCGCCGCTTTTTGAATTGGATATATGGTCGACTTTAGCCATGGCCTCCAAGGCCTCCGGATTTAAATCCATGGATTTATGTGTGTCTGGTCATGTCAAAAGAGACCGCAAAACTGGTCCACACTTCCTACTACAGAGACAATCGGACAGCGGTAAAAATGCAGTTTCTGCGGACTGTACATCCAGATGTACGTGGCCGTGTCCCACTGAACCAACACCTGAATATCTGGTTCAAGCATAACGGTTGTCCAGCACTTTTTCATTTACGAGTGCGCCGCTTTTTGAATTGGATATATGGTCGACTTTAGCCATGGCCTCCAAGGCCTCCGGATTTAAATCCATGGATTTATGTGTGTCTGGTCATGTCAAAAGAGACCGCAAAACTGGTCCACACTTCCTACTACAGAGACAATCGGACAGCAGTAAAAATGCAGTTTCTGCGGACTGTACATCCAGATGTACGTGGCCGTGTCCCACTGAACCAACACCTGAATATCTGGTTCAAGCATAACTGTTGTCCAGCACTTTTTCATTTACGAGTGCGCCGCTTTTTGAATTGGATATATGGTCGACTTTAGCCATGGCCTCCAAGGCCTCCGGATTTAAATCCATGGATTTATGTGTGTCTGGTCATGTCAAAAGAGACTGCAAAACTGGTCCACACTTCCTACTACAGAGACAACCAGACAGCGGTAAAAATGCAGTTTCTGCGGACTGTACATCCAGATGTACGTGGCCGTGTCCCACTGAACCAACACCTGAATATCTGGTTCAAGCATAACGGTTGTCCAGCACTTTTTCATTTACGAGTGTGCCGCTTTTTGAATTGGATATATGGTCGACTTTAGCCATGGCCTCCAAGGCCTCCGGATTTAAATCCATGGATTTATGTGTGTCTGGTCATGTCAAAAGAGACCGCAAAACTGGTCCACACTTCCTACTACAGAGACAATCGGACAGCGGTAAAAATGCAGTTTCTGCGGACTGTACATCCAGATGTACTTGGCCGTGTCCCACTGAACCAACACCTGAATATCTGGTTCAAGCATAACGGTTGTCCAGCACTTTTTCATTTACGAGTGCGCCGCTTTTTGAATTGGATATATGGTCGACTTTAGCCATGGCCTCCAAGGCCTCCGGATTTAAATCCATGGATTTATGTGTGTCTGGTCATGTCAAAAGAGACCGCAAAACTGGTCCACACTTCCTACTACAGAGACAACCGGACAGCGGTAAAAATGCAGTTTCTGCGGACTGTACATCCAGATGTACGTGGCCGTGTCCCACTGAACCAACACCTGAATATCTGGTTCAAGCATAACGGTTGTCCAGCACTTTTTCATTTACGAGTGCGCCGCTTTTTGAACTGGATATATGGTCGACTTTAGCCATGGCCTCCAAGGCCTCCGGATTTAAATCCATGGATATATGTGTGTCTGATCATGGCAAAAGCCTGGTCTACGCTACCGGGGTCAGCTCTCTTGTGGAATTACGCTTGCGGATTGAAGCAGTCTCCGAGTATTTACAGTATTCTCCAGGACTGGCCGAGAGGATTCGCAGCTCGTTTCAGAGAAAAGTACAATGTTGCATTCAGATGCGTGGACAACATTTCAGACACCTACTTTAACGCTTAGAGAGGCCATGTGTTCTTAGACGCTGATGAAACGCAACAGGAAATATGTTCTATCTCGACAACGGTTGATTTCTGAAATGGCTCTGAGCACTATTGGACTTAAATGCTGAGGTCATCAGTCCCCTAGAACTTAGAACTACTAAAACCTAACTAATCTAAGGACATCACACACATCCATGCCCGAGGCAGGATTCGAACCTGCGACCGTTTCGGTCGCGAGGATCCAGACTGTAGCGCCTAGAACCGCTTGGACACTCCGACCGACTTCATTTCTGAAGCTGGGTTTTGGTGCTGTTTAGCTACCTTTGGCCCGCACTTTCCATGGGTGAATTTTTCACCATCGCTTCTAAAACATCCTGTATATTGTGAAAAGTAATGGACAGCCGCTGTGGCCGAGCGATTCTAGGCGCTTCAGTCTGGAACCGCGCGACCGCTACGGTCGCTGGTTCGAATCCTGCCTCGGGCATGGATGTGTGTGATGTCCTTAAGTTAGTTAGGTTTAAGTAGTTCTAAGTTCTAGGGGACTGATGACTTCAGATGTTAAGTCCCATAGTGCTCAGAGTCAATTTTCTGAAAAGTAATGGGTTAAGCCCGAAATTAATTTTACGTTTGCAGATACGTCTCCATTAAGTATGACATGCTGCTTTTTGTTTACTAAGAACTGTAAAATCCAATATAACGATATAGATCCGTAACGTGTACTAGTTACATTCCGATGCTTGAAATTAGAGGCGAGTCTTGTACTTGGTATAGTTTTCAGACATCCGCTTTAGCCAGCTCTGGAACAGAAGTTTAATATACTCTCTAACTTCAATTTAAGTGATAGTTTTAAAGTTTTGTGTGCTGCAATCTTCATCAGAATTTACAAACACTACACCGAAGAAGTGAGGATTTTACAAATGTGAAAAATACAATACTGTCATGTACCTAGGAATAAATATTATTTTGCACTTTAAAGGTATTGCAATCGGGAAAATCTCATCAGTCCTGTATTCAATGGTCTGTTACATTATTACTCTACTACATACCAAAAATCAAAGGAAATAGAAGTATTATCAAAAACATTTACAATTAAAAACAACTTTTGAACAGTACCTATTGAAAACAAACAAATATCCAGTTTCAAGACAGGTAAATACTGGAGACTTTATGGAAAATCTATTCGTTTGCAAATATCACAACTTTCATGGTACAAGCCTTCCTTCAGTTTGACGGCGGCAGAAAATGGTGCACAACATAAGAAGTACGACTCAACCTTCCAGATGTTATACAAATAGTTCTAAAAATATAGCATTTTACTCATCGTAAAATTCTGTATCTGTAAAACAATAGCTTCCTAACATCTTGAATACGATGTACAAAACATATAGGGCTTAAATGTGTAGAAGTAGTAGTATTTGTATTTACAAATGCTACACACAACACAAACCTATGTCACACAATAAGAAGAAAAACAGTTTAAGATGCAGACTCTGCTTACAGCGTTTCTAGTGCGCATTCCAGCATGTGATTCTAAAATCAGTCACTGTTCTGAAACACCAATGAATAAACACTGGCATAGGTACACTACCCTCAAGGTAAAACATATTCCATTGTTGCTACTTCGTTTAATGCAAATCAACGAACAATTGATTTGTATTTTTTGGAAATATTTAATTTTTGAATGGTATAATTGCATGGGTTTTTCTCGGTACTCTAGTATACAAGATTGAAGTTAACATTTTTTTTTGGGAACTGCATAATTTTGCAAATTTAAACTCTGAACTCCGTGCCTTGAGGAGTGACTGAACGTGCAGGAGAGACAAGGTGAATTTTCAGCAGCGTTAAACTGTTACCGAATACGTTAACGAAGGCCAGCTAGCCTGACCGTTTGGGAGCAGTTTTCATGAAAATCCGACGTGGCGCTTTGGAACTCTCGCGTGTTATGACAGGAGCACTTTGGTCGGGAAATCAATTGACAGTCGCGTGCAGCAAATAAATACCTATGAGACGAGGATGGAGGAGGGTGGGAGGCGTGCCGCCCTCCGAGACTGACCACGCCCAGCAGTCGCTTTCCGACATGTTGGCGCGCTGTGCGGGTGGCTCGGCAAACCACTCTCTTTTGTTGGCTTCTTCCCAGCGGCTAACTAAACAAAACGTAGAGTGTATTTACAATGAGAGATGAAAAATGAGAGCCTACGTAGCAAACCAGTATAGCGTTAGAGAAACTGACATTGTCATGTATATGGACCGAAAGAAAGACGGACAAGGCTGCTAGTGAACACTGAAATAAATCATGGGGAAAGTTGGAAACTGGTCCTGGAACAGTATGCGAAGCCAGATTTACCGTTTCTCATGAGCGGTTGCCATAACCATTTCGACCATCAGGTCACGGTCCCTGACCGACACAAATTTCCGACTTATCCCAACTCTACTGACGTATGCTTCAGTACGAGTTACTGGTCCATTAAACCTTCACTTCGCATCTCATACTCTACCATTTATTTTCCAAAAAGAAGAAATCAGAGACTGCAGCTTCCTGCTTTTCTCTGCCAAAGAAACTGGTACAGCCACGCTTATTCAAATACAGGGACATGTAAACAGGCAGAATACGGCGCTTCGGTCGGGAACACCTATATAAGACAACAAGTGCCTGATGCAGTTGTTAGATTGGTTACTGCTGCTAAAATGGCAGGTTATGAAGTAGTGTTATAGTCGGCGCACGAGCGATGGGATACATCATCTCCGAGGTAGCGATGAAGTGGGAATTTTGTCGTACGACCAGTTCACGAGTGTACCGTGAATATCAGGGATCCGGTAAAACATCAAATCTCCGATATCGCTGCGGCCGGAAAAAGACCATGCATAAACGGAACCTACGACGACTGAAGAGAATCGTTCAGCGTGACAGAAGTACAGCCTTTCCGCAAGTTGCTGTAGACTTCAATTTTTGTCTATCAATAAGTGTCAGAGTGGGAACCATTCAATGAAACATCATCGATATGGGCTTTCAGAGCCTAAGGCCCATTCGTGTACGCCGATGACTACACAACACAAAGCTTTACACCTCGACTGGGCCGTGAACACTGGCACTGCACTGTTCATGATTGGGAACATGTTGGCTCGTCGGACGAGTCTCGTTTCAAATTGTATCGAGCGGATGGACTTGTACGGGTATGGAGACTACTTCATGAATCCATGGACCCTGCATGTCAGCATGGGACTGTTCAAGCCGGTGGAGGTTGTGTTACGATGTGGGGCGTGTGCAGTTGGAGTGTTATTGGACCACTGATACGTCTAGATACGACAATGAGAGGTGACACGTACGTAAGCATCCTGTCAGATAATCTGCATCCATTCATGTCCATTGTGCATTCCATCGGGCTTGAGCTATTACAGCAGGACAATGCGACACCCTACATGCTGAGAATTGTTACAGAGTGGCTCCAGGAACACTCTTCTGAGTTTAAAAACGTCCGCTGGCCACCGATCTCCCCAGACACGAACATTATTGAGCATATCTGGTATGCCTTACAACGCGTTGTTCAGAAGAGATCTGCAGCCCCTCGCGCTCTTACGGATTTGTGCACAGCCCTGCAGGATTCATGGTATGAATTCCCTCCAGCACTACTTCAGATATTAACCGAGTTCATGCCACGTCGTATTGTGGCACTTCTGCGTGCTCGCGGGGACCCTACAGTATATTAGCCATGTGTACCAGATTCTTTGCTTTTTTAGTGTATATAAAGTAGTAAGATTTTGGCAACCTAAAGAATGAATGGGTGCGGGATATCGAATCTGTTCATGTGACACAGTTTGTAACAATCCTGCAGCAGGAACACCCGCAAATGGGCATTATAGAAGAGATTGAAAATATCGCTTCAGCTTTAAGGTTCTTTTTCTATATTTTAAAAATGTTTATTTTTCAGCGCCTATCTCGCGATCGGTTTCGGGCTACTATTGGACAATCATCAGGTGTGATAATCTGTGCGGCGACTCTACTGGCGGTACACTGCGACCGATATATTCATATATTTTACATCGCTGCGCTCGGGGTCATAGCAGAAAATTATCACACCCGATGAAGGGCGTGTAATATAACGAAACCGATCGTGGTCTAAGCACCGCAAAGATAAACTTACAACTGAAGCATTATTTCAATCTTTTATGATTAAAATTGCTTATGGTTGGAGTATAAAATTTAAATCGATCATTTAATCGTGTGTGCTGCCACTCCTTTCAAAGCTATACTCGTGTGTTCGTACAATGTGATTAACACAATTTATGTACTGAAATACACCCCCGTGGGACCAACTTGGCCCAGTGGTTATGTGATCTGGCTCTTCATTAGTAACAAGAGATGGCAAGATCACGTAAAGTGCAACGAAAAGGGGAAAAATATTACTTGGATATAACACAATTGAAATTTGAACTCTTATATGGACTGTTAGTCACGTACTACACAACTTCAGAGCGTATAGCTCCAGTTTGTGCAGTGACAAATGTTTTGTTCGTCTGTCACCTTCAATGCAAATAATGTACGAATTGGTGAATACACGATGAATTGCAATTAAGTAGTCTCAGCCCCAGGAAATCTTGGACAGCCTGCATCAGCGCCAACTTTCCCGATTTGCTGAAAACCAGATATGCTAGCAGGGAACGCATGTGCAGTGTAATCTTTGATCAAATGTAACAGAGGCGGAAGAAGCAAGCCACGAAAATAAGTATGAACTCATACATCGAGGCAAGCAGACTTGGGGAAAATTGGTAATTCATGGAAAAATGTGAGTTAATAACTCCGATAATTAGTTTAGTTTACAAATAGATTATGCGTACATGATGTATAAAAGTACACATCGAATCCTAATATTTAACAACCCTTATGAACACTTCAGATTAACAGAGGACATAAGATAAAAAATCACTTGAAATCTGGTCGCCAATGGGAAAACTGCTTGCACTTCACTTGAATTTACAATTATCTAGTAAGAAGATGGATTCAGATCACCAAGTCTTCTGAAACGATTGGAAATTTAAACGCCGCACGGGATTAGCCGAGCGGTCTAAGGCGCTGCAGTCAGGGATTGTGCGGCTGGTCCCGGCGGAGGTTCGAGTCCTCCCTCGGGCATGGGTGTGTGTGTGTTTGTCCTTAGGATAATTTAGATTAAGTAGTGTGTAAGCTTTGGGACTGATGACTTTAGCAGTTAAGTCCCATAAGATTTCACACACATTTTTTGAAATTGAAACGAAGTGTTCAGCACACGAAATCAGCACATAAAAGACAATACGAAAAGGCGTGGCTTTGCCTAACTTGAATACTATCATGGAATCCAGTCGTTTGAACGAAACCACAGCGCTTGCAGCTGGATGCAGTCTTACCATTGTTCCGAAGCCTGTTGGTCGTCCATACTAACTAGAGAAAAAGTCTGAAATTCTGCTCACTACAACCCAGTCTAGAAATAGTGGGCGTCAGTGAAGTGAAATAGAAAGAATACTATGATTTACGGTCAGACTAATATAGGATGATAAAAAAGGAGCAGAAAATAGTATAAAGGGAGAGTCATTTATAACGGGTGTAGGATTTCTTATGAATGGGAAGATAGGACAGTGTGTTACTGTGAACAGTTCAGAGACAGGGCTGTTCTCATCAGAATCGACAGCAAACCAATAGTGACAACAACAGTTCAGGTGTACATGCCGATGTCGCAAGCAGAAGATGAAGAGATAAAGTATATCATGATATTGAACGCGTTAATCAGTAAGTAAAGGGAGACGAAAATGTAATAATCAAGGGAACCGGAATGCGGTTGTAGGGGAAGAAGCAGAAGGAAAGGATACGGGAGAATATGGACATGGTACTAGGAATGATAGAGAAGAAAGACTAATTGAGTTATGCAGTAAATTTCAGCAAGTAATAGCGAATACTCTGTTCGATAATCACAAGAGGAGCGATATGCTTGGAAGAGGCTGGGGCACAGGGAAAGATTTCAGTTAGATTAGATCTTGGCTAGGCAGTCCGAAATCAGATATTGGCTTATAAGGCGTACCAAAGGGCAGATATGGACTACGATACCAGTTTAGTAATGATGAACAGTAGGCTGAAGTTTGAGACTAGTCAGGAAGTATGAGTGAGCAAAGAATTCTAAATTGGAAATTCTAAGCAATGACGGGATACGCTTGAAGTTCTCTGAGGCTGTAGATATTGCGATAAGGAATATCTCAGTAGTTAGTTCAGTGGAAGAGTAACAGACATCTTTAGAAAGGCCAATCACAGACGTTGGAGAGAAAATGTAGGTACTGCGAAGAAACCACGGCTGCCGGCCGGGGTGGCCGAGCGGTTCTAGGAGCTACAGTCTGGAACCGCGCGACCGCTACGGTCGCAGGTTCGAATCCTGCCTCGGGCATGGATGTGTGTTATGTCCTTAGGTTAGTTAGGTTTAAGTAGTTGTAAATTCTAGGGGACTGATGACCTCCGAAGTTAAGTCCCATAGTGCTCAGAGCCATTTGAATTTTTGAAACTACGGCTAACAGGAGAAATGATTTAGTTGATCGACGAAAGAAGGAAGTACAGGAATTCAGAAATACAAGCCATTTAGAAATAAAATAAAAAGGAAGACACGGAAACTAAGGCGAAATGGCTGTAGGAAAATAGTGAGGAAATCACAAAAGAAATGATTGTCGGAAGGTCTGATTCACCTTTTAGAAAAGTCAAAACAGTCTTCGCTGAAATTAAAAGCAAGTGTAATGAGAATTCCACTGTTAAATGTAGAGAAGATCCGATAGATGGAATGAGTACACTGAGTTCCTCTATGATGGGGACGACTTATCTGATTACGTAATAGAGGAAGAAACAAAAGTCGATAAGGAAGCGATAGGGTCCAGTATTAGAATTATAACACAGAAGAGCTTTGGTACACGTAAAATCAAATAAGGCATAAATAACAGATAATATTTCATCAGAATTTCTAAATTTATTCGGGAGGGAAATTGCATCAAATTGATTATTATCTTTGTTGTGTGTAATGTATGACAATGACGATATGCTATCAGTCTTTCGGAGAAACATGATCCACAGAATTTCCAAGATTGCAAGAGCAGGTAAGTACGAGAATTATCGGACAATCAGCTGATTAACTCAGGCATCCTAGTTGCTGAAAAGAGTACTGAAGAGTGGGAAAGAAAATTAAGGATTTGTTACATGACGATCGGTTTCGCTTTAGAAGAGGTAAAGGCACCAGACAAGAAGTTCTGCCGTTGTGGTCGATATTGGAAAAGGCACTAAGGAAAAATCTAGACATGTTCACGGGATATGTTGACCTGGAAAAAGCTAAAGACAGTGTGAAATGATGCACGATTTTTGAAATCCTGAGAGAAGTAGGGGTAAGTTTTGGGCAATACGGGTAATACGCAACATATCCAAGAACCGATAGGGAGGAATAACAATAGAAGACAAAGAACGAAGCGCTCAGATTTAAAAGGGTGTGAGGCGGGGATGTAGTCTTTCGACTCTATCGTTGAATCTGAAAGTCGAAGGAGCAGAAACGGAAATAAAAGAAAGGTTCAAGACTGGGATTAAAATTCAAGGTGAAAGTGATAAGATTCGCTGATGTCATTATTATCCTCAGTGAAAGTGAAGATGAATTACAGGACCTGTTCAATGGAATGAACAGTGCAATGAGTACAGAATATATACTGAGAGTAAATCCAAAAACGACGAAAGTGATGAGGACTAGCAGAAATGAGAAAAGCGTTACGCTTATCACAACCTGGTATCACTGAGAAGACGAAGTTAAGAAATTCTGCTACTTCGGTAGCAAAATAATCCATTACGGACGGAGCAAGGAGGACATAAAAAGCGGACCAGGACTGACAAAAAGGCGGAGCGGGATTAGCCGAGCGGTCTACGGCGCTGCAGTCATGGACTGTGCGGTTGGTCCCGGCGAAGGTTCGAGTCCTCCCTCGGGCATGGGTGTGTGTGTTCGTCCTTCGAATAATTTAGGTTACGTAGTGTGTAAGCTTAGGGATTGATGACCTTAGCAGTTAAGTCCCATAAAATTTCACACACATTAGAACATTTTTGAACTGGCAAAAAGGATATTCCTGGGCAGGAGAAGTCTATCATTATTAAACATAGGTCTTAATTTGAGAAAAAAATTCTGAGAATGTAGGTTTGAAGCACAGCGTTGCCTGGAAGTGAAATATTGTGTGTGGGAAAACCGGAAAAGAAGAGCTAGAAGCATTTGAATGTTGAAAATTAGGTGGGCTAATAACGTAAGGAATGAGGAGGTTCTCCGCAGAACCAGAGTGTTGTGTACATAGTTCCGCGTAGTCAGCGCGTACACAACTTTCCCACTAGATGGTTCAAATGGCTCTGAGCACTATGGGACTCAACTGCTGAGGTCATTAGTCCCCTAGAACTTAGAACTAGTTAAACCTAACTAACCTAAGGACATCACAAACATCCATGCCCGAGGCAGGATTCGAACCTGCGACCGTAGCGGTCCTGCGGTTCCAGACTGCAGCGCCTTTAACCGCACGGCCACTTCGGCCGGCCTTTCCCACTAGAGCGCGCCCCGCTAAGCAAACAGCGCAGGCGCAGCGCTCGTCCGTCTCAGCTCTACCAGATCGCGCTGTCTTAGAGACGGACCAAATTTTGCTTCCGCCGATCCGCGTATTAATGTGTAACGCAGGCAATGAGATTGCTGCTAAGTAGAACCTTTTCTCCTCGCGGATCACACTCGTGCAGTGATGCCTGAACGCGCGAGGTATTATAACGAGTGTACAGACCTCCGATTAGTCAGTCTGCATTTATCTGCATTAGTCTGTACCAGTCTGCATTAGTCTGTACCAGTCTACATTAGTCTGCACCAGTCTATAGTCAAGCTTCAGTCTGCGCCTAATAAGATTGTCATATTCCTGTACATAGCCATGAATAGAAATGTATAGACACTTTGTCAAGTATCAGATATATGTGAGAATAAGATTAACGTTTCAAGAGCAAAGGAACTTCAGATTGTCAATTGTAAACAGCATCCAGAATCAAGTTACGTAATATCTATGATTTTTATTATTTTAATAAATGTGTGTGAAAATTAATCAAGTTCTGTTTAAAGTTGGTCACCGTCAATCTGCTACTCTAACCGTGCAAGTGGCATTTCTATCGTCTGACCTAACGGCAGAAGATAAACACGCCACGATAAGACCACGAGACATATTGCTGACAGTCGCCTACTTCGTTAGAGCGACAAGTCAAATAATCTGATGGTGTGTGTACCGTAGGTCTTACAGTACGCACACCACACAGAGGGAAAAGAAATATAGGGAAAACACTGACTGGAAGATAGGACAGGATGATAGGACATGTTTTAAGACAAAAATGAGTAATTTCCATGGTACTAGAGAGACAGAGATTGGGATACATCGAGCAAATAATTGATTGGTTCAAAGGGCTCTGAGCACTATGGGACTTAACATCTGTGGTCATCAGTCCCCTAGAACTTAGAACTACTTAAACCTAACTAACCTAAGGACATCACACACATCCATGCCCGAGGCAGGATTCGAACCTGCGACCGTAGCAGTCGCGCGGCTCCGGACCGAGCGCCTAGAACCGCGAGACCACCGCGGCCGGCCAGCAAATAATTGAGGACTAGGTTGCAAATGCTACTCTGAGATGACAAGTTGGCACGGAAGAGGATTTCGCGTTGGGCCGCACCAAAACAAAAAAAATGGCTCTGAGCACTATGGGACTCAACTGCTGTGGTCATAAGTCCCCTAGAACTTAGAACTACTTAAACCTAACTAACCTAAGGACAGCACATAACACCCAGCCGTCACGAGGAAGAGAAAATCCCTGACCCCGCCGGGAATCGAACCCGGGAACCCGGGCGTGGGAAGCGAGAACGCTACCGCACGACCACGAGATGCGGGCGCACCAAAACAGTCACGTCTGGAAAAACAGTAGGACAAGGTGAGTGTGCATTTGTGCATCAAGTCTTGATGCAACCCAAACTAACTCTGCCGCTCAGGTATTCAATGAAGACCCGGAATCTTTCAGAAAAGCATCAAGTCTTAATGCAACTCTGCCGCCCAGCGTTTCCATTGTCAACCTACTGTCAAAAATTTTAGTTTTGTGGGAATATATGCTACCATTTCCTTCTCTCTAACAAACGTGAATCGCTTCCGCAGTCAGAGGAAAGCAGCGACTCTTTGTGTTGAACCAAGTGACGTAAGCCGTCATCAGACAGACAACTAACGTTGATGTAGGCGCGAACGGGACATACGACCTCACGACAGACAGCGCCGTCGGCACACGGAACGCGATGGTTAACGTGATCTGCGCTCTGCAGCGGCCGCTGTCGACTTCATAAGGCTCCAAAACAAGGTGGACTCTGTTCGCGACTGTTGAAGACGAGCAGAGAAAATCGCGAAATATATTCTGTACTCTTCGATTACCTGAACAGCGAATTGATAATAGAGGATACCTATAGAATGCTATACAACGATCTGAGATAGGTAATAGTACAAGTTAATAGTTAACAAACATCCCATTTTCGGTTTGAAATTGAATATAGTTAACGTGTAGTGCCTAACATAGGTTGAGCGACATACATGCATCAAAGAAGTTTTGTATCACCCCAGTTCCCAGAACTCCTGAAGACAGACGTTCACTGTGGATACTGTATTACAGAGACAGTCCCTTTGACTATTCGGATGTCACTAAACCCGCCCAAAGATGTAAACAACCATGCATGAGCAGCGCCTATTAGACGGAGGGGTTCCGACAGCCGATCAGTTATAGTCATTCCACCAAGTCGGAGGCACACGGCTCGTGTTGTCTGTAGTTCAGCCATGCCAAGACGGTCAATACCGCGATTCGATCGCGTCCGCATTTTTACTTGTCAAGAAGGGCTCTCAACAAGGCAAGTGTACAGGCGTCTCGGAGTGAACCAAAGCGATGTTCACCGGACATGCAGGATGTACAGAGAAACACGAACAGACTATGTCATGCCTCGCTGACACCGCCCAAGCCCTACTACTGCAGTGGATGACCACTACGTACGGATTATGGCTCGGAGGAACACTGACAGCAACGCCACCATGTTAAACAATGTTTTCGTTTAGCAACAGGACGTTGTGTTACGACTGAAACTGTGTACAATAGGCTGCATGATGCGCAGCTTCACTCCCGAGCCGGCCGCGGTGGTCTAGCGGTTCTGGCGCTGCAGTCCGGAACCGCGGGACTGCTACGGTCGCAGGTTCGAATCCTGCCTCGGGCATGGGTGTGTGTGATGTCCTTAGGTTAGGTAGGTTTAAGTAGTTCTAAGTTCAAGGGGACTTATGACCTAAGATGTTGAGTCCCATAGTGCTCAGAGCCATTTTTCACTCCCGACGTCCATGGCGAGGTCCACTTTTGCAACCACGACACCATGCAGCGTGATGCACATCGGCCCAGCAACATGCCGAATGGACCGCTCAGGATTGCCATCAAGTTCTCTTCACCGATAAGCGTCACATATGCCTTCAAAGAGACAATCGTCGGAGACGTATTTGGAGGCAACCTGGTGAGGCTAAACGCCTTAGACACACTGTCCAGCGAGTGCAGCAAGGTGGAGATTCCCTGTTGTTTTGGGGTGGCATTATGTGGGGATGACGTACACCGTTGGTGGTCATGGAAGGCACCGTAACGTTCAAAATGGTTCAAATGGCTCTGAGCACTATGCGACTTAACTTCTGAGGTCATCAGTCGCCTAGAGCTTATAACTAATTAAACCTAAATGAACTAAGGACATCACACACATCCATGCCCCAGGCAGGATTCGAACCTGCAACCGTAGCGGTCGCTCGGCTCCAGGCTGTAGTGCCTAGAACCGCACGGCCACTTCGGACGCCGCACCGTAACGGCTGTACGATACGTGAATGCCATCCTCCGACCGATAGTGCAACCATATCGGCAACATATTGGCGAGGCATTCGTCTTCATGGACGACAATTCGCGCTCCCGGCGTGCACATCTTGTGAATGACTTCCTTCAGGGTAACGACATCGCTCGACTAGAGTGGCCAGCATGTTCTCCAGACATGAACCCTATCGATAATGCCTGTGATACACTGAAAGGGGCTGTTTATGGACGACGTGATCCACCAACCACTCTGCGGGATCTACGCCGAATTGCCGTTGAGGAGTGGGAGTGGGACAATCTGGACCAACAGTGCCCTGATGAACTTGTGGATAGTATGCCACGATGGATACAGGCATGCATCAATGCTAGAGGACGTGTTACTGGGTATTAGAGGTAACGGTGTGTACAGAAATCTGGAACATCACTTCAATGTGTGGTTTTCATTAGCAATAAGAATGTCGGAAATGATGTTTACATTGATCTCTATTCCAATTTTCTGTACTGGTTCCGGAACTCTCCTAACCGAGGTGATGCAAATTTCTTTTTGATTTGTGTAATATTCATATTCTAGATGTTGAATTTACTGCAAACACAATGAAATAGCGTAATTTATTACATAGACTTCAAGATTGAGATTCGTTTCTGAATTTCGTTAAAATGGAACAGGAGATTTTTATGATACTGATCATCATTGAAAATGATATTTACCGACTTGATAAAAGCATGAGCCACTCCATAAACCCAGCGATAGGTATATACATTTACAGAAAGTTTCGTAGTAGCCAAAATTTCCAATGTGTTACTTGCGTTTACTGTGAGACATGGACCGCAGGCGCGTTAACATTTTTGGACATCGACTGTTGAGATGATAAGTTGGCACGGGAGAGAATTTCGCAGTGGGCCGCACCAAACTAATCACATCTGGAAAAACAGTAAGACAAGGCGAGTGTGCCTTTGTGCACCAAGTCTTGATGCAACCCAAACTAACTCCGCCGTACAGGTATTAAATGAACACCGGAAGACCCAGGGTCTTTTAGAAAAATAAATGTGAAAAAAAAAAGATTTGTAAGGAGGTGGTGCGAACCTGCTACCTAGCTCGACACAACGAAAGAACTAATGATATTATTTTTTTAAATAACCAAATTTTTTTAAGTTAAAAAGTTAAATTTCCTCTCAAAACCAAAACCATCTTCTTCTTGAGGGTATATTATTATTTAATGTATAGTATTTAGAAGAATTATAATCATGTTGTGACTGTATTTGAAATGAGGGAACTAAGCTATACTTTCACATAAACTAGAGACTTCCTCTGAAATGTAACTGTTTGGTGGTTTCCTTTTGAAACATCCTTGTTTTTATAAAAAAAAGTCTGAATGGACAGAATTTTTCCTTTTTCCAATCGTATCTAATAGCTGTGTCTCTTTCTTAGTGCAAGAATAGTTTGAATACAGATTCACCTCCGTTGTTGATGATGTAATTTATATAGAAATATATAAGCCACGTGATTCTTCTCGTCTTTGAAGCCGGTAACGTTTAGAAATCTGTGTGCGGTATATTGCTGGAGTTGATTTCAGCCGTTTTTGTCGTTAATAGCATTTCGCATTTAAATTTAATCAACTTCCATAAGCCTGGGATACGTGAACAGCCAATTCCTCGGTGCAGTGCGGTATCAGTCAAGCCACAATGTTCACTGTAAGGGTTTCCCGTGAGTCTCGGTTGGTTTCGCCGATATGGTGATAGAAACAGACCGTTTGAAAAGATGTAAGCGGCTCAGCGTATCCGAAAAGTTAGAGCACACTAGCTTCCACTTAAGATTTTGTGTTTCATTTGGCCAACTGTTTTTCTCTGTAGTTCTCCCTTAATCTTCGTAGTGAAGTTCTGTATATCTGGAAGATTTTCTACAATTCCCTTTGTGATTCAACTGCACTACCACTTCGACGGGACAATTGGATCTCTGTATATAATATATACATGCTAAAGACAGTATCTTACAACAGTCATTACGTGATATTTAATATGGTAACTGTACGGAAAAGACGCGCTTTTGACAGATCTTCATTGTGGCGTTACACTGAAACGGTATGCTTTCGTAACATACAAGACAGAACACTAAAAACGTCAACCACAGGAAGCCTGTACGTTCCGATGTGTAGTTTCCTGTTATCTTACTATAACAAATCGTGACTAAAACGCTTCTTCCCAGAGATACTCAATTTTTTGATGTTTTGAAACAGCCTGTATTCATACCAGATACTTCGTGAGGAAGAAAACCCACCAACGCCATAAAATATGGCGGCTCGTATTTCATGTTTGCAATGTAAAACGATGTCGTGTCACATTGGCCACGTTACTCTCCACGAGGCCAATATCTGGCATTCTAGATTCTTCATAATACGTTCCGCAGTTTATGGAACATGGAATTCCACGTTGTGACGCCACCAGCTCATTCTGCACGTACGATATCACGTCCCGCTTTACGCCGAGCGTAGTGCAGTCTTTCGAAGCATGAAATGAGTTGATCCCGAAACGGCCACCTTCCGGACGTGATAATTAAAACTGCCAGAATAGTTAGCCACCACAATAAACTGTCCTCCACTTCTAATTTGGTCCCATCAAGAAGGACATCGATGGCACATTTGTATAATTCAGGAGCTGTGTTGCAAAAATCTGCAGAGAGCTGATTCGAAAGTCCTGGTACTGTAAAAATAGCGACAATTTTCGCCATTTGGCGTACAGGTACCTCAACTCGCGTCAGCCCGGCGCCATGTGTATACAGCCCAGAAGCGTATACACTGCTTTCGGCAGTAAGTGGCCCGTCTTGCCAACGGTGGGAGGTGCCTCCGTTTGGCTTCTGCAAAGCAAGAGTCGGAAGTGGTTCCTTCAGGTCACCGACGCTTGAGTCGGTATCCGGTGTTAGGAGAGAAACTGAACGGACTAATTTGAACGGAGAAGCCACAAATCCAGAAGCTTTCCGCTATTAAAAGATCAGCCACGCAGACGCCCTCAGTTCGCCTTGATGTACGCTGCCAGACCAACATTTGAACAGTTGTTCCATGCGGCCAGCCCGCCTCGTCATTGCTTTCCTTAGTG
This sequence comes from Schistocerca nitens, assembly GCF_023898315.1. Taxonomy (NCBI): domain Eukaryota; kingdom Metazoa; phylum Arthropoda; class Insecta; order Orthoptera; family Acrididae; genus Schistocerca; species Schistocerca nitens. The sequence goes on along the minus strand of NC_064618.1, from coordinate 202,128,431 downwards.
AACTGTCCATCTCTTTCAATAATAACATGAAACATGAAAATGTAAAACTTTTTTGCACCTAAACGGAGTTCAGTAAGTAATACAAGACATTTTTATCTGTAAGCTGATTTGTTTTTTCAGGATCCTACAACTCATATTATTCCCCACTGTTCTCGATGTTTCATTCTTGTATTCACTATCAGTTTTACCGTAAAACCGAAGTATATAATTTGGTGGATAGTTATTCACTCTGGCAATACTGTATAGCTAGTTTTAACTATTTCTAATTCTCGTACTTTCTGGGATAGTGTGAGGGTAAATAAACTGTTGAAAACCAAATTAAAAATAGCTTTTTCATGTTGAAGTGAATGATTTGAACCATAATGAGATTTACACTCTTCAGCGTTGTGTGCGCTGATATGAAACTTCCTGGCAGATTAAAACCGTGTGCCCGACCGAGACTCGAACTCGGGACCTTTGCCTTTCGCGGGCAAGTCCTCTACCTGCCAGGAAGTTTCATATCAGCGCACACTCCACTGCAGAGTGAAAATCTCATTCTGGAAACATCCCCCAGGCTGTGGTTACGGCATGTCTCCGCAATATCCTTTCTTTCAGGGGTGCTAGTTCTGGAAGGATCGTAGGAGAGCTTCTGTAAAGTTCGGAAGGTAGGAGACGAAGTACTGGCAGAAGTACAGCTGTGAGGACTGGGCGTGAGTCGTGCTTCGGTAGCTCAGATGGTAGAGCACTTGCCCGCGAAAGACAAAGGTCCCGAGTTCGAGTCTCGGTCGGGCACACAGTTTTAATCTGCCAGGAAGTTTCAGATTTGAACCATAGTTGACTATACAGTCTGTGTACGTTTTCTACGGAAACTCCAAAAACTGTGCTTGCCATTACCGAGCGGGGTGGCGCAGTGGTTAAACACTGGACTCGCATTCGGGAGGACGACGGTTCAATCCCGCGTCCAGCCATCCTGATTTCGGTTTTCCGTGATTTCCCTAAATCACTCGAGGCAAATGCCGGGATGGTTCCTCTGAAAGGACACGGCCGACTTCCTTCCCAATCCTTCCCTAATCCGATGAGACCGATGACCACGCTGTCTGGTCTCCTTCCCCAAACCAACCGACAACCTGTGTTTGCTATTGAAACCTGATTGGTAGGCAGAGAGCACACAGGATAAGGTTAAGGTTGTGGATGGAGCCATAAACAGGTACTTTGCATTACACAATCAAACACACAACTTTATTTTCTAAGAACCACTTATTTACACATTGGCTTAAAAGATCACAATTAAACAATACAGCAGAAGACCTAGATAAGAAAACTTGAGATGCTTTCCAGGCTGAAACCCCTGGAACCACAGCAAACACAAGAACAGCTAAAGGCTTGGCTTAGAAATCTAAAGCAATTAAAAGTAGAAAGTAAATTTAAAAAAAACATGCAGTGAAAACAATTAGCGACTGAAGGCCTACACTACACGTCTGAGGGACATCTATAATTAAAGCACATTAATAAACAATTTTTTCTAAGTAAGAAAATTTCTTTTTGAACTTACTACAGAACGGCCGAAGCCTGATTAACTTATTGCACGGCTGAAGGCCACAAACAAATTTGAAACAACGGCTGAAGGAGTGACCAAGAAATCAGATAAATAATTTAGAATAAACCACTTGCTTCTTATTTGCCTTTAGAGAATACACACGACTGAAGACCTTATTAAAGGGTTCACGCGAATCCTCAGCTGATGGCCACACATAACGCATGGAACAACTAATGGCTTAGTACCTGGATTGCAAACAATTTCAGATAGAACAATTTCTGAGGATAAAAGATTTTTTTCTAAAACAATCAATGATCAATATTTTAATTTAAAACTGCTCAAGGTCTTTATGTAAATTTAAAAAGAAAACTGAATTAATACATGGCCAAAGGCCTCACACAATACTTCAACTAAAATGAAAATCACAATTTAAAACAAACAGAACAAGTGGTACTCGGAAGTGTTCCAAGGGTCGGTCTGGGAAGGTAGCTCAAACGTAAGGTGAGGTGCGAAAGCCAGCCAAGAGTTGAAGTTACGTAATCGGATGGCAACCAAACTAGGGAGCGGCCCAAGACCAACCAAGAATTTAACCAATTCCCTTCCGTCCGACCAATGGCACAACGATGGAGAATATCGGCCGAGGACGAGAATACGAACAGCACTATGGGCCTAGAAATTGGCGTCTAAAAACAGCAGGGAAACAATAACCACACTAACCAAATATGAACCAAACAACTTAAAAGGTTGTCGAACTACACGCTGTGCTGGACAGCAACGAAACAACGAGCAAAAGGCACACTGCCTACCAACTACACTAACGATCAGGGCAGAAAATACCGCTGGTGAACTTCACTGATAAGTATCAGTCAAATTAATAATTAATCACAACATAGGAAGACAGCTGCTAGATTTCGCCGACTCCAATACATCGTATGATGCTGATAGCCCGAAAGGCCAAGGGCAACAACCCACAAATGAACGAAGAGATGTCACAATAGTTGAGGTTTCATAATAGATTAACTGATCACACAACTTCAGCGTCCAGGTTCGGTGGGCAACGAACTAGTCGGTCTCGCAGCTAGCGCCTCATAATCATACAGCACGTACACACCGTCAGCAGCCCCGGCCTGGCCCCGCGTCACGGAGACTTGCTTGCTGCTCGGTCCCAACTGACTCACTCAATCCAGCACGCAGGCAGCATTAAATTAACTGCTGAGTTAAAACCATACAAGCTACACACGGTTCTGAGAAACAATTCCACAAAAAAATCGAACAATACCAAAACCAGTCACTGTGGAACAACTAGTAGGAATCACAAGTCGACACACACAGAGAACCCAGAAGCGGTCAGCGAACAAAATACACGTCGCCCGATGAGACGACCGACTGAACGACCAACCAACATCGTCCCCACTGAAGTCATGTGTGCCGGCAGCGGTTGGGCGAGTCATGGCTGTCTGGACCTCACTGCTGCTGCGTCCCTGACTCCCTTGATGTCCCATTCGCAACTCGGACACACGACGGCCCGGAGAAACTGGCTCGGACCCAACCATACACAGGGAACAACACTTGCCCATTGGCCACCCGAGATCCCTGCACAAGGAAGCAACCGGCCCACGTCCCGCAAGATGAGCAATTGAAGGGGCCCAGAAGCTGTCAGAAGAACAAATACACGTCGCCCGATGAGACGATCGACCGAGCGACCAACCAATGGTGGTTCCTGCTCAAGTCTCCTTCCCTCGAACAGTGCATGTGTGTCGCTAGCGGTCGCTTAAGTACTGGCTGAGCAGACCTGCCTGGAGCTCCATCCCAACTGAACTCACCGCACGACCCAGAAATACTAGAGGTCCCTCGAAAGATAGTACAACAGTGCTCTTATCGATAGCGCTGCTGCCACTCACGGGCAGGCAGGCCAGAAACTTAATGACGCCAGCAAATCGAATAAGAAATGGGACGGCAGTACCGTGAAGACAAGATGTGAAGTAATAACAGCACGAACACGAGTCGCGCTCGGCTCAGCCATTTCCATTTCTGATATTTAGATCAAGAAAGTTAATAGAAACTTCATTTTTCACCTGAGATATAAAATTTATTTTCTCGAGTAAGTCAGTAAATTTAATCACCACGTATTTAATTTCATGTTCTTTATCATATCGCCTACTTATCTAAAGTAATTCAAAATTGACTCACTCGTTGCGGATTGATTGCTTCCTCTTCGACTGCAGTCTGATTACTGCGCAAGTTACAGATAACCTTTAAATCGTTGCACTTTACTGGTGTTACTTCCAGATTTTCTGTGGATATAGCTCAATCAATATTGTCAAAAGCTTTCTCTAAATCTACAAATGAGCAGCCATAGCACAGTACCAAGGACGGGTGTTGGATTCGCACACAGTTAACTTGGACTTGCCCAAGGTCCTGCCGACTATCCCCGCTATCGTGGACAGGGCTTCTGAGGACGAAGGCGGTCCGCCTGGAGACGCCACAGAGGCGGCGCCCGCCGGGCCGGCTGGGTAAGCCGTCTGCGCGGCTGTGTCGATTCATAAGCTAATGAGGGCCGCGCAGCCGCAGAAGGGCAGGGATTACTGCGGCGCTCCCAGACAATGACCGCGGCGCTACAATGGGCACTTGGCGTGCTGTCCGCGGTGACGGCTGCCATTCCAGGCCAGACTGGGCGTCCGGCGTCTCTCCTGACCTACCGCTGCTAACAGAAAGCCAGGATATACCACGGCGCACCAACGACGTAATTCCAACGGCCACGTAATTCTGCTGTTGCTAGGACCAGCCGACGTTAACGTCTCTATCTTTGCTTATATATAAAGGATGCTGTGTACTGACTTACCGCCGAGTGTTCGTTGTCATAGAAATAGGAACTAATAACTATCAAAGCTGGAATAATTCTATCTTCAGACAATTTTATTGACAGTTTTTCTACTATTTACATACATGAAAAATATCCGCAGTTGCGAATACAGACAACTATGAGCCTCGAAAGGGAATGACGACTGTGCCGGAATGGGACTCGAACCCGGATTTCCCGCTTTACGCTTAACCGCTTTGGCTATCCGTGCACGAAACACGAAAATAACAGAATTTCCATAAGTCGTCCTTTCGTCGTTTCTGTGCTTCATGAAGGCTGTAGTCACCACACTGTCTGTTCCTTCGCACATTCATTCACTGCATCGTTGTTCCTAACAACATTGCATCTGGAATATGCATTGCTTTCTGTTCTTATTTTTTCTTCCTATCTGACCAACTGCGACCAGGCTGCAACTTGTTCTTCCATTTTTTTTTATACTCCCTATGATATGGATGCTGCAGCGTTACGACATTGGATGGGAAGGGGTCAGACTTGTGAGCCGGTAAAATCTTTCCCTAGATATCGCAGCTTTATTACAAATTCGAAAGTGAAATACACTGAGGTGATAAAGTCATCGGATAGCGATATCCATAAACACAGATGACGGCAGTACCGTGTACACAAGGTACAAAAGGGCAGTATGATGGCGGAGCTGTCATTTCTACTGTTGTGATTCTTGTTTCCGACGTGATTATGGCAGCACGACGAGAATTAACAGACTCTGAACACGGAATGTTAGTTGGAGCTAGATGTACGGGACATCAGATCATTAGGAAATTCAGTTTTCTGAGATCCACAGTTTCAAGAGCGTGCCGAGAATACCAAACTTCAGGCATTACGTCTCACCACTGACAATGCAGTGGCCGACGGCCTTCACATAAAGACCGAGAACAGCGGCGTTTCCGTGGATGTCAGTGCTAACAGACAAGCATCATGGCGTGAAATAACTGCAGAAATTAACATGGGAATTACGACGAATGTATCCGTTAGTCAGCGCGCGAAATTTGGCGTTAATGAACTATGGTAGTAGGTGGCTGAAGAGAGTGCCTTTGGTAACAGCACAAAACCACCTGCAGAGCCCCTCCTGGACTCGTGACCATGTCGGTTGCACCCTAGACGCCTGGAAAACCGTGGCCTGGTCATATGAGTACCGATTTTGTTTGGTAATAGCTGATGGTAGGGTTAGAGGGTAGCGCAGACCCCCCACGAAGCCATGGTCCCAAGCTGTCAACAAGGCACTGTGCAAGCTGATGGTGGGTAGGTAATGGTGTGGGCTGTGTTTTCATGAAACGGACTACGTCCTTTGACCCAACTGAACCAACAATTTTCAGCTATTCTGGTACTTCATATTCCTGAACAGCAATGACACTTTTGTGGTTGACAATGCGCCTTGACACCGAGCCACAACTGTTCGAAGTTGGCTTGAAGAACATTTTGGACAGTTCGAGTGCCAACATCAATCGCATCGAACATTAGGACATATGGAGAGGTCAGTTCGTGCTCAAAATCATGCACGGACAGCACATTCAGAATTGTGGACAGCTTTAAAGGCAGTATGGCTCAATATATCTGTAGGGGAGTTTCAGTGAGCCGGCCGAAGTGGCCGTGCGGTTAAAGGCGCTGCAGTCTGGAACCGCAAGACTGCTACGGTCGCAGGTTCGAATCCTGCCTCGGGCATGGATGTTTGTGATGTCCTTAGGTTAGTTAGGTTTAACTAGTTCTAAGTTCTAGGGGACTAATGACCTCAGCAGTTGAGTCCCATAGTGCTCAGAGCCATTTTTTTGAACTTTCAGTGATTTGTTGTGTCCATGCCATGTTGAGCTGCTGCACTACGCTGGGCAGAAAGAGATCCGACACAATATGAGGAGATATCCCATGACGTCTTTCACCTCAGTGTGTGACCATAATTTTCTTATACACTCCTGGAAATTGAAATAAGAACACCGTGAATTCATTGTCCCAGGAAGGGGAAACTTTATTGACACATTCCTGGGGTCAGATACATCACATGATCACACTGACAGAACCACAGGCACATAGTCACAGGCAACGGAGCATGCACAATGTCGGCACTAGTACAGTGTATATCCTCCTTTCACAGCAATGCAGGCTGCTATTCTCCCATGGAGACGATCGTAGAGATGCTGGATGTAGTCCTGTGGAACGGCTTGCCATGCCATTTCCACCTGGCGCCTCAGTTGAACCAGCGTTCGTGCTGGACGTGCAGACCGCGTGAGACGACGCTTCATCCAGTCCCAAACATGCTCAATGGGGGACAGATCCGGAGATCTTGCTGGCCAGGGTAGTTTACTTACACCTTCTAGAGCACGTTGGGTGGCACGGGATACATGCGGACGTGCATTGTCCTGTTGGAACAGCAAGTTCCCTTGCCGGTCTAGGAATAGTAGAACGATGGTTTCGATGACGGTTTGGATGTACCGTGCACTATTCAGTGTCCCCTCGACGATCACCAGTGGTGTACGGCCAGTGTAGGAGATCGCTCCCCACACCATGATGCCGGGTGTTGGCCCAGTGTGCCTCGGTCGTATGCAGTCCTGATTGTGGCGCTCACCTGCACGGCGCCAAACACGCATACGACCATCATTGGCACCAAGGCAGAAGCGACTCTCATCGCTGAAGACGACACGTCTCCATTCGTCCCTCCATTCACGCCTGTCGCGACACCACTGGAGGCGGGCTGCACGATGTTGGGGCGTGAGCGGAAGACGGCCTAACGGTGTGCGGGACCGTAGCCCAGCTTCATGGAGACGGTTGCGAATGGTCCTCGCCGATACCCCAGGAGCAACAGTGTCCCTAATTTGCTGGGAAGTGGCGGTGCGGTCCCCTACGGCACTACGTAGGATCCTACGGTCTTGGCGTGCATCCGTGCGTCGCTGCGGTCCGGTCCCAGGTCGACGGGCACGTGCACCTTCCGCCGACCACTGGCGACAACATCGATGTACTGTGGAGACCTCACGCCCCACGTGTTGAGCAATTCGGCGGTACGTCCACCCGGCCTCCCGCATGCCCACTATACGCCCTCGCTCAAAGTCCGTCAACTGCACATACGGTTCACGTCCACGCTGTCGCGGCATGCTACCAGTGTTAAAGACTGCGATGGAGCTCCGTATGCCACGGCAAACTGGCTGACACTGACGGCGGCGGTGCACAAATGCTGCGCAGCTAGCGCCATTCGACGGCCAACACCGCGGGTCCTGGTGTGTCCGCTGTGCCGTGCGTGTGATCATTGCTTGTACAGCCCTCTCGCAGTGTCCGGAGCAAGTATGGTGGGTCTGACACATCGGTGTCAATGTGTTCTTTTTTCCATTTCCAGGAGTGTATATGAGAAATTTTCCTGCTAAGAAGATGCAAGATTCGAAAAAATAAAAACTGTTCAAAGGCAGATTCAAGTAGCAACGGAAAGAGAGAGAGTGAGAGAGAGGAGTGAATGAGCGAGAAAGAGAGAGAGAGAAAGGAAATAGAAGCATTGTGCCATGTCAATAGGAAATTTGATCGACAACTATTACTAAATGAATTGCCTGTAATGATATATTATGATTATTGGTCGCAGGATCCAGGACGTGCTAGGCTCCACTAAGGACAAGGTGGATGCATTACTCATTACATGCGTGTACAAGGTGGAATGCGAATGTGGAGAGGCATACAGCTACGAGACTGGCAGGCCAATAGCAACGCGCATTCGGGAACATGAACGCTATGTTCGTCTAAGGCAATACAACAAATCTGCAGTGGCGGAACATCAGCAAGATTGCGGAAAGAAAATAACATTCAGCCAAGCCTTTGTGTTGGCCAAGCAGCCGGTTATGACGAAACGCAAAATCAGAGAGGCCATACAAATACTTAAACACCGTAATAACATGAATAGAGAGGATGGCCAGGCTTGCCCCATCTTGGCTGCCAGCAATGAGAGACCAACTGACCGACTGTCAACGCGAGGCGCGAGCACTACCGGCGAGTAACTGCCGCCGCGCGGCGGACGTCCAGCATTTGGTAAACAGGAGTCAACTTCTCATTCGACGGTGACACCAATCATCGCACATAACACAATAGCCAAAAGACAACAGAGGTTACGCTCTCCCTCCACTGCAATAACCTTTAAAAATAAAGTTCACTCTCCTTCTTCCTTAAGTGACCAATGAAACGAACTCTCTTTTTAAAATTATGACGTAATGGCATGTGCAGTGAACAGTAACAAAATATAAGGGACACTGCATAGGTAGAACGAACCCGTAGACCTGGAAGAAGGCCGCTGCAACCGTGCCCGAAACGTTGGTTTCTCCAGCAGCAGTATTTTTATACATTATGACGCGGTGCCATCCGCAGATAACTTTAACGTCGACTGACTCTGGCTGTGGAAGCGCACGCAATTTTAGATATCATTTAACCTAAGGAGCGCTCGACAACAGAGTCACTTAACTCGATAAAGTTCTAAAATGGTTGAAATGGCTCTGAGCACTATGGGACTTAACATCTGTGGTCATCAGTCCCCTACAACTTAGAACTACTTAAACCTAACTAACCGAAGGACATCACACACATCCATGCCCGAGGCAGGATTCGAACCTGCGACAGTAGCGGTCACGCGGTTCCAGACTGAAGTGCCTAGAACCGCACGACCACAGCGGCCGGCCTCGATAAAATAAGAACTACCGATTCAACGAGAGTGTTTCACTTCGGCAATCATAAGCACAGAGCACACAGCTCTAAAGCACAGGCACTCTCCGTGCACTCCAGCCGTATGAGTTCTGCAGACATCCGGAACAACACTGACTAAAATACCTCACCGAACAGCCGGCACTGCTTTATCTGTCTTGACCTTCAAACTCGACAGCCGATGGACTGCGCCGTTGCAACACTCGTCCCCACGATACGCCTCCAATCGCAAACGTCTTCCTCGTACCGACTTCGATTTCAGCTCGTTTCACTGCTCGCTGAAAAATTTCACACGATCGCTACCTGAATTTCGCGATACGCCTACTTTTCCAGTACTTCATCTACGCTTCGTGATAGCATCATTACAGATTTCAGCGAAGGCAAACCAATGTCGAGTCGAACGAAGCAGGAACAAGGGTTAGGAAAGCCACGCAAAAAATGTTTAATTAACCCTGTCACTGCGCATTTAGTGTGACCTGTCGCCTGCCATGTGCGCCTATTTTCCATATGGTGGGTGTCTACACTACCGGGAAAAAATAGTGCACCCTTCTAAAGGTTTTCAATTCATTCAATATTCATTGTTGCAGCAATGCATATGGCGTTCATGAACGACCACATTTACGGATCAACAGCAGAAGCGGTTCTGAAATATCAGCTACCGTCCCATGCTAAACCCCTTATTAATTAGTGGTGTAGCCGCCACGGGCGGCAATGCAAGTGCTGACTCCGGCATCCAGTCGATCGCACAGATGGCAAATACTGTACTGGGGTACGTTATACCATGTTTTCTCGACCTGTTCACGTAATTCTGTGAGAGATGTTGTTTGACAAGACACCCGAATCATTTCTCGTCCCGTCATATCCCACACGTGCTCGTTTGAAGACAAACCTGGAGATCGTGCTGGCTGGGGAAGTTGCTGCTCGTCTCGCAGAGCACGTTGAGTTTCACGGGCAGAGTTTGTGCGAGCATTATCCTGTCGGAACAGCACATCACCTCCCTGTTGGCATAACGGCAAAAGAAATGATGCAACAACAGTCTGGACGTACCTTGCGCTGGCTAGCGTCCACTTCAGAAACTCCAAAGGTGAATGGGACTCGTAGCTTATCGCGCCCCAGACCATAAGGCCTGATGTGACGCCAGTGTGTCTTGGATGAATGCGTTTTACGAGGCAGCGATCGCTGAGTCTAGTAGAGTCAAGTAGAGTCTGATTTCGTCGCTTAAGACCACGGTTAGCCGTTTCATCTTCCACATGATCCTCTGACAATCCTGTTCGAGCCGTGAACGTCGATGCTGTGTCGTGATGGAAGACAGGATCGATGTGTTTAAACGTCTCTATTAAATTACTTTCACACTATTTAACTTGAATTTCGTGCTGTCGCGCTCAATAATTTGTAGTTTAGTTTTGTACTTCGTGTTGGTCCACATTCAGTGGTATAGAATTACATTAAAGTATCAGAATCTGGACCGTGCGGTGGTGAAATTCAGTCTCTGAAGTTATGCTGTGGTGGCCCGTGAAGTGTGTAGTGTAGCACTGTCATGCTGCAGGAAAACATTTCCCTTCTCCTTTCGGACTCTTGTTAGCCGTCGTTTCAGAGTTCGCAGCGTTGTGATGTAACGCTCTGAATTTATTGTTGTTACATAATCAAGGAAATCAACATGGATAACACCATCTGCGTCCCAGAACACTGTCGCCATGATTTTTCCAGCTGAGGGCTGCGTCTTGAATTTATTTTTCTGTGACGAGTCTTTGTGTCGATATTCTATAGGCCGACGTTTCGTCACCGGGTCGTAATGGTTACCCACGTTTCGTCTCCTGCCACAATTCAATGGAGAAAGGCGTCACCTTAGTTCTCGTAATGCGAGAGGAGTTCCTGGAAAATTTCAAGTCTGTGCTCTTTCATTTCAGGAGTCAACAACGGGGGTACCCATCGTGCACAGATCTTCCGACAGCCAAGCAAAGCAATATTGTGACCCATACGTTCTTGTGAAATGCCGATTGTACTTGCAATTTCTCTATGAGTGATACGACGATCGTCCTGAATCAGTCTGTCAAAATTTTGCTTGTGAAATTTTGTGGTTGATATCACAGGACGTCCAACTCTTTGTTTGTCAAGCAGGTCGGATGTTCCCACCTCAACATCATTAAACTTACTCGCCTAACTACGCACAATACTCAGATCAACACAATCACCATAAGCTGCTTTCATTGTACCATGATTCTCCTTTGGGGTGACACCTTCTGCTGTCAAGAATTCATTGACTGCACGTTGCTTAAATCGCACTGACCGACCGTCTGCGCAGGGTTCCATACTTTACACTGTAAAAACGCAACCGTTCAATGCTAAGGCTTCCAGCCAACTGCAGCTGTAGAGAAGAGGGTACGGAACAAGCCAGTACCTTCCGGATACCAATGCTGCCAACTGTTGAAGAGTGGAGGCATTAATTTTCCGTCAACGCTCGTATATCTTCTAATTTTCATTTCGTTTAAGTTGTAAGATTGTGCGGCTTTTTTATACCACGTGGAAGTGACTTCACCGTGTGTAATCTCAGTACCATCATAAACAAGTATTATTCTTAATTCCACGTGATATTTTATTGCTAGTTGTGTCTACTCGGTTTACATCTGTGTTCATGAAGTTTCCACGTGTATTTGTAATTTCGCTTTGTTCATAAATATTTCCGGCATTTGCGGGTGTTTCACGCCAGCGTACCTTAGTCTAATGTGCAAGGTGATGCTGATAAATTTCTTTGTCGGAAAGTGTTCCATAGTATTCTTATTCACAATAATTGAATCACAGCGATAGAAATAAACGTCTGAGACTTTGACTTATTGTGATGGGCAAAATTCTTTTTATTTCTATTTTGTATGTGTGAATTGTGTACGTTTGGGTGAACTTTTCCCAAGCGCACCTGAGATTTCCTTTTCATTTATCACCGCAATGTACCTCGGCGCTCAATGCAAATAATAAGGTAAGTGAGTTAATTAATTAAATAACAGGCAACGACAGATCATAGTTTAGAAGTATTTTTTTAATTTTTAATACTATGTTTTATTTTAACAAACTATGTTAAACCGTGACGACTGTTTCTCAGACCAACCAGTCCCATTTTGTAAGATTATTTTTCATACATACCACCTAGAGTTTCTGAAGCGTAAAAGGCAGGCCTTTTAAATGCAGACTTTTTCCTGACTATCCCATTCTTTTTGTTGAGCCTCAAGCTCATACTTGCTCCGAATTATTTGATTTGACGTTTGTACTTAAATTGTCGTCATACGCTCATTCCACGTATTCACTTGGATCTTTTTATTAATATTACCACGTTAGTTAAGCTTACCAATTTAGTGATTAATTCAATATTAAATTTTCCCAATTTTAATTAAATTGGGTGTCGAGCCAGGAAAGTTTTGGGGCACACGAAACTTACAGTAGACTGCAGAGTTCCACATTGGCTAAATTCCCCCTGTTTCTGTTTGCAGATCACACTCCAGATAACCATTTACCCATTAATAATCATTTAGTGTGCTTGCCCGTAGTTCCACTGCTAATAATCGGTTCGCCGCAGTTCGTGTTGACACGTCTGGGCTCACAAATACTCTTATCTGAGCTGTGGTAGCTATGCAATCCGCCACTGCTGCCCTTACAATACAACGACCCTAGTGGGGGCTACGGTCGCAGGTTCGAATCCTGCCTCGGGCATGAATGTGTGTGATGTCCTTAGGTTAGTTATATTTAATTTGTTCTAAGTTCTAGGGGACTGATGACCACAGCAGTTGAGTCCCACAGTGCTCAGAGCCATTTGAACCTAGTGGGGGTGTGTGCTGCGTGGACGTCCAGAATCTCTCCTACGGGTGTGAGAATACTCACGTGACCACTGATAACGGCAGCGTTGTACAACTGACGCAGCACGCACAACCTGTCTGACAATTCTCTGAAACCGTCACTGGATCAAAATCGACGTCGTCTTCCCAGATGAACTAAGTTTTCCTCCGGCAGTGTTTGTACGGCTGTAGCAGGTTCAAGTCACTGTCAAGAAAAAAAATTTGTTTCAAAATGCGCATTATCGTGCTAAATTTCTTCTTTTTTCAATATTTATAGAGAAATACTTATTTCATTTGCAAGAAAGCTAGTTTATTGTGAGAAAGACACGTAAGTTATTACGTTAGTGAAACAACAAGTGTGGTATCATTCTAAACAAAAATTCAAGCATAAAGGTGAATTACACTTTATACAAACTTATCTAGTGTCACTCCGTTTTTAATGTTTTGCACATGCAATACACCTATTTTGGACAGCCCTCTTCTTTGATATTCCTGGAATTAGCGACATAAAGTGGCGCTCTCTCAGGCGTAAATCTCCTTCCCTGATGGCCCTCCGTTTGGGGTCAATGGTGAATTTCCAGGGTCTCGTTGATGAGCCTAAGCTCAAAATCACATATTGAAATATTTCTTCCCATCTCCTTTTTATATATTGCACGCGTGTTCAACGGAGACAGATTCCCCAATTTAAAAAAAAGTGCTTCTTTAGACCATTTTACAGTTTGCGTACACATTCTACTGAACTTTGCATCATGTCGTCCATGTCGACGGCCGTCATCTTTTCAGTGTAGCTTACAATGCAAGCTTATTTTCTTTTTGCTTCACTTCTACTTCTTTCAGTTTTGACAGTTGCTATAATTACGCCTTTAGGAAGAGCTCAAAGCATCCGCCCTTCTCGCTCGTCCAGTCACTTGAGAGCAAGAACTTTATCTGTTATCATAAAATTGATAATTTTTTGACAAATCTGGCATGCCTTTACGGTTTTTCCTTACAATTCTACTAGCGTCAGTCACTCTGTCATGCGGATAAGAAAATAACGTAGGGTTAGTGTACTGTCAACTTAGAGACTATAACCCTTAACGAAGATAGCCTTCTGATAAAGTAAGAACAGCAATTCCACCGTTTACAACGCAACAGTTTCTTTTTTTTCTGCGACCGTTGCCACATAAATAATAAAGTCAAGAATGTATCTAATGTCACACTCACGAAACACAAAAAACTTTACGCCAAATCAGCACCGTATGGATGGAATATACAGGGCGTTTATAAATGAATATCGGGGTTTTAACGCTTTATAATATTTACTACATTAAACGTACAGTTATAAATGATATGTCAAATGAAAGAGCAACTCATCCAACGGTCGCAGGTTCGAATCCTGCCTCGGGCATGAGTGCGTGTGATGTTCTTAGGTTAGTTAGGTTTAAGTAGTTCTAAGTTCTAGGGGACTGATGACCTCAGATGTTAAGTCCCATAGTGCTCAGAGCCATTTGAACCATTTTTGAAAGAGCAACTCAAACAGTTGTGTTTCGCACCAGTGCTCATGTGCAGCGCGCAATGTTTACGCCACAATGTTGAACTGCATCTAGCCCTGGATAGCCCGCAAGGGGTCCAATGACAGGGCTTGCTTTGCATGGCCTCCACGTTCACCCGACCTAACGACATACCATTTTTTCCTTTGGGGCTTCATCAAGGATCGTGTGTACCTGCCTCCGCTACCAGCAGACCTACCTGAATTAAGAAACCGAATTCTAGCAGCTGTTGCTACAATCATTGAAAAAATGGTTCAAATGGCTCTGAGCACTATGGGACTTAACTTCTGAGGTCATCAGTTGCCTAGAATTTAGAACTACTTAAACCTAACTAACCTAAGGACTTCACACACATCCATGCCCGAGGCAGGATTCGAACCTGCGACCGTAGCGGTCACGCGGTTCCAGACTGTAGCGCCTAGAACCGCTCGGCCACCGCGGCCGGCTACAATCACTGAAGACACACTTATCAACGTTTGGGAAGAACTCGGTTATAGACTTGATGTGTGCCGTGTAACAAATGGTGCTAACATTGAACGTCTATAAGGTTTGAAACGTCCCCTTAGAAAAATTTATACAAGACTGTGCTTATCCTGACACACAATATTTTTAGCGCAACGCAATCTGACTTTCAGAATTCCCTACAAAAGAATGGCCCTGACTAACATTAAACTATACCTTTCACAAATCACTAAATCACTTACCTCACAAAAATCTTCGTTAGTCAAACTACTGCAATACAGCGAGCGCCACTACTGCCAGCTAAATAAAAGATTCAAACTATTGAAGGCACTAACTACTGATAGGCATAGTTAGCAAATGAAAGATTTTAACAGAGAACAAACAATGTATTTACCTTAATAATGTTGAAAACTCATAATATACATATCAGTTCATGACATCCAGTTTTAAAAATTTCAAAACTCCGCCATCTCTCTCCTCACATCCACCACTGCTGGCGGCTCACCTCCAACTGCGCAACGCTACGCGCTGTTCGCATCCAGCTGCTGCTGCCCAACACTACAATGGCAGACAACAATGCAAACTAGCCACAGACTGCACACAGCACAGCCAGTGATTTTTTCATACAGAGGTGGCGTTACCAATAAAAAAACCTAAACAGCCTACTTACATAGCCCCCATGCTCCCCACAAAAAACTTTACAAATTGTTTTGGGCAGTGGCCAATAATGATTTGATAAAATTTTTCATAATTACAATAACAAAGATATCAAATGCACACACTTATTGATACAATGTTGGTCAAAAGCTAAAATTTTCTCACAGTCCATAAAGACAGTCCTGATCATTCATCACAGTAAAACTGCCGTTTCTTTTCTCAAAGTCTGAGCAGTAAAAGACAATGCACACAGAAGTAGTGGATTTCCATGCAGTCTTGAAGAAATAGTGTTGTCCTTCCAACAGAAAGACAATGCTGACTCTTGACATGCAGACAGGTAATGGGTCACAACAGAGCAAACCCTCAGCAGAGTCAGTCGAAGTTTTGAAGAATATTGGTAGGTAGGTCATCACAGAGCATACCCATTGCAGTCCTGGTAGAGATTACGATATTGGTGGGCCACCAGAGGTGCAGACCCACTGTAGTCCTTGTAGAAATAATGGTATTAGTGGGCTAGCAAAGGTGTAGACCCACTATAGTCCTTGTAGAAATAGTGGTATTGGTGGGTCATCAAAGATGCAGACCCACTGTAGTCCTTGTAGAGATAATGGTATTGGTGGGTCATCAAAGATGCAGACCCACTGTAGTCCTTGTAGAGATGGCCAGCAGCCATCTGTTGTGACTGTGCAGGTGTACAATCACCATTGAAGAGTCTTGCGGACAATATAGCAAGTCCATAACCACCACTTGTGCACTCACAAAGTTTTTGGAATTGTCCTTAGAACCAGCAATGCTGTTATCCAGTCCCTTGCTGAATTATTAACACACGTGCAAACACTAACAGTCCTTACTTCTCACATATTGTCCATATACTATGACCAACAGAAACAGGTGCAGTGAAATGTAACTTACAAGTTAGTAATATGATGAACTGGTGACAATTACAATTTTATAACATGAGAATACAATTACAAAGATACAGAAAACATCATTAAAATCGTAATAATACAGATAACATTTGTGGTAATACAGGCTTTACAAAAGAATCGAAATAACATATACATCAGTGTTACAGGAATTATAAGTACCTACATAAAAGATCAGAATAACTTTTGAAACATCAACTTCACACATGAGCAACAAAACAGAACAGATAAATAATGTCTAAACATCTTTACAAAGTAAATAACATATTATTAATGCAAATTATATTTGAGGATAACAGTATTCCTCATCATAGTGAATGTAGCTTAGTATTAGAAGAGAAGAAAATTCTATGAAACAGCACACAGAGACAGGAAGAAAACAAATACACAAGGGTACACAAAAACATAGCAGGATAATACAAGGAAAGGACAGGGTTTGTTTTACTGCAGTATTTTGCAAACAAAACTTTCTTTACTTCTCGGAGATCTCCCTTCATTCTTCATTATTTCCAAAAGTCCTATCTATACCTGCTTTCTGTACTTTTCTTGTATAGCCTCTCAGTGCATTTCTTCCAATTCATCGCAACTCATTCTCTTATAGGCTACCCCCACTTAAGCTAACTTAAATCTACTGAGCTCAGATGCTAAACTAGGGGACGAGGCAATGCAGCAGCACAAAACAATTAACACGAACAGCAATGAAAAAAAAATGGAAAATTGCAAAGCAAGCTACAGTAAATCTAAATTACCAAGCAATGCAACATTACAACTAATATGAGCCAATGTACAGCAACAAGAAAAATAAATCAGTGGTAAAACTAGCTTAACAGAGTAATACAAAGTGAAATTTAGTAGCACTATGCCTGGCAAACAGCAGAAGCAAAGGTAATAAATTATATCTAAACATGACAAAGCTCAAGCAGAAAAATATTACAGTAAAGACAACAATGCAGACAAGGGAAATGTATATTCACATCTTAATGTCTATGTAATTAAAGTGGTGCACCACAAAAACTAATTCTACAAAAAGTTACCAAGTACTTGAAAAGAAAATTAAATATGCAGTTACTGTTATTAGTCCCTTCTTATTGTTCTTTCCATTCCAAGAGCTCCTTTTTTCGAAGAATGTGGATTATAAAATAATTGTTTAATAAATCTGTTGACAGAAAGTTTTCACATTAGCAAATGCATTTAAGTTTATTTTATAAAACCAATGCTGCAACACAGCTGGAAAACAGATATCAAATGAAATAAGCAATTACGCAAACCAAAGCATAAAAACATCATTCAATAGCTATGTGGCATTTCGTAAGTCAGTAGCTCTCAACTCTCGTAGAAAGACACTTGTCATTATCGGGTTTGCAGATGTAAGAATATTTCCCATCAATTCATAAGCATTTCAGTAAGTAGCACAAAGTACGATATGTTTCCATGTAATGAGCGTGTCGTATTTGCGTTGCTTTCGACAAAGAAATGTCAACATCGAGGATAATGGCCTCTCTCCTTTTTTTTTCTTTTTTTTTTCTCCACCTAATGGCTTTCTTTTATGAGACGACTATCTCACAGCTGGGCGCTCAAAAAGCATTACGTCAAGGTCACTTACCTTTCTTAACGAAATATTTACGACAGCAGTTTGCTACAGTAACAGTCTCATATAAAAATTTCACAGGTCGAGAATTTGCGTTGCAAATGTGTAGAAACAAAATCCTGTAAATATAACAGTCTCCAAAAAATTTTCGTCGGCATCGTGATACAGTCACACATTTACACACATTTCATAACTCTTAAAGTATGATTCTCGGTTACCAACATCCTTTTTCACAAACCAGAGTCCCTAACAACTACTCATTATTCCTTACCTTATTACACATATACATTTTCGTCGACACTTCTTCAATATTTCATCATAATAAATACATATCAAACATTCCTCAACAGCATAATACGCATCGTCATCGTAATAATAACATCATAACACCTCAGTCAAATCTCAAAAACGTTGTAGCTTCCTCCAATAGTTTCAAAATCTAAAAAAAATTCTCTGCTCATTTCAACAGTGTCATCTACCTCAAAAGTACTTTAAAATAATGCTCCCTTACCAAATACATCATTCAAAGCTCTCATAGTATCACAATGGTTCCGAAAAAATATGAGCATTTCACAAAGTACAGACAAAATACAATTTCATAAGTGCGAAGTTATCCAACTGTGTAATTATGTAAACATCTGTCACTGAGGTAGTAAAAAAAAAAGTTTATCTCTCAGTTACATGATCAGATAGCTGTGTAATTTGTGTGTTAGAGAAATATGGTACCGATGTGTAAAGTTGTATAAGCAAATACCATATTAGCTAGGGCTCCTTGTGCTTGCCAAATACATGGTACACAAAGTAAGCGTGTACCCCCCTGAGGATTAATGAATAATACCCTCAGGTGTTACAGATTACAGCAATGGAATGAAATGTGTCACGGAAAACCTTTGTATCATTGTACTTCAAATATCTTTAAAAATAAATGATTTAAGTGCAAAATTAATCACTCAAATACGTGTCCTGTAGCGCTAAATGTGCGTCTTGCTGTAAGATAATCTCTGTGGAAGTGTCGTAGTTATTGTCCTCCGAAAGCTACGTTCTGCAGAAGTCCATGTACTTACCTCATGATAAACAAAAGTGAAATGCTCTGCGTATAGATATCTTAGTTATTACGCTTATTGCCATGATGAAGAAAGAACTGTGCTGTAACGTATTGTTGTGCTACGGAAAAGGCTGTCTCATTATTGCTATACCACAAAAGTTACTACTAAAACATGTTTTGCTTTCCAGAAGAATTCAGAAAACTGTCCAGATATAAAACAGATACACCGCAAAAGCAACATTGTACATTGTCACTCATTAGTAGCGTCGTGATAAAATCGTGTAGCTGTCACATAAACTAACCACTGTGTCATCTGGTATCTCACAGAAAGTACTTTAAATCCAGAATGTATTTTCAAGTAAACCAAAATGTTGCATTAAAATCTCATTAGCAGTACCAGTATATGTTCTAAGTATGTAAGCCTTATAGTCGTTACGTAATCGTGCAACTACCAAGCAAGAATGTACACACACAATAACACTGTGACATATGTTCACTATAACAATGCATTCGTAATTTCTGTTTAAATAAATTCTCTTGGTTCTTGACTGGATATTTAACTCCAAACAGTGTTGCATGTTAACAGTTTCTTAAGTCTGACAAAGCATACTAGATATGTGAAGTGAAAAATTTTATGGCAAAGAATAAGTTAAAAGGCAGGTTATCTCTCAATAAATGGTTTTACATGCAAAATGTGGTGTAACCCTTTATTCTTCCTAGTACGCAGATTTCCAACTGAAAAGCAATTGTCATGTTTTATACATCGGTAAGGAATGCTAAATCTTTTCTCAAGGTTAGCGTCTGTGTTATTTTTCTCTGAGCCAGCCGGCGCAGGTGGCTGCCTCCGGTGCGAGTCATTGTCTGTTCCTTTATTGGCGCGCGTCGTTATTGGGATTAGGAGACCTAGCTTCTACAAATTCACCGTGACGAGAGGGCCCTGCCCTGTTTAAATCCCGCCAGTTCTGATGCAATTCAGGTCTGTCGTTATGATCACATCGTCTGTCGTCATGTCGGTAGTTCCTGTAGTTTCTTTCTTGTCGGTTAAGTGGTGGAGAATTTCTCCCTGAATCGTAAATGCGCGCTGGACCGTTGCGTCTAAAGTTATTCTGTCTCCCTTGATAATAATTTGGGTTCCCAAATTGTCTGTTTCTCTGATTGTCTCTGTGATAGTCACTACCGCGGAGAGGTGATCTTTCCCAGTAATTATTACTACTCTTCCAACGGTTGTCATACGGGTAGTGTCTGTTTTTGTCACGATATGTGTTGTGAGAATAGCCTTGTCGTGTCCAGTTATTATTTGTTTCATCGCGTAATTGTGACAGATGTGACCTGTAATTCTTGTGCTCCTGTTTCCGCGTTCCCCGATTGTCAGTGTCAATTTCCAGTTCTTGTAACAGTCCCTGAAAAGCTTCAATGTCGTCTTTGCAACGTCCTGCTAAAATAATATGTCGTAAATGTTCAGGCAGTTTGATTATGCAAATGCGGATGAGTTCTGAGGGGCTGTATGGGTTTGACAGGTACTGATTCTTGTGCAACATGTCTTCAAAATATTTCACAAAACTGGAAAATTCAGATTGTTCGAAATGTTTCATCATTATGATGCTATGTTTTACTCGGTCTTGTGTAGCTTGAGACCAATATGTTGAGAGGAAGGCATGATAAAATTCTCCTTCACTGTGACAATCGTGAATGACCGATCGCATTCTTACAGCTGGTTCATTCTCTAAGTAGCCACACATAAATTCTAATCTGTGTTCTAACGACCAGTTGGGAGGAAAACAATGAGAGAATTGATGGAGCCATGCTTGTGGATGAATGTCGTTGCCAGAATTCTTAAATGTTTTGAATTTACGTGTAGTAATGAACAGCTTATAGTCAAAGTCATCATGTCGGCGAGTTGCATATCGGTCACTGTTACGTCGGTTCGGCGGTTCCATTTCAAAGTTCGGTGCACCTTGCCAATTTCTTTCATAGTTTCCGAAATGCCCTGTGTTATTATTTTGTGGCTTTTCCGTATTTCTATGTCCCTCTTCCCGTATTGGGGCGCGAGTGTCCTCTGAAATACGTAATTCTTGTATTACCTGTGTCAGCTGATCTTGTACTTCCCGGATTTCTCTTTGGTGTTGCGTATTTATGTGATTCTGATTTTGTTTGAATTTCCTAATTTGTTCGCACTCATCTGTGTCATTAAAGACTACCGGTCTTGTGTCATTCAGATCATCGTCTACCTTTGTAGATAAGTTAGTGAACTGATCCGAAAGTTCGGCTACTTTCTCCGATAGTGTACTTATTTCCTCAGTGTGTTTTTCTGAACCAAGTTTCAGAGTATTTACTGTGTCCTTTCAATTTTCCTGAGTTTTTGCAAGTTGCTTAACCGAATCGGTAGATGCAACTGAGTCAATTTTAGCTTGCAAGGTGTCGTGATTTTCATGGCTGCTTCGTGATTCTGTAATGCATTTTCATGCCGCGAAAAAATTGGTTGGAAATGTTCACAGATTTGTGTTTTTACGTCTTTACAGACTTTTTGACATTTCGATTCGATGTTATGTAACTCAGTAGTTAAGACTTCACGTGTTTGTTCAAGCGTATGTTCCACTGAGTCTAACTTTTGAAGCTTTTGTTCCATTGCGTCTAACTTTAGAAGATTTTGTCCCATTTGTTTCTGATTTTGTTCAAGTGTTGTGTCTAACTTTTGTAGCTTTTGTCCCATTTGTTGCATTAACTGTAATAACAATGCACTGGTGTCTGAAACATGTTCCTCAGTGCTTTTCGGCAGTGAATTTGCACCGGCAACATTGACATTTTGACAAGCAGAAAATGTGTCTTGACTTATTTGAGAAAACGGTGAGGACCCAAAACCTGAATCTGCAGTATTTGCAAGATTGTGTCCTGTCATTCCCGATTCCTGAGGCGAGCTGTTGCCGACCGATCGATCGATAATGCTTCCCTGTTCACTACCTGTTTCACTGTCTACACCATTATTTGACGCCCGCTCCATTTCCCTATGCACAGTTACCAAATTACTACTTTGAACATTAGTAAATTCATTACTCGGCGGCGCTGATAAGCTACGCTCGTCGTCACTATTATTTCTCAGTTTACTTTGGAGCCTAGTGTTACGTTTTTCACACGCCATTATTGTCACAATATTTCACACGATAACACAAAAAAATTTGAAGAACAAAATAAGATAACACATTAACATAGAAATGGAAATAATGTCTACTTAAAATCTTGGTGCAAATCTACATGCATGTCACAACTGTTTTACTGTACAACAATGAAAGACTGCAACTACAAAGGAGATTCTCTCTACAATTACGCGCTAGCAATAAACAAAATCTACGCTAATTACAAAAACTACAAGGAAAAAATCAGAAGATTCCAGTGAGGTATCCTCGGCTAAGGTCGACATATGAAACGTCCCCTTAGAAAAATTTATACAAGACTGTGCTTATCCTGACACACAATATTTTTGGCGCAACGCAATCTGACTTTCAGAATTCCCTACAAAAGAATGGCCCTGACTAACATTAAACTATACCTTTCACAAATCACTAAATCACTTACCTCACAAAAATCTTCGTTAGTCGAACTACTGCAATACAGCGAGCGCCACTACTGCCAGGTAAATAAAAGATTCAAACTACTGAAGGCACTAACTACTGATAGGCATAGTTAGCAAATGAAAGATTTTAATAGAGAACAAACAATGTATTTACCTTAATAATGTTGAAAACTCATAATATACATATCAGTTCATGACATCCAGTTTTAAAAATTTCAAAACTCCGCCATCTCTCTCCTCACATCCACCACTGCTGGCGGCTCACCTCCAACTGCGCAACGCTACGCGCTGTTCGCATCCAGCTGCTGCTGCCCAACACTACAATGGCAGACAACAATGCAAACTAGCCACAGACTGCACACAGCACAGCCAGTGATTTTTTCATACAGAGGTGGCGTTACCAATAAAAAAACCTAAACAGCCTACTTACAGGTTCTTGGTAAAACTGTTTGAGTTACTCTTTCATTTGACATATCATTTATAACTGTAAGTTTAATATAATAAATATTATAAAGCATTAAATCCCGATATTCATTTATAAACACCCTTGAAGAAGACACAATCCTTGTAGAGAACTAAACTTTCGTCAGTGGACAAATTTTTGAAACAATCGAAAGCACCTGGAAATGCTTTTCGTAGATGATCTACAATTTACCTAATTTTCCAGACTATGTCATCTGCAGATTCCTCATTGTTGTCAACAAAGTGTAACATTCTTAGCGAACAGAATGTAACTATGTCGTGGCATGATTTGCCCAAACACTGGAGTAGACAGTGGTCCAATAACCGTTTCTTTCATTTTTCTCAGAAAATATACTGCTACGAAACGGTAAACGTCATTTATGTTTTTAGAACGTCGCAGTCTTGATGTTTGACTGGCGTCGTTGCAAAGGTGCTCGCAATTCAAATTACCTTGCTCAGCTATATAGTTTGCGATTTCTTAGCTAAAAAAATCTTTGAAAGAGTCATATATAGTAGAAGAATCATCTGAATTGACAATTTTGCAGTCGGAATATCTGGGGTCGAAAACAGTCTTTCCATTTAAAATCATTTGTTTTGTTTCTTTTAGCAAATTTGTCCGGCGTATGCTCATGCTCTCCTTCAAAATCGGAGGAAGAAACGATTGTAACGTCAAAACCTGGATCTGTATTGACACTAATATTTTGAATATTTGAGGTGACTTCGGCCGAGAGGTTCTAGGCGCTGCAGTCTGGAACCGCGCGACCGCTACAGTCGCAGGTTCGAATCCTGTCTCGGGCATGGATGTGTGTGATGTCCTTAGGTTAGTTAGGTTTAAGTAGTTCTAAGTCCAGGGGACTGATGACCTCAGATGTTAAGTCCCATAGTGCTCAGAGCCATTTGAACCATTTGTGGTGACGGAGTCACCTACAGGCATCGCATCACTACCTGTCCAACCACAATCAGCTGGACTGAGCACGACGCAGTCTAGTCGCCACTTCGATTTAGAAGACTTTGCAGCTCATCTTCTGCCAACTGACGATAACGTCCAGTTATTATATTCGATTACACGGAAAGCGCAGCGGACAATCCGACACGCTGGCGGGAAGTAGACGTTGTACGTTTCTGTAGGACTGTAGCAGGGAACCGCTGTAAATATTTTTCATAGCAAGTAGTATACAGGGTGAGTCACCTAACGTTACCTCTGGATATATTTCGTAAAACACATCAAATACTGACGAATCGATTCCACAGACCGAACGTGAGGAGAGGGGCTAGTGTAATTGGTTAATACAAACCATAAAAAAATGCACGGAAGTATGTTTTTAAGCACAAACTTACGTTTTTTTAAATGGAACCCCGTTAGTTATGTTAGCACATCTGGACATATAAACAAATACGTAATCAGTGCCGTTTGTTGCATTGTAAAATGTTAATTACATCCGGAGATATTGTAACCTAAAGTTGACGCTTGAGTACCACTCCTCCGCTGTTCGATCGTGTGTATCGGAGAGCACCGAATTACGTAGGGATCAAAAGGGAACGGTGATGGACCTTAGGTACAGAAGAGACTGGAACAGCACATTACGTCCACATGCTAACACCTTTTTATTGGTCTTTTTCACTGACGCACATGTACATTACCATGAGGGGTAAGGTAAACGTACACACGTGGTTTCCGTTTTCAATTACGAAGTGGAATAGAGTGTGTCCCACTGGAAAGGCGTCGACGTGTGTGGTATCAGCATGATGGGGCACCTGCACATTCCGCAATTAACACTAGGCTGACCCTTGACAGGATGTTCGACGGGCGTTTCATAGGACGTGGAGGACGGATAAATTGGCCAGCCCGTTCTCCTGATCTTACACCTCTGGACGTCTTTCTGTGGGGTACGTTAAAGGAGAATGTGTACCGTGATGTGCCTACAACCCCAGAGGATATGAAACAACGTATTGTGGCAGCCTGCGGTGACATTACACCAGATGTACTACGGCGTGTACGACATTCATTACGCCAGAGATTGCAATTGAGTGCAGCAAATGATGGCCAGCACATTGAACATCTATTGGCCTGACATGTCGGGACACACCCTATTCCACTCCGTAATTGAAAACGGAAATCACGTGTGTACGCGTACCTCACCCCTCATGGCAATGTACATGTGCGTCAGTGAAAAAGACCAATAAAAATGTGTTAGCATGTGGACGTAATGTGCTGTTCCAGTCTCCTCTGTACCTAAGGTCCATCACCGTTCCCTTTGGGTCCCTACGTAATTCGGTGCTCTCCGATACACACGATCGAACAGCGGAGAAGTGGTACTCAAGCGTCAACTTTAGGTTACAATATCTCCGGATGTAATTAACATTTTACAATGCAACAAACGGCACTGATTACGTATTTGTTTATGTGTTCAGATGTGCTAACAAAACTAACGGGTTTCCGTTTAAAAAAACCTAGGTTTGTGTTGAAAAACATACTTCCGTGCATTTTTTTTATAGTTTCTATTAACCAATTACACTAGCCCCTCTCCTCACGTTCGGTCTGTGGAATCGATTCGTCAGTATTTGATGTGGTTTACGAAATATATCCAGCGGTAATGTTAAGTGACTCACCCTGTATATACGCCAGGAGCATTGAAACGGTTAGGTTATATATACGTCTGAAACAGTTAAATGGTTCAGTTGAAACTGTAATTTTGCCAAACGAAGTTTGCTGTCTGTAAAACGGAAATGCACATCGAAATCATCTATTTTGTGACCGTACTGGCTCCGGAACAGAACACTACAGTGCGAATGACGAAGCATTGAATTCGGTCTTCCGAAATTATGTCACAGTGGAAGACCGGAACGTATTATAACTTTCAGCTAACAGTTTGGACGAGCCTGATGTAGACGTACATCAGGCTCGTCCAAACTGTGCCCCTGGGGCGCTAGCGCCCGCGATCGCCCGCGGCCGATGCCCCGGGCGAATTCGTATGTTGTCGCAGTGGCCGAGCCGCGTGGCTCATCTGGCCGTGCGGACCGCCCGACCGCCAGCCGCGCCTCTTCATTGTCGCTGTACGCGCGCTTCTTACGGACGACAGACCGCCGCGCCAGCAGCGGTCATAAGCGACACGAAACCGTTAGTCAACACACTTAAGGCTACAATAGATCGAGATGGATGGTCAACAGCAGCAGAAGAAAGAGGAGCGGTGCGCCCAGTATTTAAACATGGGTGAGAAATTAATTTCCTTTGTACTGCTGTCGAAAATCATGCCAATTGTTTAGTATGTCATCGGAACCTCATGTACTTAAAAAAGTACTCGACTGAATGGCATTTTAATACCTGTCACAAATATCAGTTTGAAAATTGGTCGCAAGAGGAACTTCAGTCAAAGCTTGAAGAACTGAAAGAAAATTCTTAGCAGCATTATAGTTCAAATGGTTCAAAGGGCTCTGAGCACTATGGGAATCAACTGCTGTGGTCATCAGTCCCCTAGAACTTAGAACTACTTAAACCTAACTAACCTAAGGACATCACACACATCCATGCCCGAGGCAGGATTCGAACCTGCGACCGTAGCAGTCGCACGGTTCCGGGCTGCGCGCCTAGAACGGCGAGACCACCGCGGCCGGCAGCATTATAGTGAAGTAACTGTTTCCTATCGTATGACTCTTCATTATTTATAAAGATGATATATAAAATTATATTTTATAATCTGATATGTCAATTAGCAATGTGCCAGTTATCGAGTATCAGATTGTCAGCAACAAGGAACATTTCTTTTCGGTTAATTTTTATATTTGGGCTGCATTAAATCGCGTTGCACAGACAAGAAAACGTTTCATGTGGGGTTTTTTTTTGCCACTTTCTGAAAAGCCGCCACAAACTCTCTCTCGGACAGCAAAGTGTCATTAAGAGTCATTCTTTGTTTTTGTATATTTGTGTTTTTATGGATGGGAAAACATATGTTGTAGTTTGATCCATGTTTTCAATTAATTAAAACGCAAATATTTCAACAGATAAAAATTTATTCTGCGACCACATTTCGCTGCCCTTGCTAGCGTCTAAGGCCTTTCCAGAGGAACTGGGAGAAAACGCACCTAAAACTAATCTTTTTTAGTTACTTTTTATTTTAATTTCAATTAATGAAACAATTGATTGTTAAAATGACAAAAGTGTTTTAAAAACATGATTGTACAAAATTAATTGTATGTTCTTTTTTGCCATGATAGGAGCAGGAAATAGGTGGGTCAAGTTTGCGCGCAAATTACAAATGCTCGCTGAGAATTGCGGAAGCAGGGAAACCCTTTGCGGCAGGGAATCTCATCAAGGATGGCCTGGTCGACTCAGCGGCTTGTATTTGTTCTGCAGACCTCACGGAAAATTTTTTAAAAATAGCTCTTTCACCTCAAAGTGTTGCCCACGGCGCCGAAGATATGGCCTTAAATATGGAGCAGCAATTAATGGAGAGAGCGGCAAACTTCATTTCATTTTCTATCGCTCTTGACGAGTCCGCGGACGTTGCGGACATAGCTCGTCATATTCATTCGAGGTGTCGACGACAATCTGCGTGTCACAGAAGAATTTCTCGAGCTTCTACCATTAAAAGACGCAACCACGAGTTTGGATATTTTTCTAGCCGAGGAAAACGTGTTAGAGTCAATGGGTTTAAAATGGGAACACCTGACCAGTGTAACAACGGATGAAGCCCCTGCGCTACGAGGGATACGCACTGGATTCCTGGGTTACGTCAGATCAAAAATGGCTGAAGTCGGCTGTTCCTTATTCGCAGCAGTCCATTGTCTGATATACCAGGAGGCACTTTGTGCGAAGATTGTCAACATATAAAATGTTATGGACACAGTTCTTAGAACGGTTAATTATCTTAGATCGCATGGACTTACAAATCGACAATTTAAAGAATTTCTCGCTGATATCGAAGCGGAATACCCGGACATCCCCTACCACACCGAAGTAAGATGGCTGAGCAGAGGAATGGTGCTTCATCGGTTTTTCTCCTTGAGGGGTGAAATAAATATCTTTTTGGAAATGAAAGGACGTCCAGAAGAATTACTTTGTGATCCTAAGTGGGTGGCGAATTTCGCTTTTTTGAGTGACCTTACGGGTCATTTAAATACTTTGAACATTTCACTCCAAGCTGAAAAAAAAACTTATTTTGTGGGAAAAACAGTTGCGCGGAAAGAATAGCGGACACTTTACTGCACTATACAGTGTTAAAGAAGATGTGGATTTTTCAGATTATGTTCAAATCATTTGCGAATTGCAAGAACAGTTTGAAAACAGATTTTTGGAGATAAGTGAGCTTAAACCGGGCTTAGATATATTTGTTCGCCCGTTTTCCTTTCGGGCAAAGGACGTTTCACAAGTGCTTCAACTAGAGCTGATTGACCTGCAGTGCGATATCCGTCTCAAGGACCGCTTTCTTATGTGTAAAATTTTGGATGACTTTTACAGCTGTCTTCCACGAGAGAAATATCCTCTTTTGCACAAGCACGCGGCCAAACTTCTCTCAACGTTTGGTTCCACGTATACTTGTGAGCGCTTTTTCTCTCTTTTAAAGCTTGCTAAAACTAAGAACCGTTCATTACTTGGCGATAAATATTTGACTAATTGTTTGAGGTTAGCAGTCTCAAGGCATATTGTACCAAACCTAGGCAAAATCGTTTCCTCGAAAAAGAAAAACGTGTAGAATGTTAATTGTCTTCTTTAACAATGTTAACTGTAAGAATTAAAGAGCTTTATAACCTTAATTCTATTTTTAATGAGTTTTCAAACTTAGTCAGTTAAAATTATTACGTACAAAACAGCAAATTAAGGATTCGATTTCTAAGCTCTGAAAAGGGATACAAAAAGCTGTAGCACAAAGTATAAGAAAAAATATTTATTTGTAACTACAAACAGTAAGAATGACACACTGTATCCCTTACATAAAGTTATTTCTAAAATAGAATATTTTGTTTACGTTTGATCTGACCGCGGTACAGTCCAGCGCAGAGCAGTGCTGTGCGGTCTCACTCGCTCCGTAGCTATCTCTCTCTCTCTCTCTTTCTCTCTCTCTCTCTCTCTCTATCTCTCTCTCGCTCCTATGCCGACACTAGCGACACACCGTCGCGGACGGGGCGCTGAATTACACTGCCTTGCGCCCGCAGGGCGCGGGAGCGCCCGCCGGGCGCAATTCTTGTATGAGCCTGGCCTACATGGTAGTTATTGAAGTAAAATCGAGAAATAGAAAAGCTACTACAACTTCTCACCATTGGAAAGGTATCTGATCCGAACCGTGTACCTCTGAGACTCTGCAGAGATTATACGAAATGACTTGCACTGCTTCTAGCAGTAGTTCACTGCGTGTCACTAGCAAATAGAAAAAAAATTTGGAAAAATTTTCAAATTTTTCCCCTTTTCAAGAAAAGTAGTCCGACAGCTGTACTTAATTACAGTCATATATTGGTGACACCAATCTGTTTTAGATACACTGTACACATTTCGTGTTTTCGCATTATGAAGTTTTTGAAGAACGAAAATCTTCTGAACAAAAATCAACATGGGTCCCACGAACAGATATCTGGCCAAACTTAGCCTGATCTGTTCTTTCTTGGAATCCATAGAATCGTAGACAAAGCCGAAGACACATTTTATTTTCCTTGATTTTCAGATGGCATTCGATACTGTTCCGAACAATCATTTGGTGAACAAAGTACGAGCTCACCATGTACCTGGTCAGATTTATGATTGGATTCATGACTTCAAAAATGCTCAAATGTGTGTGAAATCTTATGGGACTTAACTGCCAAGGTCATCAGTCCCTAAGCTTACACACTACTTGACCTAAATTATCCTAAGGACAAACACACACACACACACCCATGCCCGAGGGAGGACTCGAACCTCCGCCGGGACCTTCATGACTTCCTTCTAGTCAGAACTTAAGGCGTCGTTCTTAACAAGAGAAGATCTACAGATGTACAGGTAATTTCGCCAGCATGGCATGGGAGTGGTCTGTGGAGTGTATGTTACTCGTGACTTCTTAACATTAATGCCTTCATAGCCTTATAAATTTAGTATTTAATTTTACGAAAAGTTTCTTTCTGTTATTTCCAATTCTATGATATTGTTTCTTTCTATTTAGTTTGTCATTTCTATAACGCATGCTGTTGCTGGCTTCTTTTCACAGAAAGTAAGATAAACATTCACTTCTCCATTACTTCTCTGTTTTCTGTATATTTTGACAGAACTCCTTATCACATCCGATTTTTCAAACCATCAGTAGTTTTGATTGCACTCATAATTTTCCTAACTACTCGTCTTTAAGGTATATTCTATACAACTTATAGTTCACCGTTAAGTATTTCCCACTGACCTAATACTTCTGAATTTCTAAAGACGAACTTCATCTTTCAGTTATTATTCCTCAAATACGTTATTTTCACTCAGTCATCCCTTACAGCCATTCCAAATTTTCCTAGTCTGTTCTGCTGCTATGTTTCCCCAAGATATTTACATTTTGTTATATCTGTTTGTGCTTCCTATGTATTTTGACGCATTATTTGTTGCGAATTTTATTCTTCAGTGCCACTACTCCAGTAACTTCCTATTTTTTCTCCATTCCAAATCCCTTCTGCACGTAAACCGCCTACTTTTTTAAAATTAATTTTCGTCCGCTTTTGTGTAAAACAAATCCTGGCAAGATCACCAGATATTACGTACCATCCCCATTATCTGTTTACGTATGCTCCAGTCTTCTAACAGACCGAAATCCTTCCTCCAACCATCACCATCTGCACGCTTTGCAGAATCCCTATATCTTCCATCTTGCTGATTATTCACCACCTTTATAGTTTCTTCCCACGTCTTGCGCTTGCCATACGTGCTCGGGCCGTCAATGACACTCTATCACCGGCTGCTAGCGCTCCCCACATATTCCTGCACAACCAAACTCCCTTTAATCTCTAGTCTTCGCTTTACTCTGCGAACATACGAATCTTCTGATATACCCATCGTCTGGAAACCACAAATATTAATTTTCAAAAGGAAAGCAGTACATTGCGCCTAAAAATTTCAGTCAGTGTAGCGTTTAAAATTTGATTTTCTACAAAATTCACATAGGTTTCTTAGCAAACATTATGATTGACAGGCCAGTTTTCTTTCTGTCCAGCGTTCCCCTAGATTGTTGTACCTGAGTTCGAAGGAAACCCCATTTTTCGGCTTCACCATGCCGCTGCACAGTGAATACCTCTTCCATCAGGGACCGTTAACATAGTACAAAAGTCTTCTCCCATTAGCCTTTAACTAAAGAATGATTTTTTTCCCTTCATTTTGGGTTAATTCTCTACTGACTGGTTTGATGTGGTCAGCCAAGAAATCCTCTTTCATTTTCAACCTCTTTATCTCATAGTAGCACTTGTACTCAGCTTCCTTAATTAATCGTTGCATATATTCAAATTTTTGTCTTCTATAGTTTTTACCCTCTACGGCTCACTCAATTACCGTGGTAAGTATTTCTTGATGTCTGAATGTTCGTCCTATCGTCCTGTTCTTTCTTCGTGTCAATGTTTTCCTCATATTCCTCTTCTCGCCGATTCAGCGGGGAACCTAATCATTTCTTTTCAGTCCAGTTAATTATCGACATTGTTATATAGCACTACATCTCATACGCTTCAATTCTATCCCTTTTTCGGTTTTCCCATAGTCAATGTTTCACTTTTTACAAGCGTACATTCTCAGAAATTTCGGTAATTAAGATCGAAGTTACTTTCTCGTAGACTTGGCCTTGCCTGTGCTGGTGCACCTTTTATTCAGTCCTTGTTTCGTCTGATACGTGTTATTTTGCTTCCAAGGTATCAGAATTCTTCACTTTGTCTACTTCATGGACCTCAATTTTGATGTCAAATTTCTCACTAACCTCATGCATGCTGTTTTCAACTTTCTTCGGTTTCCTATGAAGTCATAACGTGTGCTCATAAGACAGTTAACTTCATCAGCGAGTCTTACCTTCGATATCCTTTCATTCTGAATTTTAATCCAATTCCTGAAAGCTTCTTTTACACTCTAACACAAAAAATGACTCATCATCAGGAATATATACGAAGGGGACGGAAATCAGTAGATGTGTTCTACAAGTGCAGACAAATAAATGGTTACAATTTCAGAAAAATTGGATGATACATTCAAAAGAAAAAGCTTCACAAAATGAGCAAGTAAACAATGCGTTGTTCCACTTATGGCCCTTATACAAGCAGTTGCTTCACTTGCCATCGATTTTTAGAGTTACTGGGTATTCTCCTGAAGGTTATATTGCCGAGTTCTGTCCGACAGGCCCGTTGGATCGTCAAAATCCGAGTTAGTTGGAGGGTCCTGTCCACAATGCTCTAAACGCTCTCAATTAGGGAGCGATTCGGCGACTTTAATGGCCAGGGCAGGATTTTTCAAGCAGAAAGACCAGTAGTAGAAACACTCACCGTGTGTGGTTTGCATTATCTTGCCGAAATTTAAGGCCAATATGGCTTGCAATCAAGGGCAATATAACGAAGTGTACTGCTGTGTTGCAAGGGTACAGCGGATGACAATCAAAGGCGTCATGGTGGAAAAGAAATGGCACTCCAAACCATCACTACTGGTTGTAGGGCAGTGTTGTGGGCGACAGTCAGGTTGGTATCCCACTGCTGTACAGACAGGTCTTCGCTGGTAATCGGGGCACAATTCGAAATGGGACTCACGCCGATGACAGTTCTACTCTAGTCACTGAGATTCCAGGCGAAGGACGTCTTTGGAGACCCCCGGCCGCCGGGCAGTGGTTGGATACCAAGCTGACTGTCGCCCGTCATAATGCCTGACAACCAGTAGTGGAGGTCTGCGTTGCCATATCTTTTCATAGCAGGACCCTTATGACTGTTATCCGGGACATTGCTACAGCACAGCGTTATGTCGATGATGTTCTACGCCCATTTTCTTGCCGTTCATATCAAACCAACCTCGGTCTAAATTTCAGCATAATAATACCTCCCACCCGGAGTAAGTTTCTGCTGCTTGTTTTCGTGCTTCCCTAATCCTACCTTAGTCGGATAAGTCGCAAGATCTCTCCCCAATCGAGAACGTTTGTAGCATTATGGTAGAGCCTTCCGATCAGCTAAGGATTTCGACGCTCTAATGCACCAGTTGGACAGAATTTGGCACCATATCCCTCAGGAGGATATCGAGCAAATCTATCAATCAGTGGCAAGTCGAATAACTGCTTGCGTATGGGCCAGAGGTGGATCAACGCGTTACTTACTTGCTCAATCTGTGAAGCTCTTTCTCTTTAGTAAATCATTTCTAAAATTGCAGTAATTCGTTTTTCTGTAAATGTACATCACATCTATAGATTTACGTCCCATTTGGAAAATTCGTTCATGGTGCGTCATTTTCATTTCTTTTTTTCTTTCTTGGCGTGTGTTTTCGACTTTGCTTCTTCGTCATAAACGCGGAACTACCTAGTAAAAAGTATTTTTATGGGAATTCCGAATATCTTGCACTATTTGCGTTGTCGAACGCTTGTTTCTGGTGGCTAAATCGTAAGAGCATGTCTTGATTTTTGTTAACTATCGCTTCGGTTACCAAGTACAGTGTCAGAACCGTCTCTCTTCAGCCATTACTATTCCTGTCATTTCTGCACCTTAACCTAGTTATTGTTTCGGTCAGTTGATGTATAAGGGGCGTTCAAAAGGAAACGAGCCGGAGGCATAATTACAGAAACCAGTACCTGTATGTTAGAAGTATTGGCCCTGGATGTTAAGACACTTGTCCCACTGCGACTAAAGACGGTGAATGGTTGTCTCATAAAATTCCCGGTTCTGCGATGTTAACCAGTTCCGCACGTACAACTGGACGTCGTCGTCCGAGGTGAATTATTTGCCCCTCAGAGCCATTTTAAGGGGACCAAAAATTCATTCCTTCTGATTAACTTCCTGCAGCACGGAACAACAGTAAATGTGCAGCATTACTCGCAAACCTTGACCACCCTTCGCCAAACGATCAGGCAATCTCAACCGTCGTGTCATTCTGCTCCACGACAATGCAAAGCCTCATACGGCCAACAAGGTCGCGGCACTCCAGCAGAAATTCAAACGGGAGGTTCTCGACCACCCTCCATTGAGTCCGGACCTCTCTTCCTGTGATTACGCCATTTTCCATCACCTTAAAAAAGCTCTGAGGCGCAAACGATTCACCTCGGACGACGACGTCCACTGTACATGCGGAACTGGTTAACATCGCAGCCCCGCGAATTTTATGAGACAGCCATTCACGGCCTTGTGTCACAGGGGGCAAGTGTCTCAACAGCCAGGATCAATACTTCTAACATACAAGTACTGGTTTCTGTAATTGTGCCTCCGGCTCGTTTCTTTTTGAACGCCCCTTATATTTCTCGTGTTAGCTATGGTTTAAATGAAGTTACCATCCTTGTACCTGTATTCGTCTATCGAACCTCTCTGTATAGAAATGCCCATTCCTCTTCAACTGAACCGTTTATTTATCAGATTTCTTGGGATCATACGAACGATATCTCCTTAATCAGAGACCGAGTCAATAAATCTTTTAGGGAATACTGACTGGAAATGATATAAACAAAGAATTACAGAGTAAATACAATTTAAGGAAACAGAGAATATACGAGTAAATAATACATTACAATGACAATTTCGCACCTACTGCAGGGAATCTATATGGAATAGAAGGAGTGTACCGCAAGCAAACCTTCCTATTTGGGGTAAGCAGGAAATCTATTGAAAATGTAACTTACTGGGTAGAGCATACATTTCTGAACAATCCTTTAGAAACCTTATCTAAATATATATGGCTTTTCCATCCAGTGTTCACTGAATGAATATTGTAGTTTCTTTTGAATGAGTCACTATGGTCAACAATAATACCGTATTAATATGCCCAAAAGTATCCGAATGAGCTGAATTGCGTTTCACCTGATTTGCATGCAGCCCACATAAAGTAGCTGTATTGCAGGTACTCTAATCTCCCTGCAGTACAGTAGTTGGTGTATACAAACTGGATACCACAAGAGATCACTAGAGAAGACTGTTCTTTAAGGCAGTCATTCCACACCTAAATCAACACCACGATGTTGTAAATATTAGGAAATTTTAATTAGAGAAAAGACAGTGCTAAACGCTTCTAACCAGTAGTTTATTACAGCAAGTGACATTTCAAAATCACTTATTAGGATTTGAGTTAACGGCCTCTGTCAGATAAGTCATTCCAACAATCTGTAGACAAAATTAAATATTTTTATGAACAAGAGATTTTGAGGCAATATGTGGACTCCTGAAGTTCTATGACAATTCTAAGTGTTTTTGCTTCTTAAAAGGTTTTTCTACCTGTGGTACATCGTTCCTGATACAAATGGTTTATCATAAACTGCATGTTGAACTTGCCACTTAAAAGCAATGCGATTAACAGAGGCAAGTTCTCTATGGAAACCTCAAAATTAGTATCATATCAATAGTAATATCACTATACTCATGACTGAAAAATTATTTGTGCACATATTTGAACTTTAAAGGAAATGACGAGCTGTTTTGTTCTGGATCTGTATTGAAAGCAAGCACCTATAGCCACTGTAATGAAGCAAAGCCTTCGTGCCTGACCGAGACTTGATCACAGCAATGTTCGCCATGTGTAAATAGGCGTAACGAGTCGAAAAATATCGAAGATCCCACCAGTATCAGTTAGCAAATCTAAGTATAATCAGATCATTAACATCGTAAAATCATACGTTAGATATCGATATTTTTACCAGCAAAGAGATGTTTTAGTTGAAATGAGCATACAATTTTTTGTCTGACCGGAAATCCAACACGACTCAAACATTCGCAATTTTCTATCCATGAAGTTTGCGCGCCAGTAGTTAGATGTGTGCATGTTTGACTAGAAACAATAACACTTATCGTTATTGTTGACAACACATTAAAAATGAAAATTATTCATCATTAATATGGACAGTTTTTTCCTGATCTACGATTCGAATCCACATACGAGAAGAGACAATAAAATATGGAGACTGATGTGAAAAAAAAGTTGCTTACCGTTATAGTCAAGTTTAGTGTTGTCTCCTTCAAAGTAGAGCGCTTCTGATCGCAACACTTTTTCCATCGCTTCTGCCTTTGATGGTAACACTTCTGGAACTCATCTTCTATAATATCCTCCAAGACCCTCGTCATAGGTTTTTGAACATCATGTGGCGTTTGAAAACGGTGTCCCTTGACCTCCGTTTTGACTCTTGGAAATAGAAAAAAGTCGCACGGAGCGATGTCTGGTGAATAAGGGGGCTGTGGTAGTACTGAAATTTGTTTTGAGGTTAAAAATTGCTGTACTGACAGAGCAGTATAGGATGGAACATTATCGTGATGCAGAATCCAACTATCAGCAATGTTGGCACGGACACGAAGAACTCTTTTACGAAGTTTTTCTAAAATTTCTTTGTAGTAATATTGGTTAACTGTTTGTCCAGGAGGCACCCACTCTTTGTGAACAATTCCCTTGGAATCAAAGAAACACACAAGCATCAATTTCACTTTTGACTTTGACATGCGAGCTTTTTTTGGTCTGGGTGAGCCCTTTGAGCACCATTGCGAACTTTGGCGTTTTGTCTCTGGATCGAACTGAAAAAACCATCTTTCATCACCAGCTCAACGATTTTGGATTAATTTCCGTTTGCTCTAACAGATCGGCTGCCACATTTTTCCAGTGTTGTGGTGTGAGATTTTTGGGGGCCACTTTTGCACAAACCTTTCTCATACCAAGATCTTCAGTTATTATTAAACGAACCATTTCCCTATTGATGTTCAGTTCTTCTGCAATCATTTTCATGGATAGTCTTCGATCAGATCGTACGAGTTCACGCACCCTGGCCAAGTTGATATCCGTTCGTGAGGTTGATGGTCGTCCACTGCGGTCTTCATCTTCAACATTCGTTTTGCGTTCACTAAACATTTTGTGCCAACGAAAAACGACCTCTCGACATAACCTCCTCTCCAAAAGCCTTCTGAAGCTTACTGTAAGTTGTCGCTGCGTTTTCACTCAATTTAACGCAAAAGGAAATGGCATACCGTTGCGCAATGTTATGCGGTTCCATTTCCTTCATGAGAGACACAAACACGTGTTTACGTATTATGGCAAAACTCACGACTGAGCAGTTGCCTCGATGTTCCGCTCGGATTAGAAGCAGCATATAGACCAAGGTCTAAGATATTGTGCCTATGCAAGCCTGCAGGGTTGCCACATCTTGCAAAGAAAATCAGTCACACTACTTTTTTGTCACACCTCGTATGTGCCTTTCGAGAAGACTTAGAAGAGTTAGCAATCTTGGGGAAAAGAATGAAATGATCCAACTATATGATTCCTTGTGGGTCATTACGAAATAGGAAGCTGAATTCGAATCGCATCCCAGCACCAAATTTTTCAACGTCTCAAGTTAAAATAAAATAACAGCCCGGCAACCTTAAATGTCCATCGGCTCACTGAATAAAATAAACATTCCTATGTAAGGAAGCTCACTGGCAACAGAGTTCCTATCTGCAGCCACTTCTACGGTCCATCCTAAACCGGCTCTGCCCCATTTGGTATCGAAGGGATATGATGTTTATAATGCGGATTCTGAACTACGGACCAACCTGATGTTCTTCACTTGGCATTACTCGAGGTGAAGGAGATCTGTTCGTGTGTGTTTAAAAAACACGCCGGAAGTGTGGATCTAACCCATACCTCGCAACTAAGACTCTACGATCAATCCAAAAGCCCACTGAATCCCATGTTTGCTTTCATTGACGATTGTGTCGTAACGTGTGATGCGCTTTAGGTTACAAAATAGAAAGGGTGAAAAAAATCGGGTCTGTATTAACTGGTTAATTATCAGCAGGCTTCTTACACAGAAATAATGCTGGTCTCATGTCAGTGGGATGTAAAAATGCTCTTAGCCATCATAGCCTCGATTCGAAGCCATTTTGAAATTCCAGCTGTTTCAAGAAATATCTTATATCGATAAACAATATTCAAGCGTATCAAGTTACCAAATACTTTGATTATTACTGAAACTATCGCTATTAAGTTCTGCAATCTGCTTCTGCTATGCTGCTACACGCGTGCTTGAACGAAACATTTAAAACTTCTCTGCCATTTTTAAAAGCCCAAATACAGGATAATATTTAGTTTGCAACAAATGGTTGCGGCGTTCTGTGCAGCTGGACAGTGCATTTCTAGCCATTACTACTAAAAAATACTGGAGAACTTAATGTTTCCTTCTTTTCGTCAGAGATTTTCTGAAGGCATAATTCTTCCAATACGCCTCTCTCCTGTCCATACAGCGAACTGTGTAAAACACTGGTTTCAAAGGAACGAAGACGTTGAGCGGTTGGACTGGCCTTCAATCCCATAGAGGAAAGGCAGACGTGGAGAAAATTATTAGATGTAAAAGCCCAACGCAGTCTACCAAGACAGCAAGCAGTTCGTGACGTATGGGAAGAGTTGTCACAAACAACAGATTTATCTGGAAACCTCTTGCCTCTATTTCTCGGTCGCGAAACGTAGACACAGAAGAGGACGGAAACTTGACAAGGTACTGATTTCTTGTGTTGTTAGGGAGAAACTGTTTACGACAAATTAACGTTTTGTTCTCCATCGAAGAAGAGGAAAATTCGTTTGTCTTATCCCTTTTTTTAAGAAAAAGAATGACCAGATAACAAATGGAAACTAAGATGACTATTTCACTCTTTTCAGTCGTATTTTAAATTATTTTACGACATTTGATCAAAAACACTGAGACAAACAAGAAAATCAATTTGTGTCACACTGTGCATAACGTCAGTGCCGATGAAAGCATCAAAGAGAAAGTATTTAGCTTTTTACGTAGAGAAAAGCATCGTATTAATCTATGTCCTCAGCATTTCCGTGCAGACAAAACGCCAATACCGACGGAAGCACAGAAGAGATCTTACTTTCTTTTAATGACAATCGGTAATCACAGTACATCGGTGGCTAGGCATAAAGAGTCGAGAAAGTTCAAAGTTTTCACCAGTATCAGTTAGCAAAGCCAAAACTGAAAATTTTTGTGCCCTGGCTGGAATCCTGTCAAGAACCTCATATCCCTGTTAACTAACTACGAAAAACGTTTAATATAATTTCAAGTGACAAAGTTTGTATATGTTTAAAATGAAGTGCCATGATGTAAAGTAGTGCAAGATTGGTAGCTTAGATACAATACTAATATTTGAAGCATCTTTTCAATCACCGTGATTGAAATGTATCAGAAAATGCCGTTGAAATATACACCTATCTTATCTATCTCTCGATGAATGTCTGATTTAATGAAAGAAAACTGTTTCAGTCTCAGTTCTGAAATGATTCAGGTGTATCACACAGTAATAAAAATTTATATTTAAAAGAATACTACATCTCTTTTGGGGCAGATACAAAATGAGAGGTATGAAAAAGCGTGTTATTCAGTACCTTTTTCATCTCCAGATTTACCTAAGTATGTTATTGCTTCTGTAACTTTTGTCTTGGGTGATGATTCCCTAAATGCAAACAACACACAAATTTACTGTCATTAATGGTCCCTTGGAGCCTTATCTAACACTTTCTTGTGAAGTAACTCAGTATTTCCAAAGCAGACACTTCGGCCCAATCCTACAGTATACTGAAGGAGGTCGTGAAATGGCTTGTGATGCAGAGCTTGTCTGAATTGCGTTCTAGTCGTTTGCAGATCTAATAAAGAAAACCTTAAACAGACTAACAAACCGCAGTCTTTCTTCAGCGGGATCCGAATCGACTTATAATCGTGTAATCTGTGTTGTAATACGTGATAAGCATGTATGTTGTCGTAGGATAGTCCAATAGGAAGCGTTATGTGTAGACTATGTGTTGGAATTTCACTGGGATGACTATTGTGGGGAACTGAATGGGGAACTCTACGAGGCTCTC
The DNA here is from genome assembly GCF_023898315.1 of Schistocerca nitens. NCBI lineage: Eukaryota > Metazoa > Arthropoda > Insecta > Orthoptera > Acrididae > Schistocerca > Schistocerca nitens. Next base: position 202,088,360 of record NC_064618.1, on the reverse strand, counting down.
TCATGGAATTGTAGACTTTGCGAAAAATTCAATAGAATCGCTGAGCAGGAGGCGAAGAATTGTGCCTTTCAGGCTGAATTAGATCACTCGAAATTTGGGCTACATAGGTTGTATGGGGAGGGGGGGGGGGAATCTTGGGAACTGGGTAAAGGTAACAAGCGATGGATGAAAGGACAACGGATCTTCAACTTCATCTACATTTGAACTACCAGTATCCAATAAATTTGACTTCTTAACTGAAGTAGCAGGGGAAGAGACTCACCCAGTCACAATTGGGTGCAGCAAATATGTAGCAAATAAATTATGACACAGGACAGCAAGCAAACCCGTTTCGAAGTCCAGAATGAGTAATATCTTACTATTTCATGATGATATATGCACCCACCTATTACAGATACTTTATGTTATATTAAAATAGACCTTCGTCGTAAGAATATCGTAGTAGTCTGAAATTTATTTTAATCGGTACTGTGCAGCTTTTAATGACGTTGTCCATTACATTACTGAAATAACAGTAAACGTTAGAGAGACATTAATCATCAACAGGATAGTCTCTCGCATTATCTAACACGGACAGTTTAACGAGTCCACGCCTGTAGAAGCCAAGATTTGACGTTTGGCGCCTAAGATAAGATATCGAACGTCTTCTTCCGGGTAATCTACATTAGTAAGTAGAACGTAATGAAAACAGGTATACCGCAGCAGTGTTGTTTGCTTAGTGGTAACACGCTCCATTCTTATACCTCTGGTTCATGTACGATTCGGCTCGGATCTCCCTGGGGAAACTCTGCGGTTTGTAAGTCTTTTCCTCGTTTTCTTCATTAGATCAGCAAACTGCCTGAACGAAATTCAGTGACTAAATGATTAGAACAAGCTCTGCATCATAAGACATCTCACAACCTCCATTTAGTGCATTTTAGGATCGAGCTGTTGTGTCTGTTTTGGAAATACTGAGTTACTTCACAAGAAAGATGCAGATAAAGCTCCAAGATACCATTAAGGACACTAATTTGTGTGTTGTTTGTCATTTAGGAATCGTTACCCATGATAGTCGTTATGGATGCAATGAACATACTGAGATAAATCTGGAGGTGAGAAAAGTAATGAATAGCAGAATTGCAGGCTTTTTCGTGTCTTTCTTTTTGTATCTGGATCAGAAGAGATATATTTTCCTTGTAAATATAAAATTTGATTACTATGTGATAACTTGAATCAGTTCACAACTGCGATGAAACATTTTCTTTCATTACAGCAAACTTTCATTATTAGATACGATAAGTGTATATTTCAACGGCACTTCCTTACTCATTTCAATCATAATGACAAAATATATGCTTCAAAGCTTCCGAAGCCATTTTCTCTTTGAGCAGTTGTCACATGAGTAACTTCACAACCACCGTGTCGAAAATTTATGACACTTGCGTTACCAGCTATTAAGTTCTCACACTCTCCCATACATGAAATCTCTAGAACTAGCAGCTCTAATAAGACCGAGCAAAATGCTTACTATGTCACTTTCAATTGGCTATGTCCATAACTCAATTCGTGGAACTCAAAATCATATGCATTATCAGCACTTCCATCGAAGACGTACTGCTCCGCTTTCACTCTGTGTATCATTCCTTTTTCATGAAGTAAGTGTAACATTACACACCACATCATACCATTTCGCAAGCGAATGCGATTCGTAGAACGGCGTAGTAGTTAAAGTGGCTGATTTATGTTCTCCAGGTAGTGGTTTCGAATTCTGTCACTTCCATGAATTTTAGCTGATGATATGAATTATTAATTTAGGAGGACGACCAGAAATATTAAGTATTCATAGTTTTAGAGTATTACTTCTACACGTCTGGTATTTTTCCATTTTTTTCTCTTTATGTACTGTTATTTATGCTTGGCATAAAAAAAGTTACATCTCTTTAGTGCTTTCGTCCTGCCCGCTGGTAAATGATGATGATGATGAAGTCCCATACTCCGTGACGGAGCGTAGGGTAACGATGCGGGAGACCCGCACCACCGTACTAGGCAAGGTCCTGGTGGAGGTGGTTTGCCATTGCCTTCCTCCGACCGTAATGGTGATGAATAAGACGACACAAGAACACCCAGTCATCTCGAGGCAGGAAAAATCCCTGACTCCGCCGGGAATCGAACCCGGGACCTCGTGCTCGGGAAGCGAGAACGCTACCGCGAGACCACGAGCAGCGGACCTGGTAAATGAAGAGAATAGAAATTAGTATGATGCTTTCTCTCCACGTAAAAAACACTTAATATTTTCTCTTTGATACTTTCATTGGCACTGACATCAGGCATAATGTGACAAAAGAAATCTCAGGCTTTTTGTTCGAAGTTCCTAAAATAATTTAAAATCAAGAGTCTATTGAACGAGTGAAAAGAGTGAGATACACATACAAGTTGTTATTTTATT